>NC_143079.1:15780384-16093269 GCF_052426305.1 Pelodiscus sinensis
AGAAGAATATGGAAGTGGCCAATCCACATCCTTTGCAAAATTTGAAAAAGACATCAGAGAAAAACAAATTGCTTCACCCTCTCTGGTTCAATTCCAGATTTGGGCTGCTGGGATCTCAATTTAAGTTTTTGCAGTTTGAGGCCTTTTAGGGTGCCCATCCCATAACAGAAGAACCAGGGGGTTGCCCAATGAAATTAACAGGCAGCAGGTTTAAAACAAACATGAGTAAGTTCTTCAGATAACGCACAGTCAACCTGTGGAACTCAGTGCTGGGGGATATCATGAAGGCCAAACACATCACTGGGGATATGTCTACACTACTGAGTTTTTCCAGAAAAATGGCCATTCTTCTGAAAAAAACTTAAATTATGTCCACACTGCAATCGCGTTCTTCGGAAAGAAAATAAAAAGAACAGATCGCTTTTTCGATGTGCTTTGGCAGTGTGGATGATTTCTTTCGGAAGATGTTCTTTCCTGAAGATCTCTTCCAGAAAAGCTTCTTCTGAAAGAAGCCTGCAGTCTAGACATGCCTGGGTTGAAAAAAAGAATGAGATAAGTTCATGCAGGACAGGGCCATCAAGATACTCGGGGTGCAACCCAATGTTCTAGTTGTCCTTAAGCCTCTGGTTGCTAGAAGTGGGGAAGCAGGGGATGGATCACTCAATAATTACCCTATCCCGGTTTTCTCTCTGAAGCAGCAGGAATTGGGCACTGCGTACAGCTGTGGTCACCACATCTCAAAAAAGATCTATTAGCATTGGAAAAGGTTCAAAAAAGGGCAACAAAAATGATTAGGGGTTTGGAACGGGTCCCATATGAAGAAAAATTAAAAAGGACTTAGACTTTTCAGCTTAGAAAAGAGGATATGGGATGGGGGGTGGGGGGGGAGAGATGATAGAAGTCTACAAAATCATGACTGGTGTGGAAAAAGTGAATAAGGAAAAGTTATTTACTTGTTCCCAAAACATAAGAACTAGGGTCAACAAATGAAATAAATAGGTAGCAAGTTTAACACAAACAAAAGGAAGTTTTTCTTCACGCAGTGAACAGTCAACCTGTGGAACTCCCTGCCAGAGGATGTGGTAAAGACCAGGACTTTAACAGGGTTCAAAAGAGAGCTGGATAGATTCATGGAGGTTAGGTCCATCAATGGCTATTAGCCAGGATGGGCAGGAATGGAGTCCCTTGCCTCTGTCTGTCAGAGACCGGAAATGGATGACAGAAGAAGGATCATTTGATGTTTCTCTGTTCTGTTCACTCCCTCTGGGGCACCTGGCATTGGCCACTGTGGGCAGACAGGAGGAAACTGGGCTGGATGGACCTTTGGTCTGACCCTGTCTGGCCGTTCTTATGTTCTTACTCCTGCTGACCGGAATGCAGCACTGCAGTCTCCCAGATCAATCAGAATCTGCAGGCTTCTGCTCGCGTTTTTTCCTTCCCTGTACTTTTTTTTCCACGTGGCCCTTTGCAGGAGAATGGTGCTTGCACCTCCCTGCCCGCCTCCCGGCTAGAGCAGGTGATGGATTTTCAAGGTAACTATAAAGGAAGAAAAAAAAATAGAAAAGTGGAGGATGCAGACCGGCTTACGGCACAGGAAGGGAGAGCCTGGTGCCCTTAAAACTGGTGTGCGGGGCTAGGCACGTCAATGATATCCATGCTCATAAAGCCAGGCCCTAATGGGTTACAATGTGGGCTAACGGATGGGGCATGAGATATGGGTTTTATTCCGGGCTCTATTGCTACTGTACCACTGTCTGCCTCAGTTTCCCCATCTTTACAATGGAGGTGATGACACTAGTTTCCTTTGAGAGCTACTGACGAAAGGCACCTCAAAGAGGCAGGTATCAGTCTTAGTCCCAGCTCTGTTAGGACCCTCCTTTAGACCAGTCATTTCACCTCGGACCTTTCCTACCACGGGGGTATTTCGCTTGCAAACGCTTCAGCCTGTCTCTGCTGTGGCCTTGGTCCAGAAAGCCTGGCCCCGGGTGGGAATCGGGAGGGGGCAGGAGCGTGCCCTGTAGTCCCCGAGAGACTTGCTGTGCCCTCTAGTCACCTGTAACACAAGCAGGAGCTTTGCCTGAACTTGTCTGAGGTGAATCACCCCCCCACTACCTCAGTTCCAACAGCCTATCCTGTTCCCTATCTTATCTTAGGCACTTATGGCCTCATTTCCACAGTATCTGGTGAGCCAACACCCCCATGCCAGCTGGGAAACACGCCCGGAGAGAGACTAAGGCTACGGCGACCCAGCAATGAAAGACCCACAGCCCAGCTCCAGCTAGCCCGGGGCAGCGGACTCAGGTGGGTGAGGCTAGAAATAGCAGTGGAGATGTTAGGGCCGGGCCCGGGCTCACCCCCATCCCCACTTTGGCAGGTCTCGGAGTCTGGGTTTCAGCCTGAGCCTGGCCATCTACCCTGCTAATTTTATCCCTGCAGCCTGAGCCCCACTGAGCCTGAGTCTGAGGCCCACCAGGAATTTGAGGCCAAGACTGTCTATGGCCCTAACCACGGTCTCATCCCTTCTCCCTTAGTTACGCTGGTTTAAATCCAGAAGAGCTCGACTAACGTCATTGGCGCCACTCTAGTGCTACAAAGCAGCGTGCAAACCGAAGCTTCTCTTCTTCCAGGCCCTGAGCCGGCCAACTCCTGCTACTCCTCCGACTGCCATAATCCAACTGGGGCCTTATTAAGCTGAGAAATAAACCAGATTCAAAATACAGGTCCATGGGCTAGGCTAGGTGGGGGGAGGCTCTGCCTTCCCAAACCACCAACCTGGCCCCGCCCACACTCCATCCCCACAGCACCTGCTGTCGGCGTCCCGGGGTGGAGTGTTGCTGTCCGAGGACCCGCCCTCCCCCTGCTCCGGGGCTAGGGGTCTGTGTGCCCCTCCACCTCACCATGGTTCTGTGGGGGTCGAGGCCTGGACTCCCCCAGCCCTGCCTGCACCCACCCCCTATGTGCATGTCCTACCGATGAGGTCTCTGGTTTGAAATGTGGCCACAGACACTCTTCCGTAGGAAGCCTCTCGTTGGATGGTGTAGAAAGTTGCTGCTACTTTTCCCCACCCCAATCAGTGTTCCCTGGAAGCTGAGCACTTGGGCCACCACCCAGGAGCGATTCAAATGCTGCCCAGCTGATTAGCAAAGCGCCCACAGCAACCCCCCATCCAGCAGCACGTGTGGCTACTGGTGGTGCACATCGGCACATGCCTCAGTGCACAGAACAAAATTTATTCTGCAGCTGGATGGAAAACTAGGGGGAAGAATGGCCCTAAGAGCTCTTTTAGAGGCAGCAGGGAAAGACGCCGGCCCCCAGCCTGTTTCTCTGTACATGTAATACAGAGGGTATTCGCCTGGGAGTTTCCATGGCAACAGAACACCCAGCCCGGGCGGGGGGAACCACAGCACTTCTGCTTCAGTGGCTCGTCACATCCCATCAGTGCTAACGGGCTCTCTCTTGATTTAACAGGCTGCGGCCCTCTGCCCCCGGCGCGGGCACGTCCGACAACGCGAAGTATCGACAGACAGAAAGTAGGGCAGCCTCCAGCGGCATGGACCGGCTGTGAGTTCGGTGATAGGACCAGGCGGCTCGGCCAGGAATCTAGTTTTTTGGTTTAGAAACAAGTGAACATAATTGGGCCTTCAGCGTTGGGGGCGTACAGCGGGGGCTGAAGCACGCGCTGCCCTTTGCTGCATTAGGCCGGGGGTCGATAAGGTAATTAAACAGGGTCTAACTTTCAGTACCTGACCAGGGAGCGCTGCTCTGAATGTTGGTTGTGCTGCTTACACCTCTGCTGAAACGCACGTGCTTAAGCAGGGCCCGATCCTGCACCCACTAAAAAACTAAAGACGACGACCATTGACTCTCATGGGAGCAAGCAGAAGTTGCCAGATTACACGGGTTATTTGCAGCTCTGTAACGTGGTGGGGAGTCACCAATCACACAGACCTACCAGCATCCTGGTGTGATTTTCCAGCCTTCCGCCTGTGCTTTCGGGTCCACAGTCTCCAACAAGGCCCAGCAGACCCACCGCAGCAGCTAATCTGGGCCTTGCTTTGTTTGTGTCCAGTTTCCGTGAACGAGATCAGCCAGGAGCTGGTGTGTTGGGAACAATTATGATACTGTTTGTAACAAAGAGAGATTCTGCTAGAAGGCCTGCCCCACTGCTGGGAAGCTCTGGTTTGTCACCAGGCCGAGGGACAGACTGTTACCAATTTTGCTTTACATATTTTAAATCTCCCCGCTGTAGCTTGTGTGTGGCTGTGCTGCTAGAAAGGGCCCCTCTTGCTGCCGGTGAGACGGAGATGAATTCCTGGGGCTGGTTTTGCCACATGGTGGGAGAAATCAGCCTGTTTCCTAATCCTACGTTCAAGTAGCAACCTGGCTCCTGGATAAAATGTAAATGGTGCAATGTATCCGTTCCCTGACTGCTCGTGCCCATGCAGTGGACAAGTAAAAGTTCCGGGATGCCATGGCTGAGAGAGAAACTGAAATAGAGGGTCTGATGCACCCATGCACTGCTCAGTGCCCCTGTAACTCCACTGACAGCCGCTGAGTGCCTGCTGCCTGCCACTGTTTTCAGGGGAGTCACCCTGGCATCAAACCCGTAATCCAGGGGCAAATCAGGCCCAAGCTTTGGTTTTATTTTGAATGAGAAGATTTACCCGGCCTTGCTCGGCTCCTTAACTTTTGTTTTTCTCCATTTAAATCATTGCTCTGGGCTGGGGAGGAGGGATTCAGCACGCGGGCTGCCCTGGAGAAAGAGGGCTACCCCAGCCCTCTCACTGCAGCAACTTGGGGCAGGTGAGAAGTGCCTCTTTATGGCCGCTGCTGCTCCAGGGGGCACATGTGGAGGAGGAGGCAGCATGTCCTCCAGCAGGGGCAAGTCCAGATTCATCTGCCCCCTGCGCTCCCCAGCCAGAGGGAGGAATGCAGGAAACCGCGCACTTTCCCCTCCCTCTCAATGTTCCCATGTGAATCGGGCAAGAGAAGCTTTAGCCCACCATCTCCTTCGGGGGTGGGAGGGGGAGGATCAGGGCTGGAGCAGTCCTGGAGGGGGGCACAATTCCAGCCAGCCCCTTTCAGCTGCCTGGTGATTGTCTCTTTTCTGAGAAGCCAGCCCATTCCAGGCCCTCCCAGTGTCCTAAATTAGGATAAGAGGAAGCTGTGTACCAAATTGGTGGCTCTTACCCTTTTGGAGGAGTTCTTAAACAGAGAGAGACAGACACAAACTCTCTCAAATATCTAGTAGGTTGGGATTTTGAATGAACTCACCGACATTCATAAGAAAGGCGCTAAGAGCATTGCACAAATGTTATGGTCAGAAGGACCCCGACGATCAGTTTGTCCGCATACCACCAGCCAAATAGAATCATAGAATAATAGGACTGGAAGGGACCTCAAGAGGTCATCGAGTCCAGCCCCCCGCCCTCAAGGCAGGACCAAGCTCCATCTACACCATCCCTGACAGATGTCTATCTAACCTGTTCTTAAATATCTCCAGAGAGGGAGATTCCACCACCTCCCTTGGCAACTTATTCCAATATTTGACCACCCTGACAGTTAGGAATTTTTTCCTAATGTCCAATCTAAACCTCCCCTGCTGCACTTTAAGCCCATTACTCCTTGTCCTGTCCTTAGAAACCAAGACGAACAAGTTTTCTCCTTCCTCCTTGTGACACCCTTTTAGATATTTGAAAACCGCTATCGTGTCCCCCCTTAATCTTCTTTTTTCCAAACTAAACAAGCCCAGTTCATGAAGCCTGGCTTCATAGGTCATGTTCTCTAGACCTTTAATCATTCTTGTCGCTCTTCTCTGTACCCTTTCCAATTTCTCCACATCTTTCTTGAAATGTGGCGCCCAGAACTGGACATACTACTCCAGCTGAGGCCTAACTAGTGCAGAGTAGAGCGGCAAAATGACTTCACGAGTTTTGCTTACAACACACCTGTTGATACAACCTAGAATCATATTTGCTTTTTTTGCAACAGCATCACACTGTTGACTCATATTCAACTTGTGGTCCACTATGACCCCTAGATCCCTTTCCGCCATGCTCCTTCCTAGACAGTCGCTTCCCATCTTGTATGTATGGAACTGATTGTTCCTTCCTAAGTGGAGCACTTTGCATTTCTCTTTATTAAACCTCATCCTGTTTACCTCTGACCATTTCTCTAACTTGCTAAGGTCATTTTGAATTATGTCCCTCTCCTCCAAAGAAGTCGCAAACCCACCCAGTTTGGTATCATCTGCAAACTTAATAAGCGTACTCTCTATCCCAATATCTACATCTTCTAGAGCACTGACGCCAAGGGGCACTGACCCGTGACCGGGGCTCTCAGGCGCTATTGAGATCCCATGGGGATAGCTTAGCCATCTACCTCTTATCCCATTATTCTCTGTGGCCTTGCAAGCTAAGAAGTCAACTGTTTCATCAAGACTATGCCCCACCAGTAAGGGCTAAGCACCTCCAAGCTGGATTGTGATTAGTGTCTCTTTACAATGGGTTCTGCTAGTGAACACGGGAACAACTCCCAGAGGAGAAAAGCCACGTCAGGAATGCAGCCTCTAGGGCCTTGCATCCCACCAGTTCTGAAGCAGTACTACGGCTATAAACGAACTAGCCACACTCAGCCAGCCAAATAGCAGCATGTGGCTAGTGTGTTGGGTATCTCAGCTCTAGAGTCTTACTCCCTGTGACAGCGTGGCCCTCTCAGCAACCTCTAAGTCTTAACTCCTTTAGTAGGTTGTTTAAAAAGAAGTGCTTCCGGGAAACACCAACATCTGAGCTTCATTTTGTATCTGGGAGATTCAGCAAGGACACCCACTGTGCATGTCAGGGAAAAAAATCATTTTTCTGACAAAAATCTGTCGTGTAGACCTCTCCAAATCTATTTGTGTAGGGGCAAGCCCCCAAACTCTCAGCCCTGTTTGAGCAGATGGGGTCCATTTGTTCACCTGCTTCGGGTTGTTTATCCCATAGGTCCGCACTACTCTGAACAGCAACCCGGAGGGAAAAAGGACAGGGATGAACCAGCCACAGGGAGGGGTAGTGCCAGAGGCAGCCAGGGTCTCTGGATGTTCGGAGAACTTGCTACAGATTGGACCAGACTTTCTCTTCCCTGCTTTATTGTTTGCACCAATCCTCCCGCTCTTTTTACCCCTGCCCCTCCGCGCCCCTTCCCCCTCACTCTCTTCCCTTTTCTTTCCATTTAGCCAATTGCCTCCTAACTAAATGCCGCCCTCCCACCCCCCAGCCACGTGGATCGAGCCGGACATTTGTTAGGACCATTGTTCACACTGCTCATGGGCCCTTCCCCACCCCTGAGTCGCTGCTTGGGTTGAGCTGGAGATGCTCACATGGACTGAGCATGCTCAGGAATGCTGCAGAAGCCAGCAACGTGGAAAGGGGCTGTGGCCGCTGTAGAAACCATTTCATATTTAGCTAGAACCATCTTGTATAACAGAAACCAGTTCAGCTTTTCTCTTTAGCACATAAAGTTCACTCTGGTCTCTGTCACCCCATGAGAAGAGGCCTACAGGACGGGCTATTGGAATGTATTAATTGGGCTGGTTGGGACAGGAGATGTACTCCCGCCTACCTGTCTGCCATCTTGCTGATAAAGCTCTGTTTTTCCAAGTTTAATTGAGGATTTCTGTAATTGGATGCCCTGACGTCGGATTGTTTGGCTAAGGGTATAAAGATACTAGGATTGATTGTATTAGCAGCCTTACTGGGCCTGGCTTTGCTGGGACCATGTTTGGCTCATGCTGTGCTTTATTAATGAATAAAGCTGTTTGTTAGCTGCCTAAACAGAAAGAAGCATTTTTTTTGCTTCAACAACGCAAACCTGAGTCCTCAGTGCGCAGTGTAGCCAGACCCACAGACTATGCCTACACTGGTGTGATTTCCCGCAAATGCTTTTAACGGAAAACTTTCCCGTTAAAAGTATTTGCGGAAAAGAGCGTCTAGATTGGCAAGGATGCTTTTCCACAAAAAGTGCTTTTGTGGAAAAGCATCCATGCCAATCTAGATGCGCTTTTGTGCAAAAAAGCCCCGATCGCCATTTTCATGATCGGGGATTTTTTGCACAAAATAAATCTAAGCGGTCTACATTGGCCCTTTTGCCCAAATGGGAGCAGCATAGTATTTCCACAAGAAGCACTGATTTCTTACATGAGATAGTCAGTGTTCTTGCGGAAATTCAAGCGGCCAGTGTAGACAGCTGGCAAGTTTTTCCACAAAAGCAGCTGCTTTTGCGGAAAAACTTGCCTGTCTAGACACAGCCACAGGGTATAAGCTCGGCCTGTGCTCTGTGAACCAAATTCAGCTCTATTACATGGCTGGGATGGCAATGACTCAGAGGGGACTGAACTGGGCACCACCAGAGCTAAAAGCAGGTCGCTACACTCAGGTTAACTAGCCACGGCTCTCTACTGGGGCGGATCCTCTATAGACTAGCACAGCACGGGACCTGTAACACGTTGGCAGCACTGGCTTACACAACACAAGTGGGTCTAGTTCCCCATTGGTTGCACAATTTAAGCCTGTAGCTGATCCATTTCAGATCGCCCTCCTACCTTACCATCCATCACAAGGATCCTGTCATTCCATACAACTGTCTCCATCTGTGTTTTCTTCTCCACCTGCCAGAGTGTGGTATGGGACATGTAATAAAAACCCTTCATGTTTAACAGCACTGCAATATCCAGGGGATTGCCCACCTTCCTGAAACAGTTCCAGGGAATCCCAACCCAGAATTCTCACCCAGACCTGGAACTCACACACACGGAGTTTGTCCAGATTTGCTCTTGAAGAGTGTAGCTCTTTTGCAGCCAGGCATAGAATCATAGAACACTTGAACTGGAAGGGACCTCGAGAGTCATCGAGTCCAGTCCCCTGCCCTCATGGCAGGACTCAGTACAGTCTAGACCATCCCTGACAGAGGTCTATCTAGCCCCCCCCCCCCCCCACACACACCCATTTTCAATTAATTTGTGAAGAGCTTTGATTGGAAAAAATGATTTTAGGGTTGAATTTAAGCCAATGAATAGACTTCCTGACTCCTAAAAACCGCACAGTATGAAAGAGCCATGCCGAACTGTGTTCCTAGGCTGAAGCCCTTATACCAGCCGAAGGGGTGGGGCAGGGGAGAATTGAAGGAAATGGTGAAGTAGCACTGGCTTATTTCAAACTGGATGGAACAGATGCACCAAGGAATATATTGTGGGGAACACTTGTGATCTGGCCAGGCTAGATCGTGTGGCCTAGATTAACGCTTCTCAAAATGGAAGCTACTAGCCCAACACAAATGCTAGCTCTACTCACTACCAGGATGGCTAGAGGAGCTAGAAGCTATTGTTACGGATATTACAATATCCGTTATTGGCTAAGGAGCAAAAATTGGCTGATTGAGAACCATTGGACAGATGACCTGCTAAAGAGATTAGCATTCCTTATCCCCATGATTCTCCAATAATCTGTCTGCATATTTTTAATATTTCCACAGCATAGAAGAACTTCCATTCATGCTAGGATCAAGGACTATTGAAAGTGTCAAGTAACCTTAATGCTGCCGGGACTTTTCCGAAAAAGAATTCTGCACAGCAATAAAAAGGCAACAACAAAAACATCTGAAAAAAGATGTTTATCACTCTACATAACTAGAATTTAGGTATTAAAGGGAGAAATAGCCAATCACAACATATTACAGAAATCAAAATTAATTTAACCACACAAAATAAGTTAAAACATTAAATATTAACTTTTTCAGTGCAACATGTACAGATGTCAAAGGAGCCATGACTAAAAAAAGCTTCAGGTTGGTTATTTATAATAAACTTAGAGAGACTACAAAAGGTTAACAATTCAACTGGAGGTTAGAATACCAGCTGAAGGAAGTTTCCTAGAATTAAAAGATGGTTTTACTACTTAAAGATATTGGTTTCAGATCGCCACGGTCCCTGCAAGGTGATATTTCTGTCCTAGCGCCATAACATTTCAAGACTGAATAAATGTGATGTTTTAAAAACCAAACCTCACTCTCACAGGATGTTTTATGGTAAAATGTATCCAAAAATCATGGGAAATGCAAGTTACATGTTTCAGGCAATTTATCAGACACTGGGGGAAACAGCAAGTTATGGGTGCAAAAAAAAATTTTCCGAAAAGAAAGATAGCAGGGTGATTTTCAAAAGACACATGGAAATTGGGGACCCAGATGCCACTGATTTTCTGTGGAGACTGGGCACCTATTAGTCCTTTGTGACTTGAAAAATCCCCACCACCCGCTGGCTGCCACATTTATTGATATTGAAATGCATGTTCCAAGGAGATTACTTTTTGCTGAATTAGAGAGACTTTTTTGGGGTGGGGAGGGCTATATTAAGTCTGGATTAATCTCATTGACTTTAACATGGATCCCTCAACGGGACCAGAATTTCATGTTGAGTCAACTCAAGTGTTCATCTTTCCAACAGAGCATTCCATTCCATAAGCTCCTTGTGTGACCATTCTGGATTGCCTTTAGAACCATAGAGCCAAATCCCAGCACCAATAGGGTCAGCTGTAAAAACTCCCAGAGAGATTTCATTGACAGCAAGGATTTAGCCTGTAGCTTTCTGATTTCCTACTGTCACAAACCCACAATGTGTTCAGCTTCCTAGCTCCCTCTTCTCCACTGCAACTGTCCCAGTCAAGAAAAAGTGGAGTAATGGACATTTAAAATCTGTTATCCTGGAATAGTTCCAATGAAAGCCTGCAACATGGTACAGGATGGACACGCTCTCTTTAAGTGCAAGGAAAAGCCATTGTGGGGAAAGAAAAGGGGAATTCTAACCTTCATTTTCAACCAAATACCTGTTGTCACACAAGCTTTTATTCCTACTCTGTCCTTTCCAATCCCTCTTCAACTAGGCAGTTTGTTTTAAAAGGACATTCTGTATTATTGAAACATGATCCTACTTTGAGTCAGATCTCTAGGTATCTTCCTAAAAGCAGCAGCAATTTTAAAAATCAGATCCTGGAAGGTCAAATAATTGCAAGGAACAGATCACAGATTGGATTAGGAGATAGAGGGGCCAGATATATATTCCAGTTTTTCGTCAGTAGGGTGGCACTGGAAAAAAAAATTGTGAGGATTTAGTGCCTGAAAACCTGGGCTGGATCATCCAGTGGTGTAATTTATCCTCACTGCATTTTAGTGAGCGGAAGTAGAGTAATTCACCCTGCTGATGATCAGTCCCCCTTGTTTTAAAAGGTCAAATTAGCAGATACATGGACATTCTCACCTGTTGGTCAACTCAGGAGGTCTAAGTGAACTTCTTGCCTAGCAGTACATTTCTAGGGGATACCGCGGGACAGAGCCGCCCCTAGCTGAGACTTGCCTAGCTGCATACACATCTGCTAGCGTCAGCTGGACATGCAAACTATCTGAGCTGGGACATTCAAGCAGCAGTCAGGGTTAAAACCATATCACCATTAGGGATGGGTGAAGAGAGACAGAACGTCATCCACAAGACAAGCTGTGCCAGGCTTTTGAATGAATTCCTATGCCAGTGCTAATGGCATTCATCTTCCTGAGGAGGAACATCAGCGGAAGGTCTGAGGACAAGGTGGGGTAATAAGAGAACTATCAGCCAGACCTTTAGCTGTAGGAAACATTGCTCCACTCCCATGCTGCAGGCATGGTCTGGCTGCAGTGTCATCCTATGAAAGGAAAAAGGCTTGTGAAACAGATGCATAACTGATGGGCATGTGCATCATGGTCTAAAGAGACCTAAATAGTTTAGACTACAAGAAATCAAATATTTAGTTTTATTCCCAATTTAAAAAAAAAAAAAAAAAAAAAAAAAAAAAAAAAAGCAAAAGAGCGAGAGAAAGAGCCTTATCTTTTAAGGTGCTGAGAGCCGGTACTCAGTGCCTTGTGGGATCAGGCCCTAAATATACGGCTTCCACAAGACATCTTAAACACAATTAAAAAAAAAAAAAAAAGCAGGCGAGATGCTAAAAACAGTCCCTGTTCCTCATGGCTGGAGCATTCTGCACATTGGCAGGTGAAAAAGGGCACTGTCCATCAGGCTAGACGTTTCTTGGGAGACCCGTCAGAGGTTAAGGTCTGCACTCCAAAGAGCAGGACTAAGATATTGATACACCCCTTGTAAGCATGGCCATGGGGCAAACCAGTAACAGCGCTTCAATGCTAAGGGCTGAATTTGCCACTGAAAAGGTCCAAGCTTTGCTGAGATCAGTAGAATTTTCAGTCACTTACGTCAGCAGTGAATTAGGCCTCAGGTTTGCTCAAGTGCTTCAAAACCAAGAACAGACCAATAGGGTTCTTCCCTACAAGAGAGATCTGAAGGCTCTCACGGAGAAGAGTTACTGTCCTGTAGCAGCTCACTGACCCGGCATATCTATTCAGATATTTCTCCTCCAGTCATTCTGGGCCAAAAGAGGAGAGGTTGCTCTAATGGTTTCAGAAGATTAGAGAAATAGGGGTAAATTCAGCAATTACTCCCTGATTCAGGGAAGTGCTTAAGCAGGTGCTTCAGCTGTACTCAGAGGCTGAAAACTTTGCTGACTTGGGCTGCTCGACAGAATCGGGACACTAGATGCACTGGTTTTGCCCTCTTTGATGGGCTCCCAGAATCACTGATGGGAGTCTCACAGCTTGCTCAGAAACTGAGCAGATCACACTCGCCCATTACCACACCCTCAAGATGCAGCGTTTGCAGCTTCATTGTTAAGAACCCAAATCCAAATCTGAAACACAGATGTCACTATTTTAAAATTAATTTTTTTTCAGATCAGCTTTAAAAATAGATCACAGAATTCAATTGAGTTGGGGAAAAAAAATCCTGGAAGGAGACAGAGGAAAGGATTCTTGTTGGCTTGGGGTTGGGAGGGGTGTGTGGGTGTGACAATCTGCCTCCTTAGGAAATTAAGGGGAGGGGACATAAGGTCTAAAAATCAGATCTATTGTAAGACTGCGCCAGACACCGAGTCAAGGAGCAAAGCGCAACAAAGGGTTAAACAAGCTCATTTCTCAAGTAAGTACAGAACAAACCATCACTTGTGTATCAATTTCAAAAGGTGCTCTGCTGGCAGGCGTCGGGTGGCTATAGGAAACCAGAAGTTCATCAGATCATTTGCTTTTAGGTAAGAGCTTGAAAATGAACACAGAAGGCAGCTGGTTCCTCATACAGGATAAATGGGATACCGTGTTGTTCCTATTTTCCCTAGGATGGATCTGGTTTCAGGTTGAAAGCCCCCCACACCCCCTTGATATTTTGTTTCTACACAAAAGGGTGAAATTCTGCTCTTAAATCACAACAAAACTCAGGGCCAAATTCAACAGGTGCAAACAGGGGAAACTTCACTGACCCCACTAGCGGGGTAGTCCTCACTTAGGCTCAGGAGAGTGAACTTGGTTCTAGGACTGTATCTTGCCAGGCAGATCAGAATACAAACTTTGGAACAACACTGAGAACATGTCAAGTTTAGTATCCAATAGCATCATGTATGGCGCAGGTTCATCCTCCAAGACAGACAGTCTAGGGGGATAGAATTTTTTACCTACAAGTTAGAATCCACATTCAGGGAATGACGCCATTGATTTAAGAGGGCCTGATTATGATCTCATGCTAGAGCTAAACTAGGAATAACCAAGGGAGTTACACCAGGGTAAGCAAGATCAACATCAAACCCTATTAGCTCATTCAGTCACATGGACTCCGGCAAGGAAGGGTTTGCAGGATTTGGCCCTAGGTTTTCTGCTGTCGTAACACAGCGACTCTTAAGTTTCCTGAACAGTCCCGAGTGAGCACAAAGAAATGCAGAGCGTCACAGCTCTAAGGCCCACGTCCCAACATTGGAAGGACCTGAACAAGCTTTGGGTCAGGCTCTGAACACCTAGATTTCCACAACTTTGATTGGAGCCAGGTTCCATTTGACATTTAACCCCCATCTCGAGCTCCAAACACACTTTTCTGCCTCAATGGTTTGCCGTGTTTTCTGCCATCACATTTATCATGTGAAGCTGGAACCCATTTTTCTCCTCCCTCGCTGGCTCGAGGGTGGCTGTTTTTCCTTTGCAAGGGGTCTCCCAACAAGGAGGAATTGCTCCTCAGAGGGGAAAAGGACAGCTCCAGCCAGTTCGCCTTGTCCTGTATCCCCTCACAGATTTCATCTGGCAGGTCAATGGCAGCAGCACAAAGGGAAAAAAAAAAAAAAAAAAAAGCCGCAGTCAGGCAAAGAGGACATTCTTTGAAATGGCTGCGCGCTCTCCGGTCAGAGCCATACAGCCATTCCTCCAGACGAGTCACATATGTAACAAATGCATGAACCAAAAGACCCAGCCTTCAGGAAGGCTCCATAAAGTCTCGACGCAGGACAGACAGTTTTCGTAAGCGCTCTCCAACCCGAACGGCACACCCGCTCTCCCATCACTGGTGTCAAACCTACACCCCCACACACAATTGTCACATCTACGGAAACACCAAGCTGAGCCATGTGCAGGTCTCGTGTCTGAGTCTGAAGTCTTGTAAAACATTCCACGGTTGCTGAGATGTGGTTGACGAATTACTCCTTCACGTCATATTGCGTAGCCCCCTGCAGATGTCAATTTGGCAAGGTTCTGAAAACCCAGCATAGAGTAGAGGAGCAGAGAGAGAGTCAAAGTCACGTAGTGTCTGCTTGATAGCAATCGCCGGCAGAGCATTTTCTTCTGTGAATGAATGTGGGCCTTCTTCATTACACTGCAGCAGTCCCATCTGGCCATGGTAGTTAATATCCTGGTCCAAACCAGGTCTCCTTCAGACCACTGCAGAATGAAACACACCAAGGGTTAATCTACTTCCAGGGGCGCAAACCTGGCTCTAATCTAGCAACAGAAAGCAAGTGAGTCCCAGAAAAATGGCCAGAAGGGATCAGATGAATGGTCTGTCCAGCCTAGCGTTTAAAAAGACTTGGACATTTCTGCTTAGAAGAGAGGAGACTAAGGGGGGGACAGGATCGAAGTCTATAACATCATGACTGGTGTGGAAAAAGTGAAT
Source organism: Pelodiscus sinensis (assembly GCF_052426305.1). Taxonomy (NCBI): domain Eukaryota; kingdom Metazoa; phylum Chordata; order Testudines; family Trionychidae; genus Pelodiscus; species Pelodiscus sinensis. Next base: position 15,795,437 of record NC_143079.1, read on the forward strand.
AACGAAAAGTGATTTACTTATTCCTACAACATAAGAACGAGGGTCACCAAATGAAATTAATAGGTAGCAGGTTTAAAACAAACAAAAGTTTTTCTTCACTCACTGCAGAATCAACCTGTGGAACTCCCTGCCAGAGGATGTGGTGAAGGCCAGGACTTTAACAGGGTTCAAAAAAGAGCTAGAGAGATTCATGGAGGTTAGGTCCATCAATGGCTACTAGCCAGGATGGGTAGGAATGGAGTCCTTAGCCTCTGTTTGTCTGGTGGTGAGTGCCAGGAGAGGGATCACGTAAGGATTACCTGTTGTGTTCCCTCCCTCTGGGGCACCTGGCATTGGCCACTGTTGGCCGACAGGTTCCTGGGCTAGATGGACCGTTGTTCTGACCCAGTCTGGCCAGTCTCGTGTTCCATTTCTGACAGTGTCAAATGTGTCAAAGGGAACGACCAGAACAGGGCAATTCTTGAGGAACCTATCCCGGGCCCCCAATCTGTGCAGCAGGGGTGATGAGAGCCATTGTACCAAGCTGTGAATTGGTCTATAATGGGAAGCATTTCCAGCCAGGGTGCAGCAGAACCCCCAGCACCCTTAGTTTCAGCCCCTAGGGATACCCTGGGAATGGGGCTGCATCCCTGGCCATCTTGGCTAATGGGTATTGATCCTTCATGGTCCGGCTCATTGGGAAGGATAACTACAACATCAACCCAGAGAAGCGAAGTAACTCATAAGCTGGGCACCCCAAGTCTTGCATCTAAAAACCCACCTGATTTTCTGAAAGTCAGGCCACTTAATTTGGGCAGCCAAAAACCCCTCCTACCCTCACTGTTCCACTTCTCTCTTACTCATAAAAGTTCGTGTGTGATTGATGTGGCGGTGTCAATGCCTGATGTCTGGCTAAGGTATTTCCAATGAAGAGTTGGTGCCAAGTGCCTGCTCCTTTACTCTGTGACCAGTACAAACATCGTCCCTGCAGTCTGTAGCACCTGAGACACACAAAGGGCTCAGGAGACCAGTCTGCAAACCCAAGACAAATAAAGGCACCTTCGCTGCCATTATCAAAACCGAAGTGATTATCTCAAAGCAAAACGCTAACGATAAGAGGAGTACACCATTTCTAGAGATCATTCCTTGCACTCGCGAAGGGGACTGAATAACTCAGGCTGACTAAGATAAATAATTAGAGCGGAGACAAAATTAAAGAAAAACAGGAAGAGAGCCAGAGTATCTCATGCCTCTGCCTAGACGGTATGTCATATGTCACCTGGAATTTATTGCAGTGTGTTGTGCATAAAAAACCCTTCCACTGACAAAGAATACCTTGTACTGAATTGCCAAAAGCACAGAAGCGGTATTTTCAGAGATGCTAAAAAAGGCTAAGTGATTTATTCCAGTCTCACTGGAAATCTCTCGCAGTCAATGCACATTTAGTCCCACAAATGGGACTTGTGTATCTGCAGATACAGTAACCCTAATGAGGCACGTCCAATGGCTTGTAAATCTATCGGTAAGGGTGTAAAAGTCACTCAGCAAAGCATCTTCTGAATGCTATAAAATTCAGGCCGGCCGTAAAGAGGGAGAGACTCTGAAAATCTCCCCCTAAAGATGTAACTTCCAAAGGTTGGTTAGCTACCACTGCACATTTGAAAAATCTTCCCTCGCTTAAATAAGAGTGACTACAGGTTGAACCTCTCTAGTTTGGAACCCTCGGGACCAGACTGGTTCTGAATGAGAGAACTTTCTGGACCATGGGAGGTCAATATTGTCTAGCAGTATTACCAACACTTTCACTGCTTATGGGACTTGTAGGGGTAAATTAGAGCTAAATTTACCCCTAAGAGCCCCCTGTGTTCTGTGTTACAGAACACGGAGCTAGGACTGGCGGCTGTAAACAAACGTTATGGGACCGTGGGAATCTTGGCCACACCCATGAAAAGTGGACATCGGCTAAGTAAAATCGTTCCGGACGACGGATGTTTCTGGACAAGAGCGTTCTGGATCAGAGAGGTTCAGCCTGTACTTTATTAGATCACAATAAGGAATTTGAAGTTACTTCTCGCTCTTTACTTATTTGCATTTCTCAGCATGGGGTCTAAGCCAGCAGTGCTTATTCACATGAGCAGACCCACTGTGGGCAGCTGAGGACTCCTCTGACTCGGTGCAGGGGAGTGTGTGCGTGGGCAGGGGAGGCTTGTGGCACTGCCCAGGATGAGGGGCATAGGTGCTAGACCTGGTTGAAGTGGCTTCCATTATATCCAGGTTTCCAGTTTGGTTCAATAGCTCGCAGAACCCCACTGAACAAGTTGTTCCAGCCCCTGAAGGGTGGTGCGGAGAGGGTCTCAGGGCTGCAGCCACAGAGGAAGGAGAGGAACCGGGGGCTGGCATCTGCCTGTGCACTTGTGCCTGTGGCCCACTCAGGTCCATTTCACAGGCCACTGTTCCCTTTGCTCACACCCATCAGCAAGCCCGGAAGTAACCAAGCCAGTCCCGAAACACAGAAGGCCAAATCCAGAAAGCGCAGCGCAATGCGAACACCCAGATGGGTGGCATGCACAAGTGGACGGGATGGAAGAAAGGTCGCCGAAGGAATCCCAACACAGGCTGATCTACACGGACAGGAGTCTGCTACAGCGCTAGCCGGGCAGCCTGGACTCTTCAACTGGAGGCGCGAGCTGCAACAGCGCTTGAGCTACAGAGGACCCTGGTGAGTTGACCAAGACGGCAGCCCTCACACGGGGCTCCTTGGGCCTGCCGCTGAAGGATCTGATAAGGGCTTCAAGCGCCACACCCCGGCCTGGACACACACAGGCCGAGCCACAACAGCAAAGTGCTCGTTTACCCGCTACCCATGCCGGCGACATGAAATTCGGCACCAGAGCAGGCTCGCCGTCGCCGGGTAACTACTGGAGGGAAGCCCGTCGCTACGGCAGCTGCTCCTCCTACCTGTCTCTGAATGGCAGCAGGAAGCTCCCCCCTTCAGGAGCCCGCTAGGCTTCTCGTGTCTGCAGATGAAGGCTCGGCACCACTCACAGTGTTTTCTTATCCTACAGCAGCTGGAAGACAATCGAAGGGCAGGGCATTAGGGCAGGGACACGGCCCAGAGCCTGTGCACAGCCAAGGGGGAATCAGCAACCACGAGGCCTTTCGTGCTCAAGATCAGGAGTCTCAGCGACATACTGGGCTGAACTGTTCGCAGCGACTCCTCCCACCAGCGGCCGTGGAGCTACACGGAACATGGTGCACCGCCTCCGTTTGCGGGGTCACACGGAACCGGCACGGCAGATGCCTGCTTGGCACAGCTCCCATGGGAAGCATCCAGGAAAAGCCACCCCAATTACACCCAGCATTCAACTTGGCTCTGCGCCAGAATGCCCACTGGGGGCAGGAATCACTAGCGCAGCAGCAGCGCTACGACAGCCTTGAGGCAAGGCCACAGGAACGCCTGGTTCACGGCAAAGCAGCAGGGGGATTTAGAGGGGCAAAAATGGGACACTCACCCCTGGCGTAGCTCCATTGATGCACAGGAATGAATTTAGATCTGGTTAGTTGCCCGAAGGCTGGAATTTGAACCAGATACTGAAGACTCAAAACCCTGCTCTCGGGAAGCATGCCCCCGAGACCTTTCAGGAGCAAGTCTAGGCAGGCAGGCTGGTCTAGACAGAGGAAGGACAGCCTGACAATGGAGGCCTGGTCTGTGACTCAGGAGATCAGGGTTCGATTCCCACCTCTGCCACAGACTCATTGTGCGATATTGGGGAAGTCACCTACTCTTGGTCTTCGGTGTCTACTCAGGAAGGCACATGAGCATGTTCTTAAATGCTCACCTGAATCAGGGCCTCTGACTCACTTTCCCCTTTGTCTCAGAGAGGGGAGCGGTGTTAGTCTGTATATGCACAAAGAGCCCTGGGGCACCTTATACACCAAACAGATTTATTTGGGCATAAGCTTTTGAGGGCAAAAGCCACCTTGTCAGATGCATCAGGACTCTGCTGTTTTTCCCCCTTTGTGAAATTGGGAGGATGCGAATGTTTCTCTCCTGCCCTTTATCTAGACCGTAAGAAGTTGACCGGAACTATGCATTTGTACAGCTCCTACCGCCATGTGATCCTCTCTCATTTGGGGCCCGTAGGTGCTACTTAAATATAGATAAATAAATCACAGTGGCTCAAACTCTGGTTTAGACCTTAGACAACTGGAGGCAATAAAAGCCCTCAATGAATTTGAAAGAAATTGTACACAGCTGTCAGTAGCCCAGATTGACATGTTGGGGGAAAAAACCCCCAAACAACTATGTATGTTTATAAGCCACGAGAAAAGTGACAAATATGGCAAGACAAACACGCTGGTTTTTATTGTACCAACTGGTTTGTTCATTTAATCCCGTTGTGAATAAAGAGTTCAAGAGCCAACTGAAAGAAGAGTTAGGGCATGCAGAAAGACTATGAAGCAATGTGTCTTGTAACACTTGGGTTGGGAAATCAACCACAGCAACACTTACCTAGGCCTAGTTACAGGGAAGTATTGTTACCTTAGTCAATACTCATGTTGCAACCCGAGTACCTTACCCACCTGCCCTTAGAATGAACACTGGAATATTTTACATCTGCTCCGTGTCATTCAAGTTATCCACAAAAACTGACATTAGCATAAAATCCCATTTCTTGGATCACAGTAGCACCAAGAAAGCTATTGTGGGCCCGGGAGAGGTCTGTGTTCCTCCTGAAAGCATTCCATTCACTAACATCTTAAACAGAGGAGCAAGCTTCCCTCGAAGTAGTGCATGAGAGGTTAGTTGGGGCATCAATTTTGGCTGGAAAAAAAAACACCAATCGTATTCAGGGGTGCAGCACTGTACAGGGTCAAGTCAGGAGCTAGCAGCTGCCACAAAAGCAGTTGTTGCAGTCTACATGCATTGGATCAATTGAGAGAGGATCCTCAATCTAATGGAAACAGCTGTAGGTTGCAATCATCCAGTATACAAGTTACAGAATTTAGATGCCCTTATATCTGTTTAAGAACGTAAACCTGTGAATCTCAACCTTTTACACCTGTGAATTTGGCCCACATTTTGGTGTGGAGGTAAGAACCTAACACCAAGTTTTTAAAGTTAGCTTTTCCGTTCATCCATTTAAATAGCCTTGGAAATCAGTAAGTTCTCAGACAGATTTGTTCCTCCCTCCCCCGGTACTGTGCTCAGAACACTTTACCAGGAAACAACTACTATAATTTTAGATTATTCTGCACAGGATATATCCTGGGCCCATGCCTGGCTCCGAAACAAAGAGACCACTTAAAGAGAATTCACTTTAGGCTTTATATGGAACAGGGATGTATTAGCAGGAATGTTGTAAACAAAGTAACAAGTGGTAATTCTTCTGCTCGACTCCATGATGATTAGGACTCAGCTGGAGAATTGTGGCCAGTTCTGGAGACCACACTTTGGCTACGTCTACACTACAGGGTTTTTGCGCAAGAAGTCTTCTGTGGAAGAGATCTTGAGCAAAAAAACTTCTTGTGCAAAAGCGCGTCCACACCTCTTGCACAAGAAAGCTCTGATGACCATTCACAGAATTCTCATCACAGCACCTGTGCTTTTTCGGATAGGCTCTATTTGCTCAAGAAACCCCTGTGAAGCGTCCACATATGCCTTTTTGTGCAACAGCTGTAGCGCGAAAAGGAGTTATACTTTCTTCTACGCGGCATATCTACACCACCAAAAGCCTCTGTTCTGCCATTTTACTGTTGATTTACTCGCCCAAAAGCATGCTTTAAGTGTGGATGCTCTGCACATTTTTGTGCAAAACCCTTACAGTGTAGACATAGCCTTTGAGAAAGATGTGGGCAAACTGGAGGAAGTAACAAAAATGATGGCAGGTCTAGAAAGCATGAGCTATGAGGAAAGACTGAAAGAAGTTGAGTTTGTTTAGTTTGGAGAAGACTGAAGGAAGGATAAGTCTTCAGGTATGTCAAAGGGTGTTATAATGAGAAGAGTGAAAAAATGTTCTCTTTAATCACTGAGGAGAGGACAAGAAGCGCTGGGCTTAAAATTGCAGCAAGGGAGATTTAGGTTAGACATTAGGAGAAATTTCTTGTCAGGGTAGTTAAGCGCTGGAGCAAATGACATAGGGAGGCTGTGGAATAGGTCACTGGAGGTTAAAAACAGGCTAACAGGGATGGTCTAGATAATGCTTAGCCCTGCCTCAATGCAGGTGACTGGATTAGATGACCTACGAAGCCTACATTTCGGTGGTTCTATGCTGCATGGCAGGACAGGTGGATACTTGATGTGCTGCTATTCAAGTCAACAAGAACTCAAGAGACTCAATCAAGTAGTAAGCCGGAGCACAACAGCACGTAATGCAGACTTACTGTATTAGCACACAGGCCACAATAAGGACGACTGATGCCACCACGGAAACCACCACTAAGGCAGTGATTGTTTGTTTCTTCTGATTGGCAGCTACCACCGCAAGGAGGTCTGCGTGTTCGCACCGCGTCCCGACGAACCCAGAATGGCAGCTGCAGAGAGAGGAGAGAGAAGAATTGAAGAAGAGAGCACCAAAGTGCACGTGCACCCAAGAAATAATGATCCAGTCGGATAGATTCTCAGAGGCAGTTGGCAGTCAGAACCAATGGGAAACCCAAAGGGAGTTAGGCACTTCAATCTGCCAGCCAGAGAGCAGGACAGAGAAGACTAGCAGTACTTAACACACCAAATTAAAGGGCAGATCCTGCAGTTCTTACTTAGACAATGCTTCCAGTGAAGTTAGAATCAAGGGCTGCAAGGTAAAGCCCTGAACATGCTCTAAGCCAGTAGATCCTTGCAGCCCCAGGGGCAGAGTTTTAGACCTCCAAAAGCTCTCTGTCTAGGCTGGATTTTCAGAAGGCTAAAGCCCTGCAGGGTGATTATGCTGCAGTGTAAGCATCTGGGCTTGGGCTAGAATTCAGGCTCCAAAAATCCCCCCAGGGACCTGTGAGATGTAAGGAGCTCAGGAATTTCTACCCCACAATCTCCTGGGAGCTTGAGTCAGCTGGCATGGGCCAGCCATGGGTTTTTAAACTGCAGTGTAGACATATCCTTAGACACCTACATATGAATTAACAGGGCTTGATGAACCGCAGCGAAAGCCGCTTGTCAGCCCTGCACTGTGCATGTGCAAGAGCCACATTGCGCACGCCGCTGGTAAACGGGGCGCCGGGCTGAAATCTACTTGCCACGGGTGAGTAGATTCAATAGACTGTTGAGTCCTGTGGACTGAGGAGCCTAACATTAGGTCCTCAGGTTTAACTTCTCCCCCCGCCTTTGTGCCATGAAGGACAAAGGGGAAGTGGGTTCCAGTCTGTGAGAATTCCAGCCTGCCTCATTTCCTTCGTTGCTATGGGACTCCAGAGATACTGCAACACGGCTTTAGTGCCTGGTCTCATCCCAAGGGAAATGCAATGGCAGGTTGTGGCAGTCCTGCGGATTTCTTTCCCATTTCACCCGGGTTCGCACAAGCAAAGCCCTTCACCATGGGAAGAGAGACTTACACGCATGCCGGCTTCTCCTCTTGCACGAGAAACCTGCAGGTCCCGTGGAAGCAGAACTGGCTGTGGGAGTCGGGACAGTCGTTGAAGTGGGATCTGACAGCGGCAGCCACTGGGGGACCTAGATGGAGTGGACAATAAAGACACATTTTAACGCCAAGTCTGAGGCAGCGCTCTGCCCTGCACCGGTGTGCCCAGCTTTGATTTAGTTTTTGGGCCTGATGCAAAGTTTCAGGGGCACAGCACACAGTAAAGCCCTAAAGAATTCAATGACCAACATTAACCTCTTTAGAGGCATTTCCCCTTCCTCCCCCAAAACCACCCTCTAAGCCAGGGCTACTTTGGAAGCCCAGGGCCAACAATGATACTCACAGCACATGCCAATAGCCGCAATTTAAGTGTGGTTGCATTTACATGCAAATATATATGCAAATAGCTTGTCTCACAGATAGGCATGAATACAAAGATTAAGGCAAGACTACACAACACACAGGCCCCACTAAAGTCAGTTCTGCTGATATTAATACAATGCAACATTTACCCAATTTCCACCCATATGACAGCACTTTTAATGAGCAGTGACAGTCCAGGAATTTAACTACTAGCACACACAGCAACAGAAGACCATTCCATTGACTGCTTTTTTGTTTTAGCTCCCACCCGCCGGCCGCAAACAAATGTGCTGCAGGCTGCATGTGGCTCATAGGCCGCGTGTTGAGTAGCCTTGCTCTAAGATTTAGAGTAATTGTACGCCTGCCACAGAATTCCATCTGATAGCTCAGAACAAGTATAGTGGCACTGAAGAGAAACCCTCTTGGTTTTCCTGGATACAATCAAAGCTGCCCAGGAGATTTAGATATCAGATTCCTGTTCGTATTAATGGAAACTGGACACCCAGATCCTTTAGGTGGCTTAAAATAATCCTGGTATCTCTCTAGCCAAGTCTCCTGCACAGACAGGTCTCTTGATACTATTACATTTTACTTCTATTACTGTAGCACCCAGGTAACAGACTAGGATCCCATTGTACTTGTGTAACTACACCCCTTTCAGGTGCAGTACGGTCCCATCTAGTGGCACAGAGACCACTTACAGGGAGAATAATATTAATAACATTATCAACAGCCTTAGACTTTGAGCTCATGCAATAGAGGCTCGTGCACTAAGCTCCAGAGGTCCCAAGTTCGATTCCACCTGCAGATGACCAGGGGCTGCTGGTGTTACACTCGGTACCGCACAAAGACTCGTGTGTTGTGATTTGAGCCCTGTGTGCAGGTGAGGGGTGCTGGCGTATTTGATTCCAGGAAAGGGTGGGTATGAGCCTGCCAGAACAAGAAACCCACCCCCGCGAGTGAGGATGGCAACCAGGGTGGAGGGTGCTGGACTGGTGGTACCAGGGGAGAGAAATTCACCATGGAGCCCACACAGAGAGCAGAGGAAGGTTCTCCCTGGCTGCCCCACCAAGGTGCTTTGAGTCTGACTTGGCAGAACCACCTCTGGGATGAGGGGGAGTTTGTGCTCCACAGCCCAGCCAGGTTCTAGGCTTCTCAGTGGAAGCTGCCAACACAGGGTGAGCGTTAGCGGCCGTTCGTGGTTATTCCACGATAGATGTTCACCTACTGAAGACCAGACCACGTCTCTCAGGCCATGATGTCACCAGGGCACTGCTAGGCTGGCTGAGTGGGTGACTTGCAGGCAAAGGGCTCCATTCCCTTGAGACAACCAGACACCCTTCTCCATAGACTTCTGCCTGCCCCAGCCACTTGGAGGAAGGGAAGGGAAGAATTCTATAGAAGAGCAAACTCCATTTCCCCTTCCAGAGAAGCCGGACACCACTGCAGGATTTAGATTAAGGTAAGTATTGGCAATCCTGCCAGACAGGCGTAGGTGGTCACATCTGTGGACCCCAAGTTGGAATTTCGCCCCAGATCTGGTCATGAAAATGACCGAAATCACAGGCTGAAAAGAGTTGGGTAAGCCCAAAGGGAGATTATCCACTGAACAGGAGCCAGGCTTGTTCTTCCAAACTATGAAAGCGGAGGCAAGTAGCAGATATACTGAAGGGGTCATAGGGGGTCAATTTTGATACTCACAAAATAAGCCTTCATTGCACTAGAAGAATTTGCTAAACAGCTTAAAGCTTAAAATTCCTAGCCAGGAGGAAGCGGACAAATAATCAAAGACTTGTGTGTTTAGAGCCCTTCCAAGGAGACGCTGCACTCTTCCATTGGTTTACCTGTTGTGAAAGTGCCAACACTAGAAGAGCATGGCACAGAGATGGGAGGTAGGAGACACTCACAAGAAAGGAGCCTGCTTTAAAAAGGGATCTTTTCCACCAAGTGGGTGGAACATGGCATCTCAGCGCTGGTCATTCTATAGAATGCAACATTATAAGGTAAAAATCTTGGTATTAAGAGCAAGGCAGAGCCCAGGGAATTCATCTGAGAATACAAAAACTTCCACGCTCCTCCCAGTCGCTAGCCTTGTTTCTATGTTGCCCTGCGAGGTTTTAAATCATTCACAGCCGACATGGAAAACAAAATACCTTGCTTTTGGACTAGGCAGTGTAGACCATGCATCCCATCCCTGCCGTTTGAAAGCCCCCCGGCGTTCCGGGTTCCATGCATTTAGGGAAGGCCTGGTCATTAAATCCACGTCTCCCCAGTCCTAGGGTTGGAGCGTTAAGGGGGGATATTGCGGAAAATGGCGGCTTTGTTCAAATTGTGTATTTACAGGAGGCGGCAACAGGGAGCCTGGTTGGGGACATTAGCGGTAAAGCCAGAACTGCCATGTGGGAGCCACCAATCAGATTTCCAGACCAGTTGGTCTCACTACATGGGTTGCAAGTGCCAGAAGGGCCAATATTAACATCATGTGTAACACAGACCACCACAGTCAAGAGACTCCCAGGGCTGGAAAAGGCCTCAGCATCAAGTCCAGCCCCCTGCCGCAGGCAGGACCAATCCCAACTAAATCATCCCAGCCAGGGCTTTGTCAAGCCAGGACCTAAAAACCTCTCAGGATGGAGATTCCGCCCCCTCCCTAGGGAACCCATCCCAGTGCTTCCCCACCCTCCTAGGGAAATCCTTTTCCCTAATGTCCAATCTAGACCTCCCCCACTGTAACTTGAGACCATTGCTCCTTGTTCCGCCATCTGCCACCACTGAGAACAGCCTCTGTCCTTCCTCTTTGGAACCCTCCTTCAAGGAGTTGCAGGCTGCTAACAAATCCCCCCCTCACTCTTCTCTTCTGCAGACTAAACAGTAAGAGGTTGACTAAACACAAATGGGTCTTAGAAAGGAACCCAACATGGGTTAGGACATAGATGAGTTCAGGTAAGTTAAGAAATGATGAAATAGGGGTTCTTTAAAAAAGCAAGCCCCCTATTGGCAGGCAAGGGGCCACAGTACCAGATTTCTCAGAAACAGCCCCACAGTCACAGGGAAGCAATGTTACTTGGACTGTGAGCTCTTTGGAGCAGGGACTGTCTTTTTGGTCTGTGTGTGTACAGTGCCTAGCGCAGCAGTCAACTAAGAATAAAGCTTCAAGGCTCTACCCCTTTTTGGGGTTGGGGGCCACGGACTCACCAATAAATAAATAAATAAATAAATAGAGAGTCAAGGGCCACACACAAATGAGAACAAAAAAGAAAATCCCCAAACCCTCCCTGACGTGGGCCCTGACGGAGAAGGAGAAACACTCCCCGCATTCCCCTCCCACACCAGAGCCTAGGAAGACCAAGACTAGTAGATTGTGTGCTCCAGACGCACAGTGGGACGTGGGGGTGGGACTGGAGCACCAGCACAGGCTCCCCAATGCTGGGGGGAGCCCATCGCTTCTAGAGCCAGATCCAGGCAAGCAGGGGGCTGCATCTGGCCCCCGGGGCCTTAGGTTTCCCAACCCAGCTCTGCACTAGAATTGCCCTACTCCAGGTGTCCCTCATTTGGGAACACCTGTGGTACAGACCCTGGCAGCACAGACGCGCTCTGCCGCAGGCTTTTCCCTGCTGCTCCCATAGGGATGGGTAGCGGTGCCTTGGAGCAGTGGGGGGAACGTGGAGCACCAGGTAAAACGTCCTCCCTCCCCCCCGACCCTCATACCGCTCCCTCCCTTCCCTAGCCCAGCAAAATCACTGATCTGGCAATCCCTGGTTCAGGGTTGCCAGCTTAAAGAGCGTACAAGCAGCAGCTTCATTCTGGCCCTTCCATGCTAACAACGCTTGGTCCTGCCATAAGCCCAAGGGGCTGGACTAGGAGTCCTCTTGAGATCCCTTCTAGTCCTACGATTCTGTGAAGGGCACAGATCGTTCTTTGGATGAACAGCAGATGTGAGAGCCATCAACCCGGCAACTTCCACCAACAAGCAATTCAGTGAGCAGCAGGCAACACATGTGCTTCCGCATAGCATCTAGCCTCTTAGCTAGACGAGAAATGAATGTGAGAAAACCAACCCCCTTCTCGCAGCCCCGATAGTATGGAAGCCTGACTTTTACTAACAAGGGTGCAGAGACCCCCCGCCTTCTCCTCGACCACTCACCCCAGGAATATCCGAACATAGAACTGAAACTTCAAAATAGGCAAGTAAAGCGCATTGATAGAGGGGGTCAGACATTTTCCAGTGGAATGAGTGTCTGGAAGTGTGGACTCGTTGGAAGCAGAACACTTTAAAAAAAAAAAAAAAAAAAAAAACAAGAATTCCACAAAGAAAATTTCTAAGAAAAAAAATTGAGAAAAAAGGGGTGGCTTTTTAAAAGGGTGGAAACAGAATTTTGATTTTCTGCATAAAAAAAAGGCTCAATTCCCCTCCTCCCATTAAACAATAAAAATTTTGCTTGGATAAAAGTGAAACCATTTCAATTGATCTCAACACATGGGCTTTTTTAAATTTCATTTCATTGGCAATTTCAAAAATTGTTCTTTTAATTCCATGTCAGAATAGAACAAGACTTTAAACAAAGGGATTTGCCAACAGAAAAAAATCCACTTCACGTCCAGCAGTACAAATTGTAGACTTTTATATTACCTTAGCACTTCTCTTCCTCTCCAAAGGCTAACAGGCTAAACAGACTCTGAATCAACATAATACTGAACAGGAGGTTGGCTCTGTTGCAAATGTCACTGTGGCCTGGATACTGCTCAAATGACGAGCAGTTTATTGCAACAAGGCACTAGAATTTAAGACAAGTGCCCCTCAAAGCAGCGCAAGTATCGTTTGCAGTTTGGATGCTTTTCTGAAGTTCATCTAGGCTCAGCCTGTCATGCGTCTCTTCTACTCGACAATAAACCACTGAAATAAAATCATAGAATAATAGGACTGGAAGGGACCTCGAGAGGTCATCGAGTCCAGCCCCCCGCCCTCAAGGCAGGATCAAGCTCCGTCTACACCATCCCTGACAGATGTCTATCTAACCTGTTCTTAAATATCTCCAGAGAGGGAGATTCCACCACCTCCCTTGGCAATTTATTCCAATATTTGACCATCCTGACAGTTAGGAATTTTTTCCTAATGTCCAATCTAAACCTCCCCTGCTGCACTTTAAGCCCATTACTCCTTGTCCTGTCCTCAGTAACCAAGAGGAACAAATTTTCTCCTTCCTCGTTGTGACACCCTTTTAGATATTTGAAAACCGCTATCATGTCCCCCCCTTAATCTTCTTTTTTCCAAACTAAACAAGCCCAGTTTATGAAGCCTGGCTTCATAGGTCATGTTCTCTAAACCTTTAATCATTCTTGTCGCTCTTCTCTGCACCCTTTCCAATTTCTCCACATCTTTCTTGAAATGTGGCGCCCAGAACTAGACACAGTACTCCAGCTGAGGCCTAACTAGTGCAGAGTAGAGCGGCAGAATGACTTCACGAGTTTTGCTTACAACACACCTGTTGATACAACCTAGAATCATATTTGCTTTTTTTGCAACAGCATCACACTGTTGACTCATATTCAACTTGTGGTCCACTATGACCCCTAGATCCCTTTCCGCCATGCTCCTTCCTAGACAGTCGCTTCCCATCTTGTATGGATGGAACTGATTGTTCCTTCCTAAGTGGAGCACTTTGCATTTCTCTTTATTAAACCTCATCCTGTTTACCTCTGACAATTTCTCTAACTTGCTACGGTCATTTTGAATTATGTCCCTATCCTCCAAAGAAGTTGCAACCCCACCCAGTTTGGTATCATCTGCAAACTTAATAAGCGTACTCTCTATCCCAATATCTACATCATGAACCTTGTCCTCTTCTACCAGTGCTCTCTGCCTAGAGATCTCATGAAATACCCATCGATTCTGAAGTGGAAGGAAGTCAGCCTAGTGTGAAAGAGGCAGAGGGAGCCATATGCTCAGCTGGGGTGAGGTAGCTTCATCGAAGCATGAATATCAATGGCTGAACACTGAGTTATGCCAGCTGTGGATCGGGCCTAAAGTTCCCAGCTTAGAATTTTCTCAAGGTGCCCATGTCCTTCAGGTGCCAAGTGAAGGAGAGGGGACCGTGGGACTCCGCACATCTAAATTAAGCCCAAAACATCAAGTTTGGCAACCAAAATTAGTGGCCTCTTGTTAAAATCTAGGCCTACGCCCCTCACTGTAGGTCACATTGACTGTTAAGGCAGCGCTGGGAAAAGAACCCTCATACCCGCAATTTTATTCTCCTTGTATTACCCACAAGTCCCACCCCCATCTCCCTTGATGGTAGCGTTCTGGTTCAGCAAGAAGTGGGGACTGATCCCCTGAGAGGGGTGGGAGAGTCTAGCGTTCAACCATTTCTATCAACCCCCTCAAATGAGCAGCCGCTTGGCACGCACATTGTTTGGAAGGAGGTAAGTCACATTTACACTCCAGAACATCTATCCTCAGGTTTCACAGTAGCAAGAAAGGAGCAGTCCTCCCTGCAAAGTTACCTGTTCCCAAATAGGCCTTAAGAAAAAGAGCAAAGAAAAAGTTAATGTACCAAAAACCCCAAAAGACAACCAGTGGAGTAGCTTCCACTTGAGAAGCTGCACCAATGCATCTTTTATTGTTCTAAGACCCCACATCAAAGGGACTTTTCATTTGTTCCTCCAAACCAGAGAGCTTTCTTCACCCCAATTACAGCCACTTGGGGACCTCCCCCCCCCCCATTTCATCAAGCCATTTCATCTTGTAGGTTAGCTTCCCCGACTCTGCCCCATGAGAATTTACTGTGCATGTGCCTCGGGATTCCTATGAGCTGTCTAGTAGATGAGTAGTTCTAGGTGGTATAACTAGAGCCTGCCGAAATGCTCCCATCTGCCATCTTCCAAACGATATTCCATAGGCAGTGGCCACAGATAGGGATAAGGCTACTGGCCCTGGGGAAGGGGAGACAAACAAGGGTCTAATGTGTTACTTGGATGTGCTTAAAGCCAGCACCGTCACGTGCAGCTTCTGAGTCTGATTCCTTGCAAGTCTAATGTGTCTGGAAATAGGGGGTATGTCTACACTACCCCGCTAGTTCGAACTAGCGGGGTAATGTAGGCATACCGCACTTGCAAATGAATCCCGGGATTTGAATTGAAATGAGGAGTAACGGTAGTTCGAACTAGGAAGCCTAGTTCGAACTACCTAGTGCGTGCCCCGTGTAGCCGCGCTGCACGGGGTTCGAACCAGCGGGGTTTTAAAAATGGCGGCACCCGGCTTACGCAAATGAAGCCCGGGAAATTCAAATCTTCATTTGCAAGTGCGGTATGCCTACATTACCCCGCTAGTTCGAACTAGCGGGGTAGTGTAGACATACCCAGGGTTCTAAAGCGTCAGGAAGTGATCCCATTTTAACCAGCTGTGGATGCAGCAAGAGGTGCAAGCGGGTGCTAATGCTTTTCTAAATGCTCACCACTGTGGGCTGTTTTACACACAAGTTCCACTTAGTGGCCAAACAAGGTTTTTTCAAATGTTTATACAAACTTTCCCCAAGAAATTGACTTGCCTAAGGATGGCACAGTCTATTTGCTCCCTCATTCATTTTAAAGAGCCATATCAAAACTGCCTTTTCCACCTTCGCTCCAACCAGCTCCACCCTTTCTATCGCTTTCACTATTTGCTGTTCTAGAATCAGCCTTTTTGTCCATTTACAGAGGCAGTGAAAGACACAAACACACAATCTCCCCCTCCCAGCTCACCTGCAAAGGACCTAGGGATGTAGCTAATCAATGGACTGTATTAGAAGATTCAGAGGGGTAGCCGAGTTAAAAATAAACTTAGATGATCCTGTAATAGCACTTCAAAGACTAACAAAAGATGTAGATGGTATCATGAACTTTCAAGTCTTGATCCTGCCATCTATGCAGAGAGACCTGTATTTCTGAGCAGTGCTCTATTACATCACTGGGATCCCACACAGCTGTCTCAGCCACCAGCCCAGTTCAGACTGTAGGGTGGATGTTACCATCTGTGTTTGTTTTGTTGACTAAGTTCCAGATGGGTAGCCAGAAAGCACTGTCCAGAAAGTCCATCAGACATTGCTCTCTTCTGCAGAAAGTCAAGGTGCTATGCTAACAGTCTATTGCCACTGCTCCCAAGACAAGCAGGATGCACACACGGACATAAAACTAATCGAAATCAACATGTATCCATGTGATCACATCAATGACCGGGGTAAGGCCATTGGTCAGGTCACTTAAAAGGAAGTGAACTTGTCCAGCACTCTCTAGAATCTCCTTCTTGCCCCTTCCCTTTGTGGGGTTGATGACTTCGATAGTTTTCTTCCAAAACTCATGGGATATTCCTGGCTGTGGTGAAGATTGCTCTGAAGTCTGCTGGTCCACGTACTAGATCTTCAATTGCCCCCTTTGTGATCTCCTCCCCACAGTCACAGCAAGAGCCATTCCACCGATAACACTCCGGTCTGCTGAGTGCACTCACACCCAAGTAGCCTTTCCTTCCTCAGACTTGCTTGCGAGGCCCCTGGCAACCTCATTCTGCTTCCACATCAAGCAACGTCCAACCATTTTAGCAGCTTCATTTCCAGGGTGAAGATCAACCCAGTTTCTTTTCTGGTGATTGGACAAGTACCACACGGTAAGATGGGTTGAATTAGTTTCAGTCTTGTTGCCATAGAACTGGGGTCAGCTCCCACTGTGTGCACATCACACCGCATGTTTAGTACCATGTCAGGCATCCCTCAGAAGGGTCACAGTCAGTTATCAGCAACCTCGGACCCTAGGTATTCAGGTTCTTGTCTCTGCCTCTGACATACTTTATAATGGACCATCTCCCCACCCCCGTAGTTATCATAGCCTTGGGCGGATCAGTCCAGCCCACTCAAAAATTACGTTATCACTGTTGGCACGCAAGGTCTCCCACACACCACTAAATCATCAGTGGACATCTTGTTCCAAGCTGGCTCCCCCCCCCCCCCCCCCCCCGCCTCCACATTTTCCCTGAGCACATCCACAACAGGAGCTCTGACGTAGGCCAAGGACAGAAAATGCTTGACTGTAGCCCCATCGGGTTTTGGTTGCAGCAGTCACTCCCTCGGGCACGTTCAGAGTCAGAAGGACAGATCCTTCTGGCAACGCTTCTTCCTCCCACGCTCTCAAGCAATGCTCCGGTACCAACGGAGCTAGGCCTTCTCCGGGTCCAGAGACAGTACCCAGTTGCAGCCTCTTTTCCCTCAGCTTCTCTGAGGATTGGTAGCACAAATTGGTAGCCAGCTGTGCTACTTCCTGGCATGCATCCCCACTGACCCTTCCAAATTTAAACCATCCCCTGCAGATGCTTTTCAGTAATCTTCTCCCATAGGACATCAGCTTAGTGTGCTAATTCTCCAATTAATATCTCCTGTATGTTTTAAAGTAGGCACCGCCAGGCATTTTCCATACGGCATTTTCCCTGCAAGAGCACTGAACAAAAAACCCTTAAGATACTTTGAAGCCTTCCTTTTCCAATGACTTCACCACATCCATCTAGCCCAGATGCTGTCTCCATTTCCTTAGAAGCCTCTGCCACCTCTTTCTCCTTTCTATGCAGTCAATCATGGCCCAATTTGGCTTACGTAGCCCAAGCTCTTCCCTTGGACTCCTCATTCACTCCTCTTTCAAAACCGTCAGTTTGTCATTTATTCATCGTAAATGAATATGGCTATATTGCAAATGAAAGCAAACTCGTTGTTTTCTTGCCTTGGTGAGTCTACAGATGGGCTCCTTTCCCTCACGTCCTCCCAGTCTGGCATAGTTCTTTCAGCGGTCAACTCTTTTTGCCTCCATGTCTGCCATCCAATCACGGCTCAAGCCACTGGCCTACCATTTTTCAAAGGTTCTTTTCCATTTCTCCAACACATTCATTAGTTTGAGGATGGTACCACCAAGTCCCCCTTCTTACCCTTCCCAGCACTAGTCCCATTGCGGAGGACTTCAAGTGCCATGTCTGAACCGGCTGTTCTCCACACTTCCCTGTGCAGTCAGGAAACGTAGGTGTTATTCAGTGTTTGAAGGTTCTCTCGTTGCCATCTTTAAGTCCCCCCCCCCCCCCATTTGGGGCTCTCCGGAGATCGGGTTCAGCTGCTTGAGGTCTGTGCATTCAGACGGTCCCTTATCAGAGCCTAGGCTCTGAAAACCAGCAGGGGGGGGGGTGGATCCCAGAGCCCAGGCTGGAGGGCAAGTCTGAACATCTACACTGCTATTTTTAACCCACTAGCATGAGCCTAACTCAGCTGAGACTCCCAGCAGCCAGGTCTCACTGCAGTGTAAACATGACTTCCGGGATCACAGAAGTGAAGAGCTGCAGAGAGATCGTTACAGCATCTGTTACGTTGCCATAGGTCCAAGAAGAGCAGAGTTCTAACCAAAAAGTCCCGTCTTCTCCTTTGTCCTTCACGTTGTTCAATGCACTTTCCTCCTGTAATTTCTCACCCTCCTTCCATCTTCTTTTGTTCCACTCCCCTCCATGGACCAGCAGGGCAGAGCTCTCCTTGGCATGGGCTCTGGGGGCCTGGAAATCTAAATACCAAGACTCAAGCACTTGATCAGGGAAATACAGAAGAGTAGACCAGTTATGTCCATTGTATGCTGCCCACACAGGCCTGTGAAAAACAGCGGTGCTGACGAGTGGTGTGGACCAGGCTGTGATCAAACTGGGTTCCAACGAGCAGCCAGAGTGATCAGCACTAAACTGTTTCAGACCAGGTTCTCCCTCAACATGGTTCCAGCAGAACGTGGCCCCTTCCAGTGGCCAGTCAAACAATGTGTGAATCCGCAGTCACGCTGCACGTTGTGGGGTTAACCTCTGTGCAATGACTAGAGAGGTGCCAGAGCCAGAGGCTTCATCCAGATCCAGCATTTTCCCAAAGTTCACAGTCCAGAACCCCATCCTGGGGCTTTGGATTGGCCAAATACATGGATAACAATCAGGAGCAAAACTCAACTGCTGATTCCAGGGGCATCAAATCTCTGAGGAATCTACAATGGGCCCCCCCTCTCTCCCTTGCAACTGACCGACGACCTGGCTGATTCCCGCAGCCCGGGGAAGTTCCTTACAGTGCTGAGATCTTGTTGGGTTTTCTACCTTTACATCCCCCACTGGGGCCCCCCCGATCTTCCCCTCTGCCTGGCTCTTCTCCTCCCCTCTCCAGGGACTTTCTTGGGACCCAATCCAGAGTCTAATGAAGTGCCCGGGACTCCTTTCACTGACTTCGGTGACCTCGTTTGCTCTTGTTGCTTTAAGGTCTTCTCACAGCAATATAAGAAATGGCCCATCCAGTCCCATAAGCTGCCTTAGGGCACCTGGTATCTGATGCTTCAGAAGGCGGCTTATATTGATCATAATGAACCTCCTGCACCAAAGCCCCTTCACATAGGAGGGATTAGAAAGGTAGATTTGGGAATTGCCTATCTCCAGGTCAAACAAACCTAAACCGGCTTAACATTGCTTCCTTCTCCTCCTCACCCCCCCCCCCCCATGGAAACCCCACCTTCCACACCCAAACTAAATCATGAACCCTTGGGCACATGGATGACAGCCAGGAACACTCCCCACTTCTAAGCTCCCTGATCCCTGCTTCTAACCTCCTCTGCAAGAACTTCTCAGCCAGGGAACAGCACTCTCTCTCTCTCCTGCATACTGCCTCTGGGTTGCATGATCAACTCGATACACTGTGCCACTTCCCCGTATGCAATTTCAGGACCTTTCCACGGCTTCCCCTCTTCAGGGAGTTGCACAAGTCAGTCAGCAGCCCAGCACTGCCAAGGGATTGCTGACATGGTCTGCATAGTGCCAAAGGGGTCTATGTGGAGAGAAATCATGTTCTAAAGATCTAAGCAATGCAGAACATTCACCAGTTCTTTCCCCCAAGACCCCTAAAGCTGGACACAATCTGGTATCAATGGCGGACTGAGGCAAAGGGCTCTGCCTCAGACTGACCTTGAGCAAATCTTGTGCCTCAGTTTCTCCATCTGCAAAATGGAGGATATTACTACTTGCCTTGTGGGTGTGGGAGAGGTTGAGCCTGTTGTAACTTGCAAATCATTGAGGTCTGCCGATAGAGATGCTCTTAAAGTGTGTAGCATTGATACTGGTCTACCCTAGGAGAGAAAGTCAACCTAAGAGACGCAACTCCAGCTATGTGGATAGCTTAGCTGGAGTCAACATATCTTAGGTCAACTTTCTGCAGCATCCTCACTGTGGAAGGTCAATGGAAAAAACTCTGTCAACTTCCCTTACTCCTCACGACCTGGTGGCATACTGGAGTTGACGGGGGTATGATCAGCAGTCTATTTAGCAGGTCTTTACTAGACCCAGTAAATCAAACCTTGGCAGATTGCTCTTAGGGCTCATCTCTACTTACTGCGAGATCAATGGGAGACTCACAGGGTTTAGAATGCAATGGCCTGAGGCTTTTGCTATGATGCGACCAACTCTGGCACAGAAACTGTCTGATCAGTCCTTCAGCTCAACCTGACCAACCCTTCAAAGGTGTAAATCAGCACCCCTTTACTGATTGCAGCTGATGGGAACCGAGGCATAGGGAGGAAAAATGACTTGCCCAAGGTCACATCAGGCATTGTGGCAGAGCCAAGATCTGAACTTGTTTCCCAAGTCCCTGTCCGGTGCCTTACCCATCAGTCCCTCTTTCAGATTAGCATCAATACCAGGAGTACAAGGAACGACCTTCTGCCCAACCACATAAACCTGCATGCTTATTGCCGTTAAATCTCTTACCTTTGAGATCATTTTATTACCAAAGGCTGTGTCTCCATCACTAACAATTGTTAAAGATGGGATGTTTTCCGCAAAAAGGTGCTTTAGCGTGAACAAGGATTAATTCAGGGAAATTCTAGGGCCTGTGTTGCACTGGAGGGGAGACTGAATGATTACATTAAAATAATCCAAGGTCAGAAGGGAACCTAAGAAAACTTTTTGGATCAACCTGTATGAAAAGGGCCAAAGCTGTGAAGTTCAGATCCAAACTGAAGCTTAGTTCCTGCCTCTTTCTAAATTTAAAAAACTGTTTTCTTAGCAAGATTCAATTTTTGCTTTGCTAGTGTCTGCCCCACAGTGAGATTTTTACTGTGAGGCTACAGAAACTCAAGGCAAGTTCTCCCTTCTACTCAGAGAGCACAGAGTTTCCTTGTATGCAGTTGGACTTCCTTATGCAGTTGGACTCCAATCCCTCCAGCCTAGAAAGGAGGTTTTATTCCACTGCCAGAAGTGATATTTACAAATATAACTTCCAAGAGACACAAATGCCTTTCAACATGGCACTGGATAAATAATCAGTTATGGATGAATTGGCCCCTTAGAAGCCCTCCGGAGTTTTCTCTCACTTTGAACACAAGCAAACCATGAAAAAAAGATGACATCCGGCTTGTTAAGTCTCCATCATTCTGGCCAAAGGATCAGGACAAACCCCCTACACATGTGCTTGCTACACAAGCCGTATTTCTTTACACTTCAGAAGATGTCAGAAGGGGAAGCATTGACATGTTTATAGCCCTTTGAAAAGCCTCCTCTAGCCCATTCATAAAACCCACTTGACGTTCTGTGAAATGGGAAAGTTACTGGGGCGGGGGGGGGAAAAAAAAAAAGAATGAGTTAGTGTTTTGGGTTTCACAGCTTCTTCTACGCGTTTTATGAATGAAGCAATTGACTTCGCATAAATCGATCTGTTACAATGCAAATCGGCACAGATGACTAAGGCTGCAGGAGTCGTGAACGTAATGCAGAATGTGCTGTGGCTGGCAACGCGAGTCCTCAGAGCCAGATTGGTATACAGACATTTCCCATTCTCCCTCGAAAAGTGCCCAGTAGGCTCCAGCCGGGGCCTCGTTCCCCACTGCAGCTTGCTTCCGTTCCTTCAGAGCCGCAGGTCAAAGTTACAGCAGATATCAAGTCACCTGCCAGGATTTCTCTCAAGCCAAGTGTGCCGTAGTGGGGGTGCTGTCTGTCTCGCAACTTAGGGTATGTCTACACTAGGAAGCCTAATCCGAACTATCTAGTCCGTGCCTCGTGTAGCTGCGCGGCACGGGGTTCGCACTAGCCGGCTTTTAAAAATGGCGGCGCCGGCTTTATGCTAATGAAGCCCGGGAAATTCAAATCCCGGGCTTCATTAGCAAGTTCGGTATGCATACATTACCCCCCTAGTTCGAACTAGGGGGGTAGTGTAGACATACCCTCCGTGTTCACATCCTGGCTGTGTCCCTTGATTCCCGATGATTCACTCCACATGTGGATTGGTCCAGACACCTAGTCCCAGCCTGAGCAAATAACAAGGCTGTTCCCAGAGAGACACAAAAGAAGATAGGTGGGGACGGAGACCTGACTGGGGGGTAGGGACAGAGCTGGAGCAGTCTCGGCTGGGTCAAGGGTTGGAGTTCAAGGCCTGTGAGGAATACAGCCGTCTGCTCTCAGTGCCTGTGTTAACATCGCTCCTGTGCTATACCGTGTCTCCGAGAGGTGAAAAAACCTTCCACTCTACTGGCCAGCTGAGAGTCACATCTGGCTGCGGATGGGGGTGCAGGATCGGGGGGGGGGGGGTCCACAACGTGTCATCACACCAGGGTTTTCAGAGTCCAATTTAAGATCCGACCCTTGTTAGCGTTAAAACGTGTGTCAGCGTAAATCCCGGGTATGACGCAGTTACACCCACCCAACGCCTGGGTAGACAGCACTATGGGAAACAGAGAACTCCTATCCAGGTAGCTACTGCCTCAGAGGGAGGTGGATAAAGTACACCCAAGGTAGCGTCTTCACGAAGCACTGGGGCCGCTGCAAACCAATGCTGCAGTGCAGCCGAGATCAGATACACTGACACTGCGAGAGCATTCGCACCACAAGTTACCCTGGGA
Organism: Pelodiscus sinensis; assembly: GCF_052426305.1. Taxonomy (NCBI): domain Eukaryota; kingdom Metazoa; phylum Chordata; order Testudines; family Trionychidae; genus Pelodiscus; species Pelodiscus sinensis. The sequence goes on from NC_143079.1 coordinate 15,818,248, forward strand.
TACGTGCACACGGGCATGATGCTATGGCAGCAGGAGCAGCTTCTGCCACTCACAGAAGTGAGGTTTTTATGCTGGCAGGAGAGCTCTTTCCCAGCAACACAGACCACCTTCACCAGATGCACCGCAGCTACAACGGCGGAGCTACCCTGCTGCGGCACCGTCTAGAGCTAAGGGTAGACAAGCCGGCAGTTTCCAGAAAGTGCTCGGCCCTCTCTCTCACGTTCAGACCCCTTTGCAATACCTCCTGCTAGGCCCCCCCAATGGCAGAGAGAGGCTCTTCTTTCCTGTGATAGGCAGAGAGAAGAGATCAGAGGGCAAAACTCCCATTGACTTCAGCAGGGGCAGATTTTAATCTATAACGTCCGCATAGCCCAGAGTCTTTGCAAAGGAAGGAAGGACATGACAGGAGAAATACGTAGAGCTCTTCCATCAGCAGAGCTCACAGCACTTTACAAAGGGAGCAAAGAATCCTTGGCCCCATTTTACAGATGGGAAAAACAGAGGCACGTGGCAATTCAGTGGCTTGCCCCAGCTCACCCTGGAGGCCAGAGGCAGAATTCATCCCAAGTCTCCCAAGCCCCAATCCAATAGTCTATGCACTACGCCACTCTGCTGCCATATACCCAGCTTCAGATACCAGATGGAGGTTGCTACAAACACTACCCACTGCAGAACTTGCTTCTGAAAGCCTGATTTCTGCTGCAGAAAGCAAAAACTCTCTCTCCTGGTCACTCACAGCTATTTCAAAGGGTTCCATTTCATGCTCTAGGAAACAGTTAAGGTGGGGTGGGCAATAATTTTTGATGGGAAGCCACAACAAGATTTTCAAACATTGTCAAGGGCCGTGCTCTTCCATGATATTAATGGAGGAGGCACGAGGTCTGGGATGAAGGTTGAGTGCAGAAGGAAGCTTGGGGTAAGGGATTGGGGCGCAGGAGGGCACATGGGGTTTACGTGAAAAAGAGGCAGTTATGACCTGGGGAAATGGAACTGGGGTGTAGGAGGGGGTACAGGATCTGGGAGGGGGTATGGGTTGGGGGGAACGGGAGAGGGTTGTGTGGGGTGGCAGTGGGTTGGGGAAGGGGGAGGGAGGGACTGATGACCAGAGGCAGGTTCTGATCAGAAGACTTACCTGGGTGACTCCTGGCCAGCAGCCCAGCATGTTTTTCACAAGCTGTGCGAGATGCATGCGTACGCGCCTGAGGGGAGGGGAGAGTGGTGCTCTGCACATTGTCTATTCTTCAAACAGGCAGCTCCTATCGGCAAGAAACCAACCAATAGGATTGCACTAGGGGCGGGGATAGCACATGAAGGTTCTTCCCTCTTCCGCCCCCACAGCTGTGAAACACAAACAGCCCAGCAGCCACTCTTCCCAGAGGCGGAAGGGGCGGGCAGGGAGTCTGCCTGAGGCTTTCCGCCGCGTTCATGGGCCGGATCCGTGTTCAAGAGCCTGCCGCCCCTATTTTGCCCAGGCCTGAGTTAAGGGGCAAGGTTTCCCTACTTTCTATCCAGTGATAAGAACAAACATTAAACATACAAAAGAGGCTGCGGAAAGGACACGACCACCAAGGCAACAGGGAACATGCCCGCTGGGATCTACTGGAAAATGCTCCCTGGGAACAGGTTATTCTGAATGAAGTACTGTAGGCTGCTGGGCACCTTTCTCTGAAGCATCTGGTACCAGCATCTGGGGACAGGATGTCATATGTTCCTTCCTACATTCAGTCTGGGACCTCCAGCTGCAGACATGGCAACATCTCTGTGGGGAGGTTAGGAGTTCTCAGGCTTGCTTATTGGGGATATTTTAAGGTGCCTCTCTGACCACCAATGGGAACTGGATACATCATTTGTTTTCCAATGTCAGGAGAAGGATATGGGCAGGGAGGACTGAGGTTCAGGGCTTACCATAGGCCAGATTTACTCTTCTGGGGTTCCAGGGTTAGTGGATTTCATGGCTCCCTGCCCTTCATGGCTTTGTGGGTAGGACAAAAATGAGGAGTTCGGTGTGCGGGACAGGGCTGCCAACTAACGGGATGAGGGTGCAGGATCTGGGTAGGAGGTAGGGTGGAGGAGGGGGGTGTGGAGGCGAGGTCTGAGTGGAAGGCTGGATGCAGGAGCAGGCTGGGAGTACGGTGTCTGGCCAGGAGGGGGGTGCAGGAGCAGGCTGGGAGTACGGTGTCTGGCCAGGAGGGAGGGTGCAGGAGCAGGCTGGGATAGCGTACCTGGCCAGGAGGGGGGTGCAGGAGCAGGCTGGGATAGCGTGCCTGGCCAGGAGGGAGGGGGCAGGAGCAGGCTGGGATAGCGTGCCTGGCCAGGAGGGAGGGGGCAGGAGCAGGCTGGGATAGCGTGCCTGGCCAGGAGGGAGGGTGCAGGAGCAGGCTGGGAGTACGGTGTCTGGCCAGGAGGGAGGGGGCAGGAGCAGGCTGGGATAGCGTGCCTGGCCAGGAGGGAGGGGGCAGGAGCAGGCTGGGATAGTGTGCCTGGCCAGGAGGGGGGTGCAGGAGCAGGCTGGGATAGCGTGCCTGGCCAGGAGGGAGGGGGCAGGAGCAGGCTGGGATAGCGTGCCTGGCCAGGAGGGAGGGGGCAGGAGCAGGCTGGGATAGCGTGCCTGGCCAGGAGGGAGGGGGGCAGTTGGTGCTCCAGTTTTGGAGCTGCATGGGGACTGTGAGGCTGGAGTCCCAGCTTAGGCTCCCCACTGTGGAAGGAAGAGGGGGCGGAGCTCGAACCACAGACAACTTGTAAGGCGGTTATGGACCACGAGTGGTCTGCAGACGGCACTTTAAGGACCACTGCCTTAGATGGACGTGAACAAGGAGCAGCCGCACTGCAACACCACTGATTTTAGAAGTGGAAAATGAAACGAATCTGGATACGAGCCCAGTTCTCCTAGGGATAAGCTTTCCATTAAACTAACTTAAACCCTCCCTGAACACCTTGTGCCCACGTGCGCTGCTTGTGGCGGTCCTGCCTGGCCCGACAGGCAGACGCCTGTTCTATCAGCCTAGCCCACCACTGCCATTCGCCAGGGACAGCTTCTGAGGGACGAGCAAAGCTTCCAGTGCTGGGAACCTGAGCACAGCATCCCCTGCAACGTGAGCCTGAAATCCAGAGTGCACAAGTACAGCACTCCAAAGGGTTGCCAGGGAGAGATTGCCCTGTGCCTTGCCCCATACAGCTTGAAGCTGCTGAGGGGTTCAAAGAAGATAATGCTGCTACGACAGAACTCGCAGAAGCCCTCAGCATGGGGGCAATGGTTTAATAAAACCAGCTTTTAATGTAGTATAAAAGACTGTCCATGACGCAGGAATGTAACCCAAGCCCAGACCAGAACGGTCATGAGAACAAACGCTCTTGAGAGATTTCCAACCCTGGAATTGAGGCAGGCAGTGTGGCCTAGTGCACAGAGCACTAATCTGATTCTCAGTAGATCTAGATTCTACTCCCAGCCCTGCCACTGTCACCCAGCACATCCTTGGGCAAGTCACTTCCCCCGTGCTGTGCCTCAATTTCCCCCTCTGTAAAATGGGCATGTTGACATAGACCTCCTTTGTAAAATGCTTTGAGACCTACAGAGGAGAGATACTGTACTAGTTGTTACCATCTAATAATTGTCACCCCTTCTGAACTATGCTACTAACCCATTACCCCAGGGTTTCTTCAGAAATTGAAACTAATGAAACAGCTATATGGAGTAATTTGAAGTTAGAAGTTCAGCTCCTTGGGGAAGGGACCATCTTGTTGCTCTGAACTGCACAGCACCTAGTAGAAGGGGACCTTGTCCTTGACTGGAGTTTCTAGGGCCACCACAGCACAAATACTAAAACGTGTATGTCTAAAACTTAGACACTGATTTAACAACAACAACGGGAGGGTGAGAGCCATTTCTATAAAATCCTCTTCTTGCATTCAAGTGGCAACATTTGTTTAAAGCCAAACAGTCCCCTGCAGAATTTGTAGCCCAAACGCTGCCGCCCTGGTCTCGTGCAAATGAAAGCGAAAGACTAGAAACCGACTGCAGCAGGTGAAACTGACTAGTCTGTTCTTACTGTCCACTTAAAGATTTCTACAAGAGGTGAGCAGGTTGGATTGGTCAGATTCCTTCCGTTTTAATAAGTGAAAGCAGAGTTACGCAGGTAAGGTACAAAATTCCTTCCCCCATTGCAGTCCTTTGATCCTGTAGCTAGGGATGTAACAACATAACCGTTTGAATAGTTAACAGATAAGCACGAGCTTCTTGGTTACCATAACGGTTACATGCCGGCTCCGGGCCCCACTCCCAGGGAGCCAGCTACCACCTCGTGTTGCAGACTTTGCAGTATAAGCTTTATACTGTAGAGCCTGCAGTGTATAATCACTAAGATTCTCAGTAGTTACATGGAACTAGTTAGCTACTTTAACATCCCTAACTGTAGCAGTGTTGACTCAGGGTGGAATTTTCAAAAGCACCTAAACCTCATTTTCAGAAGCAAGTTGGCACTTAGGAGCCACTGACCTTCAAGTCTCCTAGGTCACTTAGGTGTGTAGACACAGCAAAGTTATTTTGAAATAACTATGCAATCGTGTATACAGCAATTTCGTTATTTCGAAATAACGGACAGCTTATTCCAGTTTATGAAAACCTCATTCTACAAAGAATAACGCCTATTCTGAAATAGTTATTTCGAAATAAGGTGTGTGTACACGCTCCACTTCTGCTATTTTGAAATAGCCCCTCACCAGGGCCATTCTAAGTTATTCCTCCCGGGGCTCTAAATCAAGATAGCATGTCTACACTGCAAGGAAGCCTCAAAATTACTCCGAGGCAGGCTTCTCTACTGTAGGTGTGCTATTTCGGAATAATAGTTCCAGAATAGCTTATTCTGAAATAATGGTGCAGTGTAGACATAGCCTTTGGGTGACTTTTTTGTTTTTAATCACCCTAAAGGCTACATCTCCATTGCCCTCAAGAGCCAGCCCCCCAGCCTGGACTGATGTTAGTGCTCTAAAAATAGCACCCAGAAGCCCCTCCTAAGACCAGGGCCCCATTGTGCTGGGTGCTGTTCAGACACTGCTGCAAAAAGCTTAGCGAGGACTGAGAAGGTGGGAGGGCGAACGGAGGTGCAGAGATGTGGTGACTCACCCAGGGAGGATCCTTGGGTCTGCTGGCTTCCTCTTAGCTGCCCTGATCACACCAGGCTTCTCAAGCGCCAAGGGGCTCTCTGTTGCTTTGCTAGTATTTGGAAGTGGCTTCAAATGGCAGGTGGATGAGATCTGTGGATGGCTGGGACCTCTGGGGGGCAAACTGCCTCCACTCCATATGAAAAAAATCACCACTATCCTAAGGCTGCAAATAAAAATCAGCTTTGAGACAGAGGCCTCTAGCAGGACTGAAGTTACTGTATAGAGCAGGGATGGGCAATAATTTTTAATGGGGGGGTGTCACTTCAAGATTTTGGAAAGTAGTCAGGGCTAAACTTCTGTGGCGGGAACATGGGGTCTGAGACAGCAGGTGAGGTGTAGAATGGAGCCTGGGAAGAGGACTGGGGGGCAGGAGGGAGTGTGGGGTCTGAGAGGGAGTTTGGGTGAAGGAGGGGGGTAAATAGGATGACGTTTAGTAAGGACAAATGCAAAGTGCTCCACTTCGGAAGGAACAATCAATCAGTTTCACACATACAGAACAGGAAGCGACTGTCTAGGAAGGAGTACTGCAGAAAGGGACCTAGGGGTCACAAGTTAAAAATGAGTCAACACTGTGACACTTGCAAAAAAAAAAAAGCAAACATGATTCTGGGCTGCATTAACAGGAGTGTTGTGAACGAGACACGAGAAGTCATTCTTCTGCTCTACTCTGCGCTGGTTAAGGCCTCACTTGGAGTATTGTGTCCAGTTCTGGGCACCACATTTTAAGAACGATGTGGAGAAAGTGGAGAAGGTCCAGAGAAGAGTAACACAAATGATTAAAGGTCTAGAGAATATGAGCTCGGAGGGAAGACTGAAAGAATTTGACTTATTTAGTTTAGACAAGAGAAGACAGAGGAAAATTACAAATCATGTCCCAAGTATCTAAAAGGGTGTTACAAGGAGGAGGGAGAAAAATTGCTTTGGCCTCTGATGATCAGACAAGAAGCAATGGGCTTAAATTGTAGCAGGGGAGGTTTAGGTTGGACATTAGGAAAACGTTCTACCTGTCAGGGTGGTTAAGCACTGGAATCAATTGCCCGGGGGGGGGGGGGGGGGGGGGTTGTAGAATCTCCCTCCCTGGAGATATTTAAGAGCAGGTTAGACAGTCACATGCCAGGGATTATCCAGACAGTGCTTGGTCCTGCTGAGGGCAGGGGACTGGACTATGACCTCTCGAGGTCTCTTCCAATTCTGTGATGTAGGGGAGGAGTTTGAGGTGCAGGGTCCAGGAGGGATTATGGGTGTAGGGGAGGATTCTGGTCTGGGGGAGAGTTGTGACCTGGAGGAGGTGGGGAGAGGGGATACAGAGGGTCTGGGTGGTGGCCTGGGGCAGGTCGTTTTGGAGGGAGAGGAGGTGAGGTACCAGAGGCAGGCTGTAGCGGGGGAGGTGCTTACCTAGATTCCCTGCCTGTGTGCTGGGTGGGCTGCACCATGTGGCTCAGCTCCAGCACAGGGCGCGAGGAAGCGTCGTTCGCTGCCCCCACCTTCAGCAACATTTTTCAGTTCCTATTGGCTGGAAACTAGCCAATGGGAGCTAGGGGGCAGGAACAGTGCATGAAGCTGTCTCCTCCCAGCCCAGAGTGCAGATCTGGCCTGCTAACCACCTCTTGCCCACTCCTTGTGTGGACAATTAAGGGCTCCAAGAGCAATGAGCCGTCCTCCCAGGCACCCCTGCAGCTCCAGCTGTGATTACCACCCGACAGGCAGAGGCGACCCCCAGAAACCACCTCACAAGTTTGAGCTGGGCTTTGATCTCTGGGCCATTATTTACTCTACAGAGTTTCACAGCTTCGTCTGTCCCCCTCGGGGGAGGGGCAGGCTAACCACCCACGGAAAAAAGCAGCCACTTAGACACGTTAGACGATTAGACTCCCTTGTGATTAGAATGAGGTCATCACAAATGGGTGGGGGAGGAGAAATCTTTTACAAGATAGCATCACCTCATCTTGCACTGGGGTGACCTCTCCAAGCCAGAGCCTACCCTTTGCACTGTGCGCACTTCTGGGGTGATGCAAAGGGAGACGAGAGCCCATTGTTACGAACAGTCACTGCAAGATAATTTGGTAGAGATAGTCAAGGGTCCCTTGCCTCGTGGTAACACCTACAGGTCCCAAGAAGTGTCCCGTGGTGCTAGCAGCTGTACATGGGTAGAACCAGGGTGTTTAAAATGAGAGTTTTGCCCTCACTTTAATGGGTGCAGGATCAAGATGACGGGAGAATGCTACGAATGGGGGACCACAAGTAACTGAACTCAAACACCTAAAAAGGATGCTCTCCCCTTCCTCGCTGAACTTCAGGATCCCGCACAGGGAAAGGAGCAGACCATGCGTATGGCCAAAGAATCGCACCGAGCCAATGATTAGAATAAGGAAAAAAACACACCCAACCCACGGGTGTCATTTTGATTTGGGTGGACAGCCCCATCATTGTAAGAAGTAGGGGCCACAGCTCTCTCAATGGGCCATTCAGTCCAGGCGGAATGAAAGAAGCCATTTATTCAGCCAACAGACACGTCAACATTCCCGAGAAGAATCGAAGCTGCAAGATGAGAGGACCCGAGCACGCGGCTCGAATCTTTCACCCCAGTACAAATCGAGAGCCACGCCGCCGCCGTCAGGGTGGTAAAACTGAAGCAAGAATCGTGCATGTAGTGACTAGGGTGCAGGAATTCCGGAGCAGGTAACACACACACCCCACACACGAAATGTGAGTTTTCTAATTTTAGCACAACCCCACCCTAGTGCCTTCTGGGAGAAAAGCCAGGCAGAGAATGGAATGGAGAAGTAGCTGGGAATTTGGAAAGGCTGCTGTTGAGCAACAGTATCATATACACAGGGACTGGTGCTGGCTGGCCCTCCTTCCACCTATTTGCAAGTCAAAGCAGATGTTGCAAAACCACCTCATTCTCTGGAACTCCATTGTGCGTGCACGCACCATACCCCCAGAGCTCAGCGCTTCGCCCACAGGCTGGCTCTCCAGGTCACTGCAGGATGGGACCCAGGAGATCGGCGCCAACTCACCACCAGAGCTTGGAGGAAGTTCAGGCCCAGATATGAACGTGACAGCTCAACCCCTTTCAGGGCCAGAATGGCAATAGCCTCTTTTGGGCTAAGAGAGTGGTTTTCAGCCAGTAAATCTAAGCAAGCCAATTAGCACTGACAGACACTTCATGCTACGCTGAATCCTGGGGAGCAGCATGAGGACTACGACACGTGGCAGAGCTGTTCTGATTCCATCCAGTAGAGGGTGGTCATGCTCCACACAGACTAGCCAGCCCACTAAAAGATGCATCCTGTAAAGAGGAGGCAATAGCCCAATCCCAGCTTTGCACCAACCCAGCCACGGATACTATGGAATAAGGCCACATCCCGGGATCGTTTGTATACGTGGCTACTGGCATGTCAGCCACACTGATCTGCACGGACCCTGTGATTAACACTAAAATAGCTCTCCAAAGCCACACCTGGATTGTGCTGGGTGCTGTACAAACACAAACAACATTCCCCAAGAGCTAGCAACAGCATTGTTTGCTCCTGGGTACAGCCAGCCCCCGTCGTGGAGAGGGCCTTATTTTATATACTCTGCAAGCCACTGTGCGATGGTGAGCCCGAGCGTTTGAAATGGCTGGCAGCAGGCCGGCATAGCTGGAAGCACACAAACTCTTCTCTCTCAGAAGAGGCGAGCCAGCTTTACCTCCATGAAGAGCCACCACAGGATTTTTTGCACTTTCGAGCACAGACAGACATCACTCCATCCAAACACCTACTCCATCTCCCTACCCAGCTTTCCACCTTCACGGGGATGTGGACATTTACCATATAACCAACTCAAGGCCAGACTCCTTGGCTGTCCCTATGCAGCACACCACAGCCGGCGGGAGATTCCTACTGAAAGCAAAGCTTGGGCTGTACTCTGGGCCATTGGTTGCATAAAGAGCTGGCCACTCCTGTTTCAGCTGCAAAGGAGACTCTCTGCTCGCTGCAGAGGACAAAGGCCATGCAGTGGAGCAGTTCGGATTCCAAAACAGCAGTGGGCCAAGTAAGCCTGTGTTTGCCGCTTCAGTGCACTAGTAGTAGAGCGGGGTCAAAAAAGGGGGTAGGATGGGAGTCAGATTATTGGTAAATTCTTTCAAATAAAAAAAATACAATGTAACATTTAAAAGAAATTCTAACCAGCTCTACTGTACTTCTATGCACTTTCATCAGAAGGTTGCAGGTGTGACAGATCACCTTCCACATGAAGGCAAGTACTATTGACCTCTTGTAGGCACAAACACATTAAGTGACATGCCAAAGGGCACAGCTTTAGTGGCATAGCTAGAATAGGGATCCTATTTCCCGGTCTAGTAACTAGATTAAAATTCCTAGCAGAGGGAGGATTCAAAGAAAAACAAGATATCCAACCCTCTAACCACCACCACCAGGGCAGAGAGACAGCAAAGCTGAGAGCACAAAGCTGGGAAGGAACACTAGAGAGGCCTTGGGAAACATTTGAATCAAAGCTCATGGAACTTAGCAGAGCAGAAATCTGTGGGGTTTTCAGTGATCTACAAAGGTGACATCTGAGCTGAATAAGTAAGAGAAAGCCAGGAAACAAGAGCACAGGCATGATGAGAAAGAAACCCTGTGGTCTCCACAGATTATGATTAGGAAACCAGCATTGGCGGCTGAGGAGTTAATTGAAACCCTACTGTGCAAAGCTCTCAATGCAGAAGACGCATAGTAATTTTGATTGTAAGATCTAGGGTTAATATTTTATGCCAGTGAACTTACCGCTCAAGGCAGATGTTGTGTTCTCCAGGGCATGGCACACAGCTAGTAAAATACCTAGGGAAAAAAATATGGGTCAGAAACAATACAACAAACAGTTGATTTAAATAGTCAGTATTGAGACATACAGAAGACTTTTCAGCTTCTAGCTTTATGGGCAGAGTCAAACATACAAAGAGACCTTTAGGAGACTAAAAAGGGGTCAACAGTTTTGGGAACAGATCCATATATTTTAAGGCCAGAAGGAGTCTCTCTCTCCACACACACAATACTTCCATCAATACAAAACAGAGTAGGAGCAGCAATAATACTTAACATCTATGGAAACTTTCATCCAAGGATCTCAATGCTCTTCTACAAACATTAATTCTTAATATGTGAGAACAGCCACACTGGGTCAGACCAGATGGTCCATCTAGCAGTGTCCTGTCTTCTGACCAATACTAGGCACCCCAAAAATGAATGAATAGAACAGGTAATCATCAAGCAATCCATCCCCAGTCGCCCATTCCCACCTTCTGATAAACAGAAGCTAGAGACATCATCCTTGTCCATCCTGGCTAATAACTTCATGGAGGATAAATCCATCAATGGCTATCTAGCTTAAACAAAAACACACTGTTATAGCTCTGAGTATCAGAAGGGTAGCCGTGTTAGTCTGAATCTGCAAAAGTGGCGAGGAGTCCTGTGGCACCTTATAGACTAACCGAAGTGTTGGAGCATAAGCTTTCATGGGCAAAGACCCACTTCATCAGATGCATGTAGTGGAAATTTATAAATACCTGCCTCTGGAAATTTCCACTACATGCATCTGACGAAGTGGGTCTTTGCCCACGAAAGCTCATGCTCCACCACTTTGGTTAGTCTATAAGGTGCCACAGGACTCCTCGCCGCTGTTATAGCCTTGGCCTTCACACCATCCTCTGGCAAGGAGTTCTACAGGTTCACTATACTTAGAAATTAGGGCTGCCGAGCGATTAAAAAAAAATTCATCGTGCGATTAATTGCGTGCGCTGCCCCTTTGAAACGCAGCAGCAGCGTTTCAAAGGGGCAGCACTGCCTGGGGTCAGCTGGGGACTCCAGCTGACCCCAGGCTCCTACTGTGCTGCCCCTTTGAAATGCTCTGACAGCATTTCAAAGGGGCAGTGCCACAGAAACATCTGCAATTAACGTTAAAAAATTAACGTGTTCATTGTGTTGTGTTAATCACAGGCATTAAGGCATGTTAATTGACAGCCCTAATAGAAATACTTCCTTTTGTTTGTTTTAACCCTGCTACCTATTTATTTCATTTGATGACCCCTAGTTCTCATGGTACAGGAAGGGGAAAAACACAAAACACCACTCTTCACTTTTCCACACCTGTCATGATTTTAGACTGATTATATCTCCTTAGTCTCCTCTTTTCCAAGTCTTATTAATCTCTCCTCATATGGCAGCTATTCCATACCCCTGGAGATTTTTTACACCCTCTTCTGAACTTTTTCCAGTGCCAAGATATCTGTGAAATGAGGTGAGCACATCTGTGTGCACTATAGTTATATCCAGCTACAAATTAGGATGCTGATAGTTAAACAACTTGCCTAAGACCACACAGCTATGGTGTGATCCTGTAACCATTGACCACAATGGGCAAGTCATTCAAGAACCCAGGAATCCCAAGTCCTGGTGGCTCTCATCTATCCAAACTCAAAGAACTGTGTGTACCATAAAGCTCTTATTCAAAGATTGTCCATCATCTACATTAAAATAGCCCTCTTTATTTGAAAGCCAGGTTTATCACAAATTCCACACTCCCCAATTCCATGCAGACAAGTAGAGTTCCAGCTCTTTGTGTTACCAGTTGTTTACAAAAATGGACAAAGTGTGCATCAGAAAGGCAAAGAAGTGTAACAATGTAATCACAATCCTCAACAGAAGCCTAGAGCCAAACTGGTCTGAACGTAAAGGAAGGATTCTAAACAATCCTTGTTTTAAGAGGATTTAAAGAGGGGGGGAAAAATCTCCATGCACTATATATTTGTGAAGGGCATTCTTTTCCCATGCTGGGAGTTAGGAGGAAACTGACCACTAGATGCAGAACTAATAGCAAATCCAGAAAACAATTAGGATTAATTTAGATTCAATTCTCTGGAAATCAGGTCCAACAGAAATGTAAAGCCAGGCTTCATTGATCTAACAAGAGGGATCACGGACTTAGGGAAAACAGTTGCCAGAGATTTCATTCAGGCAGAGGTGCTGGTGAGGCTCACAGAATGTGAAGCCAGAAGAAGCCATCAAATCATGGAGTCTGACCTTGTATGTCACAGGCCTGAGGAAGAGGAGCACAGTCTGGATGGCTTATATGATTTTAGAGTATTAGCCTTGAGACTGAATTTCACTACATCAGTTCACCTGGCAGAATATTAAAATTAGGAAATCCCATGTCAGCCAAAGATGGGTGTCCCTGAACCAGACTCTTGGGAGATTTTTTTTTTTTTTAAATACAAATAAAAAGCTTTGAAATTGCCTTTTGTTCTCTCTTGGAAAAAGGCCAGGCCAAGGCAGCAAGTTGGGATCTAGGAATCTGGATGTAAATACCCCTTCCTAAAACAGAGACGGTCACAATTAAGACCAAAATGAGGATCTTTAATAAGCAGAGCCAAGAGTGAGGCTCAGCTGTTCCAGCCTGCAGGATTCTCCAACCTTTGCCTGGTTTTGGATCATGCACCATTTGAATTCCCTCCCCTCTGAGCCCTGGGCCAAAACAAACCCCAGACCTAAAGCAACACTCTACTGAAGCCAACTAGTTCTGCTGGCTTTGGGTCAAATCCACTAAGACTCCCACCATAAACCTCTTGCTCAAACAAAGGGCTCATAATCCCAAGTGAAGTTGGTTGGCGTTCTAGGTCTGCAATGAAAACACCAGCCAGAAAAACTGGTAATGTCACAAACAGGTGCCTGGTTATGAACATTCAGCTGTGAAGTTGAGATTGAAGCTACAAGGCACCGGCAAAAACACCCGAGCGTCAATAAGGAAAAGGACCACGCAACTCACTGCCACCGCCTAGATCCGCGTGAGGAACCTTAGGCCAGATGTGGTCCTCTGGATCCAGCCCCCAGGTCAGGGCTCCTCCCCTCCAGCTTTGCAGGCGCCCCCTCCCACTGCCACCTGACTGATTTTTCTGAGTCAGCAGCCCCCCCCCCAAAATAGGTGGCCCTCCCCCCAGTCCTAGATTTTACACACCTGCTGGTTTTAAAAAAGGATTCAGCCCTCGGAATGCTGGCATTTCCCCCAAACTGTGCTCAACGGCGCACCCGGCTGGGCTACCTGGGGGCAGCACAGAGTTTTAACAAGAAGTGCATCAGAACCCAGGTGGGAACCTTTCCAGCACCACCTCTGCATGATTTGCTTCCAGTCTCGGGAAGTGCCCTTGGGTGACATTTGGGGCCAAACTCCCCATCACCGCCCAACTGCCATGGAGTTCCACAAGAGAGAACCTAGCTCACAGACCATCACCTCCAGGCTGGGACCCAGAGAGATGCCAACAGCAGATCCAGTCTGAAGAGAAGAATGTTTTACACATCCCCAAGCTGGTCTCCTCCTCAACTATCCAGCCTGTGATGAGTCAAGGTGGCCTACAGATAGGAGCTCCTCAGAGAGAGCAGTTATTTTGGAGGATCTTTACCTCCCACAAAGAAACAGGCAACAATTGTTAGCTAGATCATGTGTGGAACCTGTTAAAAATTGAGCAGCCCACCTTGTCCAAACAGAGTAGATACTTCTCAGTGGAAGTCTGTAAAGATGGTGAAATCATACAGAAAATGTGTGATGTTAAACAACCAGTGACCTCCGGAAATACTGTGCCACCAACAACTCATTAATTACGGTTTGCAGTGTTGTTGTAACCCTGCCGGCCCCAGGATGTTAGAGAGACCGGGTGGGAGAGGTAATATTACTTATTGGCCCACCTCTCCGTCGGTGAAAGACAAGCTCTCCCTGTCAGCAGAGCTTGTAACTGAAGAGCGTGTGTAGCTGGAAAGCTTGTCTTTTCCACCAGCAGAAGACGATCCAAAGATATTGCTTCACCCACATTCTTTAAGTTAGTTAATTATATGGTGTTACAGCCCCCTTAGAATGTGGGAACAGAGGGACTGCTAACACCGATTGGGCCTGTAATCCATCCAGACCAACAACCCCTTTTGTGATAGTGACTAGCACCAGCTGCTGCGAAGGAAAGTGCAAGAAATTCCACAGCAGGAAGATGCTGTCTGGTCCTAACTTCTAAGCGGAATCGACTGAACTCAATTCCAAAGCAGGACATTTTACAGCCAAGCCAACACTGTTCTTCTGGCACTATTGTAATTCTCAATATTCTTAGCAGCCAGTCCCTCTTAAGCAAGATTTACAGTCTTGTCCTCCACAACATCCTGTGGCAAGGAGTTCCTCAATCTACCCATTCAGAAAAGAGGGATATATTTCCTTTCACTAGCTTTGATTTTCTTATCTTTTAATTCCACTGAATGTCAAGAGAGGGCTGCTGGTGAGGGATTCTCTGTGTCTGAAACAATCCCAACATAATTACTTTTCAAGACGACACAAAGAGCATTTCCCCCCACCCACAGCTGCTGGGAAAAAAAAAAAAACAAAAACAAAAAATGAGCAAGTTTGGAAAGGTGGAGAATTGGTCGGGAGATTTGAACTTTTAACTTGTCTGGATTGCTGGTGGCGAGTTCTATCGAATTGTCTTGCCCTAGGGATGTTAAAATTAGATCAGCTAATCAGTGGTGCTTCTGCTTTGATATGTACAAGAGCCCAGTGGGGACTCTCGTACATTTCAAAGATAGAATGACACTGCTGTGCCCGTGCCCCTGCCCCCTCTCACGGAGCTGTAGTGAGGGAGGGGAGGGGAGAACAGCTTTTTAAGCTGGCTTCCCCCAGCACCCCTCTTCTCTCCCCCCTCTTCTCTCCCCCCTCCCGATAGAGGCAGCAAGGGGGGAAAAGCAACTAGTGTGTCAACTATCCGATCAGCTTTTGCTTATCAGATAGTCAACTAATTGCTTACATGCCTAGACTAGAAGAGATCACGAGGTTAGTTAATTTGACCTCCCTCACTGAGGCAGAAGCAATCACACTTAGAGCTGTCAGGGAAGGTCTGAAAGCCCATGATCTTAATGGAGGAGATGTGGGGTCTGGGATGGAGGTGGGGTGCAAGAGGGCATGTGGGGGTCTCGGAGAGAGTTTGGGTGAAGGAGGTAGTTGTGACCTAGGGCAGGGTACTGGGGTTTGGATTGTTACCTTGGGCAGGAGATTGGGGTGCAGGGTTTGGGAGGGGGTATGGGTTCAGGACAGGGACAGAGGGTTTGCCTTATGTGAGGCAGGGGGACAGGAGTGGGGAGGGAGGGGTTAGGGGTGCTAGAGGCAGGTCCTGGCAGGGAGACTTACCTAGGTGACTCCTGGACAGTAGCCAACCAGGCTTCTCAGGCAGCCAGCCTGCCCCCCCGGAACAGACTGCAGGGGCCATGTGCATTGGTGAATGAGAGCCTGATGGAAGGGTGCTTCGTGCGCTGCCTGTTAGCTCCCATTGGTCAGAAATTGGCCAATGGGAGTATACTGAGGGCAGGAGCAGCATGTGAAGTACCACTCTTCACTCCCCCCCTCCCCGGACTCACAGCTGAGAGAGAAACAACTGCAGCAGCCTTTTCTGAGCAGTATGGGGGGGGCGAGGGGTGTGCACGGGGCATCTGCCTAAGGCTCCCTGCTGCATCTGCAGGCTGGATCCGGTGGCCCGGTCCCGGCCTAGTCTAATGCGCCATGCTCTTGTTATCCGCACTGATCTGCCAGGGACTCCACAACTTTAGGCCACCGGTTCCCTTCTTCTGTTCTCATTAAAGGGCGACTTTTCCACTTCTTCCCACAAGTTTGTTTTTTATCCGAAAGCTTGGACTCACTAACCACAGACTCTCCGGGTTCAGTCACCCGGTGATTGCCTGAGGTCAGTGATTCACACAAGCGAGGCCTGGCAGCTGAGTAAATAGGGTTTAGGTGACTGAGCGCAAACTACAGTGAACATGAGCGACAACCCAGCACTGAGGGTGGTGAATTTAGGATCATGCAGCATGGTAGCTGTAACAATCCACTCTGGGGTCATCACGCTTTCCTGTGTGGTGTCACCTCCACAGGACAGAAGCATTCGAAAGTAGCAAGGTCAGGCTTTCCAGCATAGACCAATGGGCTACTCAACTCAAACGGGATCTGGGTGCCCCACGCTCTTCATCTCTTTGGAAAACCTGCAGCTTTCTCTGGACAAAGACTGAGGTTTACAATGTGAATCCCTCACCACCAGTTGCAATTGAAGCCAGGAGCTACCCCTGGAAAGGTACAAGTCTCCACAGCTCGAGCCAAAGGAGTTTGTTTTTGGTTCTGTCAGGTCTGGTCCTCACTGGTGACCTGCAATATGGGGATGCCACTGATACATGGCCAACAAGGATCCATGGCTACGTCTAGACTACAGGCTTTTGTCGACAGAAGTTGTCGACAGTATCTGTCGACAGAAGCTTCTGTCGACAAAGAGAATCTATATTACATCCAGTTCTGTCGACAAAGCAAGCCACTTTGGCGACATGACAGTGTTGACGCAAAGGACAGTGTAGATGCAAGAATGCTTTCTGTCGACAGAACTCTGTGGACAAAAGGCGTTATTCCTCGTAGAATGAGGTTTACAGCCGTTGACAAAATTGCTGAGTCCTGTTGATGTTATGTTGACAGAACTCAGCGGCAGTGTAGACGCAGGTATAGTTTTGTCAACAAAAGTCCACTTTTGTCGACAAAACCCTGTAGTCTAGACACACCCCATGAGACCACCGCCCATGTGGGGAGGCCATCAGAACAGGAGTACTGAGCTAGATGGGCACCAGGGTAGGTCACCTTTCCCAGAACTCAGTATTTGAGGGGGCTCGAAGGAGCCCCATGCTCAGGGGCAGCCTATCCATATAAGCGAACTAGGCGGTCGCCTAGGGCGCCAAGCTAAATGGTGGTGCAATATCATGGAGGGCTTTTGGGGGCACTGATTGCATGGTTCACCTAGGGCACCAGTTGCTGGCAGCTAGTCTAGGGCCGCCCCTGCCCATGCTAAGATTTAGCTGTCATTGGTTGGGCAAAGATGTCCCCTCTTTGCATCCACTCCTGACGTTTTCCATTTTAAGCAAATGCAAATGAACAGTCCAACCTTTCACTTGCTGCCGGATTCCCAGGGGTCCCTGCACAACCAAACAAGTCCTTCAGGGTTGCTCTACACTAGAGAGCTAGGTCACCCTAACTACACCACCAACATGGATGTGAAAAGCGCCCACCCGAGAGACGCAGTGCGGCCCCCAGCACAGACTGCGCAAAGTTGCTGGAAAAATGCTTCTGTTTATCTCATCACAGCCTCTTAGAGAGGGAGATTCGCTACAGCAAGGGGAGAACCCCTTCTGTGGCTGCAGCAGGAAGCGTTGGCAGCTTCCCCGCTGCTCTAGCTGAGCTACCATCGTGTAGACGTACTGTCAAAGGCCTCACTCATTAGGAAGGTTTGGCCTCCAGCGTAGAGCCCAAAGCTCCTCGGGGGCAAGGATATTAAAACAGGAAAGCTAATGGCACTACGGGGAATTCAATACAACCACCGACCGGAAGCCAGGCACTTCCCGCTAAAAGGCACTCAATGAACCGCAGCGCGTCGGCAGTCACAAGGGAGCGGCTTGGAAGTCTACGTCTCAGACTTTGGATGGGACCTGGGTGGCATTGACACCTGGGCCTTCCCTTTCGGACAAGAGGCTTGGCTCTCTGGGAGGAAGGCATTAGAGGACACAGGAGAGGGGCAGAGCTGGGGGCAGCCATTGCTGCAGGAAGGAGGCGGGCATTGCAGAGAGGGAGCCAGAGAAGGGCCTGCGGCTGAGAGAGGGGAGGAGGAGAACAGGAAGAAACACGGCAGGAGCAGAACTGGGGTGGGAAGTTAATTTCTGAGCACAAGTGAGGAAAGGACAACCCCTGCTTTGTCCGTGCAGTGTGTCCCCTTCTGTCCCTCTGAGACGGAGGCCATTACAGCCAAGCTCCACACTGACACCCTAACAGACTCCTCTCCTCTGGCTCAGGCACAGATAGGAGATGCCTGACACACAATGGCCTGTGGGTTACTCCTGCGCTGGTGCTTAGTTTCCTTTGGATCAGCTGCCCAGCCTTCTCACTGCCAAGCACACGTCCAGTCTCAGCTATCTTCTGCCAAGCCATGGCGGAGGCACTGCCGGCTAGCCAGGGGCAGGACCTTGTGCGCCTGGCTGAGGGAGCCGGATTCCCTTGCAGGAGGCAGAGGCAAGGGTCCTTTCCCGGGCCTGCAGTGCTGCTGAATCCCAAGCAGACGCTGCCATGGCGGAGCCATGCACGGGCCCTGCTCCAGAAAGCCTATTGCGGGAACCGACTCAGCAGAACCGTTCTGAGAAGAATCACCCAGGCTCATTGTGTGGCGTCCCAAAGGGAGACTCTGAGGACTCCAAACCTTTTCATTTATCAAGTAAAGGAAAAGCCACGAGACATCAGCCTTTGAACAACCCGATGTCAAAACTAAAACCGCGATGCTGTCCACGCCAGACCAGTTACAGGGCCGTCATCTCACAAGCAACAATGGGTTTGGAAAAGCATCTCCCTGCTGAAGCCTTCCCTTTGGATCCCTCAATTCCTAGAACAAATCCCAGACCACACCTTTCTGAAAACAGTCTGGCTACATCCTGTTCCCTCCACTATTGTTTTGTCTCTGAATTTAACCCCAGATTGGCTCTGAGAAACTTTTTATTAAACCTTGGGGCAGCACAAAGAGATCCTCTGCATCTACATTAGCACAAAGACCTAAGAGTCCAGACCAAACCCCATTGATAGGAACAGGGCCAAGATACCCAAAAGGTATTTGGGTTGCTAACTTCCATAGATTACAATGGGAGTTAGGAGCCAACACATTCCTGAGTCTGGAATCCCCAAAAATCTCAACGGATTTTAATGGAAGTTGGAGCAGAACTAGAGTCTCCAGTTCTAGATGATGATGCAGATACAGTCTAGAAATAGGGTCATTTCAACATGTTTACTGTTCCCATGTCAAGGAACATGATATTAATACCCTGTCCTTTTAATTATAAGCAGACAACAACCCCTCATTAAATTAGATCCGCCCTAAATGAATTAAGTGACTGAGTGGCAGTTCTGCTTAGCAAGCCATCTTCAGAGACCATCCCTGCTAGCAAGGAGTGACTGAGTAAACAACACAGAAAGCAACCAAAGCCAAGTGTCTGTTAGGTCTTAAAAGTGAGGGCCTACAGATCAGTACCCTGCAGTAAAAGAAACCGGTCACAGGCATTCAGACAATGGTTAGTGGAATTACTAAGTTTCATTAAATAGCAGAATAAAATCAATTCCTTTCTTCAACATGAATTGAGACAGTGAAAAAAACAGAGGGGACCCATTACAGATGCGTTGAGACAAAACACTCCTTGTTACGGTATCAGGACCAACACCATTCAACATAATCACAAGTCATCTGGAAAAAAAAAAAAAAAAAAAAAGAGGTAACCAGTGAGATGGTAAAGTTTGCAGATGACACAAAATTACTCAAGATAGTTAAAGCAGAATGCAAAGAGTTACAAAGGATCTCTCAGTGCAGGAGTACAGGGAAATAAAATAGCAGATTAAATTCAGCAGCAATAAAGTGCAAAGTAATTTGTATTAGAAAACATAATCCCAACGAGACATACAAAATTCACTGAATTCACTGTCACCACTCAAGAAAGAGCTGATGTTCAATGGCTATGTGAAATCAATCAATAGATCAACAAAGAGGTGGAAAATAAAATACAAGGCACTATCCAAAGCCTCAACAGCTTTACTCCTATTTATTTGAGCAGGAGTGCTACAAGAAAATAGCAGACAGCCGCACTCTGGAGACTGCTGTAGAATTTGGACTAGGGTGAATTCTCTGAATCTCAGTCTACGGTTCTAATTGCAGTGCCCAGGACCTATGCCGCACACTCGGCTGTTTCTCAGTCTCTCCACCAGAGGCACGTGCACTCGCACTACAAGGCGCTCTTTCGGTTTGCAAAGGAACAAACAGGGTTTTTCACCAGAGCAGGCGTGCGGAAGCCTCCATCGCAGCCCGGCTGTAATGCGAGGAATTACATTCCGCCTGCCTGGAGTTCCCCGGAGAGCTCAAATGCTTTTCATATAACACCCTGGTAAACAAACAGGTCAAGTTCCCTTTGAAACAGCCCATCTCCCCACAGCTTAACCAGGGCTCCCTCAGGCAAGAGGCAGAAAACCCTGCACTTCCTATCCTCTCTGAACTGCACGACTCCCAAGACTGAGCTCAGAACAGAATGTTGGGTTGCAGTTAGGACTGCAGGTAAAATATTAACTCTCCCAGAAATGCTCCTTCATTGAGGCTGCTGGACTATTCCACTAACTGCCAGCAGCGCCTCTCTGAAGTTCCATTGCTCTGCACTCACCAACAGGTAGACCCGCCTGTCAGAGCAGCCGTTTTGGGGCTTTCCTAGCCGTAAGGCAAAACTTAAACAACGAATAGTCTAGTAGCACCTTAAAGGCCAACAAAACATGAAGATGGTATCATGAGCTCTCGTGGGCCAAACCCACTTCTGAAGACGACAGGAGTATAATAAGTCCAGATCCTCTGTGTTGTTTTTTTAAGTTTTTCCTGTTACAGACTAACTCGCCTACCCCTCTGAAGCTTTTCTATCTGTAAGGGTAAGTCTGCTAGTAACGCAGGGGGAAGCAGGTAACCTCACTGAACTCAGAGTTTCTTTTTAACTCCCATTCTATTTTTACCTTGAAGCTGCAGAGAAGGCAGCCCCAAGTGCAGCAGCTGTAATTATGAATGATAAATGTAGGCTCCCACTTAGAGACCAGCTTTCCAGAGCAGGTGCAGATGAAATTCCGGGACACAACAAGCACAGACCATACATGACAGAGCTGCAGACTGCAGCATGCTCGGCAGACAATGAGCATAGGGGGAGGGTGTTTTAGCTGGACAGAATCAAGCTCTTCTCTGAGCCAGAAGAGTTTTAACTGTCCCTTTACATAGAAGCAAGAGAGTTTCTCTAGCTAGAAAATTCAGACCAATCAGATTTTCACTGCTAACAAAGTTCTACAACCACCATCCTCTTCCCTCTCCTTCGACTTTTAAAGAAAGTTACTGATTAGAGGGCTTTTCTTGTTACAAGGCTACCATGATCCAACTAGAAATTGCACAGATGCCTGGCATGAACCTCCTTTCTTGTACAATGCACCTTATAAAACACACAAAGTCCACAACATGGCCTCAGAGAGGTGGAACACCACATAGAGACGGGTTTTCAGAAGTGTCCAGAACTCGTAGCTATCACTGAAGCTAACAGGCTGCCTGTGTTCACCAATAACCTGTCCTGAGCCCATCAAGACAAACCAGACACCATCACCCTCATCCTGTATCCAGAATTTTAACTGAGTATGGGTTAAGTTCAGTACTTTGCAGAACAGGCATCCAGTCCCCATTCTGCCCTCCATCAGGAGTAACTCTACTGCTGCTGACCCACAACCGCTCTAGAGAGGGGGAAAAAAAAAATCAGGCCCCCTGTTTGATTTTTTTTAAACCCATCAAAGCAAAAAGGCTCATTCTGTGCAGATCTGCACTCTGGGCTTGTCAGCCCTGGTGGAGATTTCCAGCAGTGATTCAAGGCACTGAGGTGGCTTCAGCCTCAAAGATTTTGCATAGATACAGCTATACTGGGACTAAAATCCCCTCCTGCAGACAAAGTCACAGCAACACAGAAATAAAACCAAAAGGTGCTGGAATTCCTCCAGATTTACACCACTGTAAAGTGGTATCAGAATCTGACAGCGTCTATAGCTGCTTCAGAGCCTGATTTTTTCTCACTGACCTCAACTGAATTATTCATAACTTACCCTGGTGAAAGGAAGGAGAATGTAAAAAACCTGACAACTAAGTAAACTGAGGCAATGTTTGCACAGCACCTAGCAGAGTTGGGTGTCTGATTCATGACCAGGGCTCCTAAGTTCCAGGGTTATAGAAATAATAAGTGATAATACTCAAGAGGAGAGGTAAGAGCCTGACAAGCACAGTTTTCCTACAGAAGAATGAAGTAAAGTGCTGCAACTCATTGGCAGGGTCTGCCCAGCGTGAAATCAGCCATTTCCATGACAAAACCGTCCCCTGCAGCTGCCGGGGAGTCAGAGCTTCCAGGCCCACTTGGGGAGAAGCAGATGAATGCACTCAGCCCAAAGCTTGGTTTCCCGGGTTTGGGGATTTCTAGGCACATGACCTACCCCGGCCGGCAAAGATCTGTAGCAGATGCAATAGCTGTGCAGACATGGGAGGCCCCACTCTGTTCAGGAGGCAGTTGCTGGTACCCGCTCCATATGCTGTAACGGAGCCGTAGGGACCAACTTGCTGGTGCATTTCCTCACAGTGGAAATGCACTTTTGACACAAACCCATTCTGGGCGAGTGTTTGCAGTAAGACTGGGCCCAGACACAGAACAGATCTAGCTATTAAAATAGGATTCCCCCCCCCCCCATGGTATAATGTGGAAACCATCCAGGCACAGAGCTCCTATTGATCCAGAACATCCACTGGGCCCACTTCTGCTCAGCATTTTATATCAATGACATGCCACTGATTTAAAGAGCGTTAATCCCAATTGGCATTAGCCCAAAAGCAGAATTGGACGTGGGTGACCTTGTCCAATGTAAACGCTCAGGTAGATACGCTTTTATGGGATTGGGACCTTAATTTTCCACAGAGGGTTTCTTACATTTACACAGGAAATAAATATGCATTTTCGTGCACGTGGGAAACACATGCCTCATGCCAACATGTAAAACTCTTCTCTTGTGGCAGGCAGATACTAAACTTTACATCATGGTCTTGCTTTAAATGGCCCAACACTAATTACACAGTTTAAATTTTAAACCAATATTGCCCATCATCTAGTGCAAACCAGGCCCAGAAGGAAGCAAACACATGAATGGCAAACTGCCCAAGAGATAAATAGGCATTCAAAAGATACCCAAAGATACAGGTTGAACCTCTCTAATTCAGAAACATCTGTCATCCTGAATGATTTTAAGTTAGCCAGACATCAATTTTTCATGGGTGTGGCCAACTTTCCCACGGTCCCATAAAGTTTGTTTACAGCCACCAGTGCTAGCTCTCAGTGTTCTGTGCTGTTACTGAGCTCTAATTTAGCCCAGCAAGCAGTGGAAGTGTTGGTAATGCTGCTAGACAACATTGACCTCCAGAAAATTCTCTCGTTCGGAACCAGTCAAGTCCCGAGTGTGCCAGACTAGAGGGGTTCAACCTCTGTTGCTTTTGAAATTCTCAGCCAACTGCTTGTTGACAGGCACAGGCTCTAGAGCAGTGGTCCACAACACGGTGCCTGCAGACGCCGGGGCATTTATGTGAGCCTGCAGAGTCGACCTGGGCCAGCCCAACCCATTCTTGCGCCCCAGGCCTCGGGTGCACAGTGCACGTGCAGCCCTCACCCCAGGCACGCAAACCAGGCAAGCCAAAAGGTTGGGGACCACTGCTCTAGAGGAAGACAATTCATAAGGGTTCACACAGAGTTACATTTCAGCCTCCTGGTTCAGAGCAATCCTCATCATAAAAGGACTGGGAGAAGACTCACTTAAAAGCCACCCAAGACACACAGTTCAAACTGGACATAAGTGGTTGGGGCTCTGAAGGGCACAAGGAAGGGGCAGTGAAAATGTAACTGGCTGAGACATCTTATAGATGGGTGACTAGCAAACACCCTATTCCTTCTCTCAGCATCTAGGGGGAAAGGGGAAGAATCACAACACCCCAAAAAGGTTGCACCCCCCCCACTCTCACACACTACAAGGTTTTATGTTGCCCTCCTGCTTATATAATTAACCCCCAAGTCGCCTTGATTCAGTTAATCCTGCCATTCCACCCCCACTTCTTAAAGGAGCAGCAGATGGAACCGGCTGGGGTCAGAGCGATCTTCCCATGGGAACCAGAGGGAGAAATCAAGCATGGGTGCTTGTGGCTCCAGGCAGGAGCCGAGGCCGCACCTTGGTCCGGAGCTTGCCTCCTGAGAAAGGGGGTTGGAAAGCAAGCAAATGGGGGGCGGGGGAGCAGCCGAGGGAAGCGGAGACCGAAGGAGGGAGAAGCGGGAGATAAAGTGGCGGGGGAGGGAAGGCGGCACAAAAGGGCGGAAAGGTGCTAAAGTGAGGAAAGGGGGAGAAGAGACCCAAAGCAAGAGGCGCACGAGCACAAAAGGCTTCGACCTACCCAGAGCGACCACTGCAACCTCCCCGGCGGAGCTGACCATTTTGCAGGCGTCTCCCAGCCCTGCTGCGCCCGAAGTGGTTGCACGCCGGTTCCCTCTGCTCCCTGCGGGCTGGAGGTGGGCAGGGCTCCGTCGCAGGCGGAAATGGAGGCGGATTCACCTTTTAACCACTTGGCCTGGGCAGAGTCACCATCGACCTCTCCGAGAGGGGCGCGGGACCCGCGGCTGCTGGGGGGCTGCGAGGGGGCCTCCTTCGGAAGGGGGCAGGCGCTGGGGGAAGAGCACAAGTGGGGCGGGCAGAGATTAGCGCCTAGACGGGGGGCGCAGCAGGGAGCTGCCCCTAGATAGTGCAGGGAGGTCGGCCCCGCATCCCGAAGGGAGAGAGCAGCGCGCAGAGTAGATTCCGTGCGCCTCCGCCTTGGAGAGCCCCGGAGCGCAGCGCGCTAGGGCGCACACCGAGTCCCCCGGGCTGGGAGCGAGCCCTAAACTTCAGCAGCCCCTGCAGCCGGTCGGGCGCAGCACATGAGCCTCTTCCTCCGGCGGAGAGATTTTTATTGGGCAGCCGTGTGGGGTTTCCCCGTCTGCCCACCCACGACCCCTCCGGCCATTACAGCATAGACGGGACCCGCTGGGGCTGCCCTCCCACGGCCGATTGGAGAGGAGGGGCCGCGCCTGCTGGATCAGCCGGAGCGCTCGGGAGCCCGCCGCGAACTCTAGGCGGCAGGCGAGGGTCAGAAATGTGCTGCCTCCTTTCCGCGGCTCCTCCCGAGATCTCGCCCCTGACGGCCGGGCCGGACCAACTGGAACCGCGCGGGCACGTTTCCAGCTGGCTGGCCCAGGGCCTGGCGTGGAGCGACACCTGGATTTGCTGCCGCTCGGCGGGAGAGCTTCGGCGTGGAAGTGCCTGGACTGACTCGCCACCCAGCACGTGGGTCAGCCCCTTGCCTCTGGAAGAGGGGGGAGGGTTTCACACCCGCAGCCAAGCAGGGGCGGCTGCACGCTCAGGTTTGAGCGTTGGAAAGCGGAGCCGGGAGCTGGATTGCGGGTCCGAAGCCATTTGCAACGAGGCCGGTCTCTGCTCAGGTGCGCACGGCAAACAGGAGCTGCCAGGCGTTAGCCTATCAACAGAGACCTACACCAAGTGCCCGAGGGCCGATCCGTCCTCCCCGAACTATCCTCCGAAGAACAGCCCGTCAAGGTGCTGCCTGTTAGTGCCTCGGCACAGCAGTGACTATCCGGCAACTCGCTGTGCCCGGTGCTCTTTGCGGAATGACAGTTCCAAAGCGGACTGGGAACGAAGCGGCAAGTATCTCAGCGCAGCTCTGAACGGCCGGGCCCGGCAGTGCGGCACAGCAGTACACAGACATGCAATGACACCGTGCACGGGGGGGTGGAGGGAGCGATTTTGCCTACAGACAACCCCCTCTCTCCCCAATCTCTCTTATGGAACATGCTCTGAAAACTTGGAAGGCCACCTGGGGCAGAGGGGAAGGCAGCTGACAGCCCAAAAGTGCAAGGGATGAAGGCTGAGCTCACCAAATGAGAGGAAATAGGTTTTGGGGTTGGGGCACTGCCCTGCTGCGCAGAATATCTGGGTTCAGCTTTCTGGCTCTGCTACAGTTTTCTTGAGCAAGCCATGTAATGTCACTGGCCCTCAATGCCCCACCTGTAAAACAGGAGTCATTTCTTTGGTCGGTTTCCATTGTAAGGTCTTTGGAACAGGGGCTGTCTCTTACTACCCCTATGTGCAGCCCCTTGCAAGAGGGGACCCTGATCTATCTTCCAGGCACTATCATGAATACTAATGATGCTGAGATGGAAGCTAATACATCCAAGGCAGGGGCAGGTAATACGCAGCCTGTGAGCCAGATGTGGTTCACCAGGATTAGCCTGTGGCAGCCCACACGGCTTCCCACAGCTCCCATTGGCCAGGGAGGAGAGCTGCGAGTGGCCGAACCTGCAGATGCTCAGGTAAATAAAGTGTCTGGCAGCCGGACAGCAGCTAATCCTGGTGCACTGTGTCCGGCCTGCAGGCTGCTTATTGCCCACCCCTGATCTCAGGTGTCTCAAAGTCAAAGTGAGCAGGGTGCTCCCGAGAGCAGGAAGTGCCCTGGCTCCACATGCAAATGGCAGCTTTTTATATACAGAAGCCGTGGAGTAAAAATGGGAAATGCCACGAGAGCCTGGCTCAGGAAAGCCTGTGTTCTTACCGGGAGGCTATCACTCAGCATCGCTAGGGCCTCTTTCATATCAAATCGCTTTAGAAAAAGACTATGTAGGAATGGGCTGTGCCCTCAGCCCGCTGTGCTTAGTTTGTAGGAGGCGTGGAGCAGGAGGAAACTAAGGAGCAGCCCTGCCCTTTGTGTATGTAATCACAGATCCAAGACTCCCAGATTGCACAAACCACAAGAACATTCTTTCATTCAGGGCTGGCGGAGCAACTACGCCCCTTCCTCTCAGATCTCTCAGAGCCAGCTCTTACCTTGTAGATCTAGGACTGCTGTTACTCTGGTCTACACTACAGACCTATGTCGGTATGAGAGTGTGTGTGTGTGTGTGTGTGTGTGTGTGTGTGTGTGAGAGAGAGAGATCTATGTTAGTGTGTGTTTGTGTATATGTGGCCCTCGAGACATTTTGTTTACTGTTGGCCACGCGCAAGAACCTGCTACCTTCCATCCACGTAGTTTTTTTCCTTCCAGTACTACACAGGGTCGCCACACAGAAGATTTTACAGTGGTGGTGTTGCAATAGGACAACTGTGCGGGTGTAAGGTCTGTAGTGTAAACAAAGTCTTAGAGTATCCTTATTAAAGTGCTGCACTGCTGCAGCTACCCCAATGCAGTGTGTGAATGTAGACACACCCCAGCTGGCCTGGCCTTCTCCTGTCCCTAGGACTTCCCTGTATAAATTCCTGTTTGAATTAGAGCATCGCCTTTTGAAAAACAGCCAATCTTGATTTTAAAAATTGCTGGTGAGAGAGAAGGCACCAGCCCTTGATACATTATTTCAATGGTTAATGACCTGCGCTGTTAAATATTTGTTTAAGCTTGTCCAGCTTCAGATGCCAGCCCCTGGATCCTGTACACTGTTGTGTGCAAGGTCGATGAGCCACCTATCATCAATACATCCTTCACTTTTTTTTTTTACTGGCTGACAATTGGCTGCTCGAACGAATTCCCGATGTACAAAGCTCTGAATGGCGCAGACCCAACTCAACTTGAAAATTTGCCTCCCTGCCATATGGGTATGTCTAGGCTGCATCTAGACTGGCAAGTTTTTCCACAAAAGCAGTTGCTTTTGTGGAAAAACTTGCCAGCTGTCTACACTGGCCGCTTGAATTTCCACAAGAACACTGACGATCTCATGTAAGATTGTCAGTGTTCTTGCGGAAATGCTATGCTGCTCCCGGTCGGGCAAAAGTCCCTTTTGCGCAAAGCTTTTGCTGTTGGCCACGTGCATCCTCCCACCCCGCCCCCAGAGCGTCCCCGCCGTGCGCGGCTCCTCCTCACCGCCTGCTGCTGCCCATGTGCGGCGTTGCACATGGGTGGGGAGGATGCCCGGGCGTGATGTGATGTCACGACCCGGGATTTTAAAACTCTTCGGAGGCACGTGGCTGGGCCACGCTGACTCCGGGTTCAGCCTCCGGGGCCTGAGCACGGCCTGCAGCCCCGCAATGTGGAAGGCAAA
Source organism: Pelodiscus sinensis (assembly GCF_052426305.1). NCBI lineage: Eukaryota > Metazoa > Chordata > Testudines > Trionychidae > Pelodiscus > Pelodiscus sinensis. The sequence continues at coordinate 15,846,186 of NC_143079.1, forward strand.
AGGCAGGGAATGGGCTTGGGCGGTGAGGCAGCGACAGTGGGCTGGGGCGGAGGCGGCAGTGGCAGTGGAGGGGAAGGCACCAAGGGGCAGGGTGCAGGAGAGAGAGAGAAATTCCAGGGAGCTAAGTGCAGACAATGAGGGAAAGGGCAGGAGGGGAGGTGTCAGTGGGAGGGGGGAGGGGTGATGCTGGGAGAAGAGAGGAGGGGGGAAGGGCATTGGGGGCTGGAGGGGGAGGTGCTGGGAGAAGGTTTGAAAGAAGGGGTGGGCATGAGGAAGGCCAGGATGGAGCAAATCATGTGTGAGGGCACAGGGGGGCAGGAGGGGAATGGGGCAGAGAGTGGTGAGGGGGTGGGTATTAGGGAAAAAGAGGGAAAGAGGACAGGGGCAGTAAGGGAAGGGGCAGGCACCAGGAGGGTGCAGGGCTAAGGGAAGGTGCAGGTGCCAGGGGATTCTGGGGTGAGGAGGAGGGGAGAGTTGGCCACTGGAAGCAGCACTGGACGGGGGAATCGGGGCAGGCTGGGGAGACTGGGAGGCTGGTGGAAGCAGGGCTGCCAGGGGGTGTGAGGTTGGGGGCAGGGAGCAGGCTGGGGAAGATGGGGGGGGGGGAGAGAGCGGCAGCCGGAAGGAGGGCTGGCCAAGGGAGATTGGGAGGAGAAGCGGGGGAGAACTGGCTGCCTGGGAGGGGGTTGGGGGAAGTGGGGCTGGCCAGAGGCACAGCAGGGGGAGCAGGGTGGAGGAATGAATCAGCCTGCGGGGAGTGGGACTGACCCGGCCATATGTAGATCTTGGGGCGCTGCCCTCGTTCCCCCTCCCCTCCACAAAGCACAAAGGGTGAGTTAGTCCGGCCCGGGGATTCTATTGTCCCCCCCCGCACACACACACACACACCCCTCGAGTATTTGTGAACTGTCTGGCTGCTAGACACACTCATGCAGCCTGAGCACATTTACCAGCCAGGCAGTTCGAAACTACAAACTGATACATCTAGTAATAATACAACTTACTTAATGAGAAAATATCAGACATGTTCTATGTCTGGTATTTTCTCAGTTTCTTTTTTATGTGTTTATATTTTTGGGCTGCAAAAAGCAGTATTGGAAAAAAAAAGGTTCCAACTAAAGTAAAAAGTTTGGGAAACCCTGGTCTAACCAGCTTTCTGTCTGTCTTACAGCCCATTTATCCAATCCATATTCCTTAACTTGCTGGCAACAATATTGTGGGTGACCATATCAAAAGCTTTGCTAAAGCTGGCACTGGGGGTTTTGGGAGGACCAGAAACCACTTATTTGAATATTCATCATTTGATAAATGAATATGCAAATATGCAAATGAACATTACCGGTCCTCCAAAAGTTTGTGAATGGATTTACTGGTCCCTGTGTCAAAAAGTTTGGGAACCCTGGTCTAGACTGCATCCAGTTCTGTCGACAAAGCAAGCTGCTCTGTCGACATGGGAGTGTAGACGCAAAGGACAGTGTAGATGCAATAACGCCTTCTATCAACAGAACTCTGTCGACAAAAGGCGTTATTCCTCGTAGAATGAGGTTTACCACTGTCGACAAAACTGTCGATGTTATGCCGACAGAACTCGGCGGTAGTGTAGACGCAGGTTGTGTAGTCTAGACACACCCATATAAACCAGGTGAGCCCCTGGCGAGCCGCCACCACTATGTTTACCTGTGCATCTGCAGGTACGGGCGACTGCAGCTCCCGTTGGCCACAGATAACCATTCCAGTGACAGTCTAAGACAGTGGTGAGCAACGTGCAGCCCGAGGGCCACGTGTGGCCCCTGGGGTTCTTTGTGGCCTGTGAGACATTCTGTTTAGTGTTGGCCACGTGCAAGATTCCGCTGGTTTCCATCCACATCCTATCGGTATTACGTGTGTAAAGCAAGGGCCAGTGGAGTGAGGGGCGGGCAGACTGCACACAGCACTGACTGTGAGAGCTGGGGGCTCCCTCCGCAGCCCGTCCCAGCGGCTCCGGTTCAGTCAGCACCGCCCGCAAATTCTAGGAACACAAGTGCAGTTACCAAAACTAACTGCTCCTGGAGCCTGTCTTGGGTACAACAATCTCACGACCCACGGAGCTGGAGGAGGCCACTCATGCAGCCCTCGCACTAGCTTAGGTTGCCCACTGCTGGTCCAGGATGTAGCTTAGCGCTACCCCAGTGAGAGCATGGTAAAAAAAGGGGGTAAAATAACCTGACCTCCCACAATGAGAAGTGGGTAAACCGGCCTTTCCCCTCAACTCCAGCACCTCACTGCTCTAAGTGCGCTTTGGTATTGCTGCTTTCCATCTTCCTCCCCACCTCCGTGGGGGATTCTTCAGTGGGGGCCATGCTGGCCTGACTCATCTAGCTTGAATCCAACTCTTCAGCAGGGGCTCTGAGAAACCTCCCTTGCTGAGATTGCTGGCTGACAGTTTTCTTACTGGTCTTGCAGTACTGGCTCTTTTCCTTCGTGCCTCAGCCCAGACAGGCCTGCAGTCACAGGAGAATCTCAGCTTTCATGTAAACAAAGAATAAAGAGAGTTCACAGGTCTTGTGGCTACACAGAAATGCCAGGAAGTGTGAACCCTAAAGTCCCAGAAACTAGAAGGCAAATAATCCTCCCTCCCCCAAGTCGAGATTTTGGGGGACTCCCTACGTCCCCCTTTTTATTTATTATTAGAAGCACTTTGCCATGCTTCATTTCTTCCTTTGGTGAAACCCAACAAGTCATCAGGAAACATGTGACTGCTGGGGGTGATTGTAGAGGGCCACTGATGCACAGAAAGCCTCCACTGTGTCATGGTCTGTGTGACCGGGCTGATGATAACGTGGCTGTTACACCACTGAGAGAACTCCCTGGAGTGCCGTGACTCTGCGGTGGGTTGCACAACTATCTAGCCACTGGAATCACCCTGGTAGCCGCCTTTGGAACTCATGCAAGCACCGTTCTGTTACTTCCCCCTGGATTTCCTTTCTAGCTCTGACCCCGCAAACACGCCTCTTGCCACACATTTATTTGTAAATAGAAGCTTCCTCCCTTGCAATCAGCCTCCTTCTCTTTGACTGATTCATCCTTGGAACTGCTGGCCGCAGCCACAGAATCACTGAGCAATACGGAGTGAATCAGGGCAGATTAGCAATGCTGTTGGGAGTGGTGAGTCGGGGGAGATATCTTGATAATCAGCAATGATGAGAAAAACTGTCTCTCCCTCCTCCCCCCCTCCCCCCAGCATGGAAATACGTTGAACGGGACTTTGATCAGACAGGTTTGTAAAGCTAGTTGCAGTCTTGTGTGTGTAAATCATACTTATTTCTCACCCAGCACTTTGCATCCACAGATCTCAAAGTGCTTTACAAAGTTGCCCCCATTTTACAGAAGGGGAAAATGAGGCACGGGGGCAAGGGAAGCTCTTGCCTATGGGTTATCCAGCAGGCCAATGGCAGAATGGGTGACAGAGCCCAGGTTTCCTGACTCCCAGACAAGTGGCCCACGTTAACCCCCCCCCCCCTCCAAATGCATTTGGGGCTGGGGAAAAATACAAAAGAGTTAACCACCCTGAAGACTAACATCCTCTGAGTACTGACAAGACTAGAAAGCGGCAAGGCACACGTCCCTAACACGCGAGGCTGAGGAGTGCCGCAGGGGAATTCACACTCCATGGCGCACACTCAAATTTGCGATCTCTCTGCTGGTCCTGCCAATATAGGCGAGGGTGTTGCTGACCGTAACACTTTCCTGCTTGGGACAGAACTGAAACCTGACTTATTACACGTCGAACTCTGCAGAGCTCTCTGCTGCCTGAGTTTGGCTGAGTGCAAGCCAGGGCTGCCTTTGAACCAGAGAGCAAGAGTATCGCCTGCTACCTGTGCCACAGTTATTTTGGATTTGCTATTAGTAGGAAACCATGGACAATTATTTACTTGTTTCCCCCAGGTTTGGGCAAGTCTTCACTGAAAGCCTAGAAGCACGCTCAACTGTCTCCCCGAATAGGTCTGCCTTTGTCCATGGGTTGTTCCGTGTTGCTTGGTCAGGGCAGCTACTTTTCAACAGGTACAAGAAAATCTAAGGGCCAGGTTGGCTTGGCTCAAAGGGTTGGTCCATTTCAGAGCTGAGAAACTGGAAACGGGGCCTTTCTGATGGCCAGTGACTCCAGGGCTCTCTACAGAGAGTTTCAAAAACCAAGGAGAGCAACTTTAGCATGGGGAGATTTGTTATTTGTATCAAATCTCCTAGAGTTCCTAACTGTCAGGGGAGTTAAACCCTGGAATAAATTGCCCAGGGAGGTTGTGGAATCCCCATCTCTGGAGATATTTAAGAGTAGGTTAGATAAATGTCTATCAGGGATGGTCTAGACAGTATTTGGTCCTGCCATGAGGGCAGGGGACTGGACTCGATGTCTCTCGAGGTCCCTTCCAGTCCTAGTATTCTATGATTCTATGATCACAGAAGCAGCTAGCAGCCTCCACTGAGTCTGGGTTCCCATTGTGTCAGGTCAGGGCTGCAGAGAGATTTTCTAGGCCCCTGGGCAAGGGGGGTGGCGCTGTGCCCCCAGAAAGTGCAGTACCTCAGGCAGAAAGGGCAGGGCTGGGGCTAGCCTCCACCAGCCAGCAATTCAGTGTTGCCTAGACCTCAGGTGGCTGCTGTTGCTATGGTCGCAGAAGGCCCCTTTAAATCACCGGAGCCTGGAGCAGCTGCTCCCTTTGACCACCCCCTGGTGGCAGCTGTTTGCTAGACACGGCACATACCCCCTAGCAAGAGGAATTCCTTGCTTAGCAATGCACACGATCTTTGTAGCCCAATGGCGGAGGGAAAAGACGGGGAAGTAGGTACTGAAATACGTGGGGGCTGTGTCTACACTGGCATGAATTTCCGGAACTGCTTAAAACGGAATACTATTCCGTTTTCAGTTTTTCCGGAAAAGGAGCGTCTACATTGGCAGGCTGCTTTTCTGGAAAAGCCCTTTTTCCGGAAAAGCATCTGTGGCCAATGTAGATGCGCTTTTCTGGAAAAGAGCCCCGATCGTCATTTTCGCGATCGGGGCTTTTTTTTCCGGAAAAGACTACTGGGCTGTCTACACTGGCCCTTTTCCAGAACAGTGTTCCGGAATAAGGACTTATGCCCGAGCGGGAGCAGTGTAGCTTTTCCGGAATAGCAGCTGATTTTGTACAGTAGAGCATCGTTGCTTTTCCGGAAATTCAAGGGCCAGTGTAGACAGCTCGCAGCTTATTCCGGAAAAGTGGCTGATTTTCCGGAATAAGTGGCCCAGTGTAGACACAACCGGGGATGGCTCCGTTGCTCTGGAGAGTTTTACGGAGACAGTCACCCAGGGCTATTTCTCCCTAGGGCGCTATGGGGTGACACTTACTCTGTGTCCAAAGTAAGGGGGCTCATTGCAGTCGGATGCTAATTACAGTCCCACTGCATCCCTCCATGCAGAGACCATGCATGAGACTGAACCCTCAGCAGATGGGATCTATCAGGGTGGAGGGAGGCGTGACGTTATTCCGCTGCTTTGCACATGGGAGGAGCAATCAGATTAGCATCAGGGCAGGAGGGAGTTGCGGCTGTGAGCTAAGGATACATTATCTGTTCTGGCTGTTGGCCGGGGGTGAAATTCCCCTCTGTGCAACATTAAGTTCCACTTGCGGCCATGTGGGCTGGCTCTCAGCACCCGGGTGAATGTCACCCTTACTCCAAATCAGCCCTCAAAGACACCTGCTGCTCAGTTTTCATGGCGTGCATGGCCGTACTAGGGCAGCCCAGTGAACTGGCTAGCCCAGTATCCATGGGTGGCGAGTTGTATGGGCCCGTGGTGCCTGGGCGCTGGGAATATTCCAGCCCCACTCCACCAAAGTTCAGGGCCAGGGCTCTGCCCCTGTCCACCTGCTGCCCCCAGGTCATTTTAAATGGCACAGAGCCCCCCAGCAGTCCTAGAGCTGCCTCCAGCCTGTCCTTCCTCCACAGGCTGCCAGCACAGTCCTGTTGCCCTTAGGGGAGGGGTGTTTCTGCCTGCAGCCCCCGCTTGAGTGCTCCTGCCACCAATGGGAGCTGGGGGAGGGGGGTGCCTGAGGGAAGCAGTGTGCAGACTGGTTTCCTGCTCCCTGCCCTGGAAACCAGTGCCAGAGGGGGGTGTCTCAGGTAAGCACCGCAACCCCCACCCCCTCCATCTGCATCCTTTCCTACACTCGCATCCCCTCCTGCCCCCAACTCCCTCCCGCATTCCTACTCCCTTCCCCTGGCCCCTCCTGCCCTCAAGCTCCCTCTCAGAGCCTGCACCCCAATCTCCTGCCCCAGTCCAGAGCCTGCACCCAACAGCCAAACTCCCTCCTAGAGCCCGCACCCCTCCCCCCGCCAAACTCCCTCCCAGAGCCTTGGGCAGGTGTGTGGGGGAAGGGAGTTTGGGTGGGGGAGCAGGGCAGGCTGTCTGCATTCTGGGGAATGAGCAAAATTCGCAAATCTGCCGCCCCTGCCAGCATCCTGTCTTTCAACAGCGGCCAGTGCTCGGTGTTTCAAAGAAAATGACCAGATCAGTGCAGAAATCCCCTGTTGTCCTGTCCCAGCGTCTGGAAGTCAAAGATTTGAGCATCGGACATCCACAGCATCGGGGATTCATTCCGGACCCTCTTAGCTAATAGCCATTGATGGACCAATACTCCCCAAAGTACAAACTTCTGTTTCAAATATTCTGACATGGCAGTAAAAGAAAAATCCCATCCACACCCTGCAGCAAAGCAGCGCTTAACACGGGGTCTGTGTGCGTTTGCCCTACATAAAAGACTCCAGCCGTGTGTTTATTTTGGAATATAAATGTGAAAATGAGAAGCAAAAACACTGCGTTTTTTCATTTAATCCCCCCCAATGAATTTCTTGCAACAACAAATAGAACCCAGCTAGATTTTTTTTGGCTTGTACCTTGAACAAAAAAATCAATCAGTCTAAGGCAATCAATAGAATCCTAATAGGTTCTCCTGTTCATTTGTTTAATATATGATTTTAGGTTAAGCTAAATATTATGCCAAAGGTGAAGGTACTGGCTGTGTTGCGGCACTGTGTATGTAAGGTACATATTTCGATGCCTTAGGACTATCAGTAGAGTGGCCTTTTTCCTTCTAAGATAAATACATCAGTGGTGTTAATCTCTCCAAAACCAGTGACAGTCATGAAGCTAGCGCACTGAGCAATGCCTTGAAAATGTACTGTCTAGACTAGTCTTTGAACCAGATTCATGGAGTGTAACACTTTCAGGTTACCTTTGAATGGATTGTCTGTTACATTGACTCTCCTGCCTGCTGGATCTCAAAGTGCTTTAGATCATTCATAGCTATTAAGGGCAGAAGAGACCATTACATCACCTAGTCTAATCTCCTGTATAACAGGCTATAGATCAGCAATGGATAATCTAGGCTGGTGAATGGGCTGCAAGATTTTCCGAACCAAGATGGTTTCCTGGGAAAGGACAGTTTTGCTAAGTGCACTTGTTTACCTAGAATTTGCGGGCTGCGGCCAAGTGAACTGTAGCAGCGCTGTGATTGGCTGCAGAGGGAACACATGGCTCTCACAGTCATTGTGTGCAATCAGCATGCGCCTCACTCCGTATGCCTTTGCTTTTTGTGCATGTCACTTTAGAAACCAGCGAAATCTGGCAGCCCTGCATGTGGGCAACAGGAAACAAAATGTCGTGTGGGCTGCCGATAGAACTGCGACTGGCCTCATAGGGTCTGTCTACACTACAGCACTAATTCGAACTAACTTAGTTCGAATTAGTTAATTCGAACTAAGCTAATTCGAATGAGCACATCTAGACTTAAAAACTAGTTCGAATTAAGGGGTGAGGAGGAGGGAAATCCTAGAGATCTGGGAAGCCTGGGCCTTTCAGTCCACCTCCGGGAGCCTCTGGGGTACGGCGTTTGCTTTTTCAAAGAGTAACGAGTCACTGGGGATTTTTTTGCAGCAGTCCCTTGAAAGGTCTCATTGCTCACTGGCCTCGTGAACCTACGAGACGGGGGCCACAAAAGCACCCTGAGTACAGACAAACTTTAGCCAACCTCGGACTCATAGGCACCTTCTGCTTGACAGTCTGAAAGAGTCTGCACTCCAAAAACCCCGCCTGCTGCAGCTAGTCTGAGAGCCCGATTAACTGACGCCGGGCGCACAGGACTCAGGGACGATCTAGATGGGGCTGGGTCCTGCCGTGAGGGCAGGGGACTGGACTTGATGACTCTCGAGGTCCCTTCCTGTTCTAGTGCTCTAGGATTCTGTGCTCCAGAGCTAAACTCAGCAATGTAGATGTTTTCACTCGGGCTGGAATCGAAGTTCTGAACCCCGGTGAGGAGGCTGGAGCTCAGAGCCCAGGCTCCAGTCCAAACAGAAATGCTGATTTCAGCCCTGTAGCACAAGAGCAAGACAGGTGACCTCAGGTTTCGGAGTCAGCACCACGCGGTTTTTCCTCTGCAGTGTAGCCAAGCCTTCGCAGGTTAAACTGGTGTAATTCACACGCTGTCGGGGCCAGAAGCCAATCTAGCACCATAGCCTCCTTTAGAATCGCTTTAGCCTTCCTTCCGCTGGCTCTGATTGGTCACTTTCTCTTCCCTCCTCTGTCAGTGAATTGCTTAGGCCTGATCCTGGACAGGGCTGAGCATCCGCTGACTCCGCTTGGGACTGGAGGGTGTTGAGCCCTTCTCCAGAGCAGACCCAGAGCTACGTCACCGTACGTACCTTATGCATTTCTCTCTGGTGCATTTCTCTCTGCTCTGAAGATTCCCCGAGCAGGTGCATGGCCAGCGGCGTGACTGCCTTTTACGTGAGCCGGAAGAATAACAAACCGCCAGGGGCAGGTAGGTGGGACAAATGTCTGACTGGCCTGTTGCGTGATCTTGCAGCGTCTGTTTGCAAAGTCCAAAAGGTGATGGGGAGCTGCTAGGCGGGAGACACGTGTCATAGAATCCCAGGGCTGGCAGAGACCTCAGGAATCACCACATCCAGTCCCCTGCCCAAAGCAGGACCAACCCCAACTCAATCCTCCTAGCCAGGGCTTTGTCTAGGGATGGAGATTCCACCCTTCCCTAGGGAACCCATCCCGGTGTTTCCCCACCCGCCTAGGGAAAGAGTTTTCCCTAATATCCAACCTAGACCACCCCCACTAAGACTGCTGCTGCTTAGCTGCCTTGCACTCCGAGTGCCTTTGAAGACCTCTCAGCGACACTTTTAAAGGGTGAAAGTCAGTGCGGTGCAGGGAGCCCATACAGGCCCGTGTACCACTGGAGGCCTCAATATGAGTAAAAAGCATCACCCAGTAAAAGCTGGGAGAAGACCCAGGACCTTGCGTGGAAATCTAGACGCTGAACTGTCACTGGTATCTAGAAAAAAAGGGTCTGATTCGCCACTGGGATGCTCTGGTTCCAGCTGCGGTCAGCATATCGATGCCAATGGTATGACTGGAGTGACGTGGGGCGAATCGGGCCCTGCATGCTTTGGTTTCAGAAGCAGATACAGAGTTCTTTATTAGTGCTGTAAAGCATAAGGGATCGGCAGTGGTTTTGTTTGCAGTGGAATGGAGCATGTCTCCGTGAGATCAATGAAGAGCTTATTCAAAGCCAGAGCCAACCTACTGGTATGTACCAAGGCGACTGTGAATGCACTTTCATAGCACGGGGTGTTTTGCAGACGCACATCACGGTCTGACCCTCTGTGTCACGGGCCTGTGTGTTTAGAAGTGGAACAACAGCGAGGGGAGTGGGGAAGAACATGCGAAGGCAAATATTTCAGTTGGAGCTGGCGGGGATGGCTGTATTTTGTTTGTTTCAAAAACACTGCGTTGATTTTGCTCAAAGTTTCAAAACAAAATTCACTCTTGGGTTGGGACCAAGCATGGAAAATTTCAGTCTGGAAGGAATTAGGTTGACAAGGTTAGGAGCAACTGCTAGTGGTGCACGCGAGAACGGACATGTCAGCTCCGTGAAGGTCATTATGCTGCATTTTCAATAGGTAGGTGCTTATGAGGATAGACCAGCGTGGGCAATAATTTTTGAAGTGACCCAGGCTGCCCCAGAAGGGGCGGGGCCTCAGGCGGAAGGGGCAGAGCCAGGACACTTCTGTGCTTCCCCACCCACAGACCCTGATTGGCCTGGAGGTGGGAGAACGTGCAAAGTCTTTGCCCCCCCCAGAGAGAAACTCCAGGGCTGCGTCTAGACTGGCATGATTTTGCGAAAAAAAATTTCCGTTAAAAGTATTTCCGCAAAAGAGCGTCTAGATTGGCACGGATGCTTTTGTGCAAAAGCATCCGTGCCAATCTAGACACACTTTTGCGCAAGAAAGCTCCTGTGGCCATTTTAGCCATCGGGCTTTCTTGCGCAAAAAATTAAGGTGCCTGTCTACACTGGCCCTCTTGCACAAGTATTCTTGCACAAGAGGGCTTATCCCTGAGCAGGAGTGTCAAAGTATTTGCGCAAGAAGCACTGAATTCTTACATTAGAACGCTAGTGTTCGTGCGCAAATTCAAGCGGCCAGTGTAGATAGCTGGCAAGTTTTTGTGCAAAAGCAAGTGCTTTTGCGCAAAAACTTGCCTGTCTAGACGCACCCCTGGAGTGCCAGCTGTCTACACTTGCCAGCTGTTTACACTGGCCACTTGAATTTGCGCAAGAGCACTGACGTTCTAATGTAAGAATTCAGTGCTTCTTGCGCAAATACTTTGACGCTCCCGCTCAGGGATAAGCCCTCTTGCGCAAGAATACTTGCGCAAGAGGGCCAGTATAGACAGGCACCTTAATTTTTTGCGCAAGAAAGCCCGATGGCTAAAATGGCCATCGGAGCTTTCTTGTGCAAAAGCACGTCTAGATTGGCACGGTTGCTTTTGCACAGAAGCAAATCTTTTGCACAAAGGCACTTGCCAATATAGACGCTCTCTTGCGCAAATACTTTTAACAGAAAAACTTTTCCGTTAAAAGTATTTCCGCAAGATCATGCCAGCCTAGATGCAACCCAGCTGTTCTGAACAGCTGGTGGTTCCCTCTAGGTACCTGTACCCCTGGTGGTGGGAGGAGACTTCGCGTGCTCCCCCCTGCTACCCAGAGGTCAATCAGGACCTGGGGGGGAGGGGGCGGAAGTGAAGTCTCTCGCTCTGAGCAGCAGCTGGTGGTTGATTTTAAGTGCCGAGCCCCTTGTAGGGTGGGAGGAGATGTCACGAACTCCCCCTGCCACCAAGCCTTGATTGGCCAGGGGTAGGGGAGCATGTGCGGAGTCTCCTCCCACCCTACCCCTGCCCTGCAAGGAGCGTGCGATGCTTACAGTGTCACACCCATCACAGGGTGGGAGGAGACTTTTCACGCTCCCCCCCAACCCCCCGCCCAGGCCAATCAGGGCTCGGGGGCAGGGGAAGCGCATGAAGTCTCCTCCCATCCTGCCAGGAGCATGCGGTGCTTCTTGCAGGGCGGGGGCAGGGTGGGAGGAGATTTTGTGTGCTTCCCCCCGTCCCCAAGCCCTGATTGGCCTGGGGGCAGGGGGAGCGGCAGGGCCTCCACAGGCTGGGTCAACTCACTTAGCAGATCAGATCCAGCCTGCAGAGGCTCTTTTGCCCACCCCTGGGCAAGACAGACAGACATGTCTATAGACATGCATCATATTGCAGTCACCCCTGAAACGGTCGTTCTGAGCTGGAATGTACAATTGGAAAATACGCAGTGGCTCTGTGTACTGCTGTCCCCCAGCTGAGAGGGAGGGAGAACAGCAGTGTGCAGAGCTATTCCATGGACATTCCCGGCCAAGGGACATCCAGTGTGTGGAGATTTAAGTGTATTGTGAAATTCTGCACCCCCTAGTCACCATAGCGAATTATGGTATGATTATGACATAATTATGATGCATCTTGCCCAACGTGTCATGTAAGGAGTCAATGGAAAAGTTATGATTTGCTGAATATGATTATCCTATTTGTTTGATTGTATCATATATGTATCTGGAGTTATGGATATTGACTGTGTGTCTGTATTGCAGATGTGCTTGCTCCACAACTAGCCTTTCAGGTACGACATTGAGGAAATTAGATTGTACTAATGACCCATCAGCAAAAACAATGGCCCCGGAAACGCATCTCCACCGGGGAGCACTTCAGACAGCTCATTCATGGAGGATGTCTGCCATGACCCATCATGCCTGGAAGGGCGTGTGACTAGACCCCAGGAGACCAAACTCCATTTTGGTGTCTGTATTTTTTCCACAAACTGGGCTGAGAACATGGCTTGGAACAAAGTGGTTCCCGCCCTATGGAAGAAACTATAGAAGGGGGAAGTGACATCACGCAAAGGCCTCACTCTGCACACAAGAGAACACCTGGAAACACCTGAGAAGCAAACACTGAACTGGAGGAAGTGCTGGTTGCAGGTTAAAGGGATTGCTAGCCTGTGTATGGAAACCTGGTGGACTGTCTATATTATCTAACAGGGCGAGATGCTGCTTGGGCTACCCTCTTCAGTCTGTTGGCTATCCCTTCACATCTGTCATGCCGCATAAGTCTGTTATTTTTTTAAATTTAAAACAGTGTGGTTTGAGTGGCATGTTTGGGGGAAATCTCAGCATGGTTAACAAAGCTTTGTTCATTTTCCTCTCCACTGTTGGTAGGTTCATGCAGGGGCTGGCCGGAGCCTCCATGGACACAGCTGGGTGCAGTCCCTGCCTGTGAATGTTAGTGTGAGCACCAGCATGGAGGGCTTTGCAGTTTGTCACCAAGTCACAGCGTGTCAGGGAGCCCAGACTGGTAAGAGAGAGGGTTCCGCTGTGCCCCAAGTTCAGGATGCAGCTCAGGGCAGCCCATCAGAATTAGCATCAGATGTAACCGAAAAGGCAATTCCACAGGTGTTACTTATTACATCATCTAGGGGAACCCATCCAATCAGGTCTTCCCATTCAGCGCACTGTGGTTACCCAAGATGGTATGGTAGGGTTATCAACCTCCAGGATTGGCCTAGAGTCTCCTGGAAGCAGCATCAATCTCCTAGTGACTATTGAAAGCCACCCTGGAGATTTTAATAGGCTATTTTAAGCAAATGATATTATGTTAGGTTGGGGGCGGGAGGGTGGAATCCTCCCAGAATAGATCAAGTCAGAGTGGGCAGTCCTACTTCATGAGATGGCATTCAGATGCTTCTCTTTGTCATCTGAAAGAAAAAGACCACTATCACTGTTAAAGGAGAATTTTCCTTAATGATAGTAGTACTGGGGCTAGGACCCACGCGTGCACAGCTCTGACAATCCATCCCCCATTGGGCAGGGTGAGTACGCTTGGTCACATCCATGTACTCCATCAAATAACAAGAGTCCCTGTCATCAATCATGTGCACCCGTGGACAAAAGGGATTATTTTCTCCATCCAACAGCTCGGTTGGGCTGAAGGTGCCAATTTTGAACGTGCCATGGTTGGGGGCCCCGAAATCGCTGTCTGGCTGCAGCAGAGGCTGTCGTTTCAAACCCTGAAAAGAAACCAGCGCGCGAAACTCTGCAGAGCATCACAAAAGCAGCTTGGTGATGTCAAGCCATGGGGAGGTGAAAGGCTCCGGGCCAGGAGAAGGCAGGCTGTGTTTGAAAAGCGACGATTTCTGTCTAGGAAATGTGTGGTTCTGAAAGGAGCCCTTCTTCATGGGTTTCCAGGAGCCAGAGCCCAGAACAAGAAAAGCCTTTGAATGGCTATGCAAAACGAGTCAGCAGGCTGCCAGCACCACTGGAGCTGCCGAAGCCTTGCGGAAAAATCTATCTGCAGCCTCAATTGCAAAGCTCAAAGCACATCCTAAAGCTGTTGGGGAAGTCAAGAGGCTACCTCCTGGGATGCTGCCTGAGGCTGCCTTCCTTAACCCAAAGAAGGGACAGTTTGGGTGCTAGACAGATTGATGCAGTGCCCTCCCTCCCCACTTTTAGGGAGTTTAAAATATTCTTTGCTAGTTTCACATGCAGCTCACAGGTACTCACAGCAGCACGATACTCGCTCTGGGAAAAGGTTGTGGCTGCCATCAAGGAAAGCACATGAGACTGAAGCATGTGCATGTGTCTAAGGGCTTCCCTGAATCAGGGCCACGCTCGGCATCCTGAGTGCACAAGGGCAGAGTGTGGTTTGCGCGCTACAAAGAACACAGTAGACGATCACAGCAGGATTGCAAGCTCTGTGGGTCAGAGACTGGCTTTTCTGTTGTGTGCTTTGTATACTACCTAGCACAACAGGGGCCTGGTGCATGACTGAGGCTCCAAGGCACATATGATAAATAAGCGTCTGTGCCAAAAGATAATTCATTCTGAGTAATACGTGTGGGTTTGTGTGTAAGAGAGAGAGGTTGTACAGCACATCTATAGGCCCTGAGCCACCAAATCTTCAAAGCATTTAAGCATGAGACCCAGTAAAGTCAATGGGACTTCTCAGATCCTGGGAATTTAAGCATAAATACTTTGCTGACTGGGGGCCATAGAGCATAATTATTCAGGGAGACCATATGCAGATCTAGCAGTGATGGGGGCCATGTCAGTATCTAAGCAACCAGCCAGATGGAAGGAGTAATGACCCACCCATCACACCGAACTGCTCAAAACTTTGAAGGCACGTGCTTCAGTCCCTTGCTGAATCAGGGCCTGCTGGGACTCCCAGATGCCGGTGCAGAACTGAAGAGGGGGCAGCTTTCTCCACAGCCCCAAATTTACAATGACCTCCCTCTCCTGCCCCCAAAGTAACTTCTTTTCATTTCAGTTGCCATAGGCTCAGAGACCAATTGCGAAGGGAAACGCCTGCCAGGATGGCTCAGAGTAGGACAGAAATCCACAGCTCTTCCATCATGGTTTCACAAAGCTTCATGGTTCCTGTGTGGTAGGTGGGAAAGCCAGTGAGGGCACTTGACTAAGCCAAAACCTACAGAGCCAGAAGCAAGACTCATCGCCGCTGCTTGAGCTAAAGAAAAAGGCCAGTTGGCTAATGGGGTAGTTGGATGCTCAGGGTCGCTAGTAGAGGCACAAAGCTCTCCCTGTGTTAGTCTGGTATATACAGCAGGGGCCCCTGGATTCCCCACGCACTGCCCTAGTACAGAGCCTGCTGCCTCCCTAAAATAGGGCATTGGCCAATCTAGTTTCTGCTTCTCCCCTTGGGGCAGGCTACTGGAACTTGGGGATCGCAGCTGTCAGGCATTCCTATATGGTTCTCACATCCACCGCCCACTGACTCGTGTTCCGTCCAGCCCCGCTAGGCTAGTTTAGCTTCCTCGGTCCTTCCTCCTCCGCAGGGGGGTGCGGAGTGACTAAGAAAGCAGGGGGCAGCTAACTGGCTTTCTGTGGCCTGGGCAATCATTGATTCGTGCAGCTGGCAAAAGCCAATGGTTTGTAGCTCCCTTGCAGAACATCACTGGCTAATTACTAACAGCTGGGCTATTCACAGGATGCATAGGGCAATTGGAGGGAGGGTCCAAATCTCTTTGACGGGAGCGAGGTGTCTAACTCCCATAGGCTCCTTTGAAAAATCCCACTCTCAATGTCATAGTTGACAGCAAGGATCATTAGAGTTTGGCTGGGCTTCTGCTTGCCAGAGTCATCGGGAACAGGTTGGTAGAGGTTGAACGAGCTTGAGAAAACAGGGCGAACGGAAGCATGAGTCCAGCTCCCGCACAGAACAGAAGGGGGCGGATTTTCAGAGGGCATGGACCAAAGGCTTCGGGGCTCAGAGGATCTGCAGCGCAGAGTGTTGACAAGGCTCCCTGGAAAGTGATGGATTCCCCTTTGCTTGAAACATTGAACATGCTAAAGGGATTCTACCAGAGCTCGTTGCTGCACTGGCTGAGAGATCTATCCGCTCCTTGTATTATTCTCAAACGTGTCTAGGGGCTTTGGATGCCTAATGCCCATTAAATCCCCTAGATGGCTTTGAACTTTCAACCACAGGCATCTTGAACAGGAGGAGCTAATCATCTCGTGTGTTTTTCCTTTACAGAGTCTAGATATGCTGCAGTTAACATTCGGGGTGGGGGTGGGGAGCAGCTGGAGAAGTGCCTAGAGGCTACGGAGGTTCTCTTGTTTGTTATTTCTTGAATGTGATTTCTTTCATTAGCTATTGCAGATGTTCCCAGGAGAGAACAGTGTCTCTCAGCCTTCCTCAAACACGTCTGGATTGCCTCGCATTTGCCTGGCTGCTGTGCCATGGTATCTCAGCAGACCGTCCATTATGGCATTAATCACCGCTGCTGTTCCTCAGCCTGATGTTCCCTGCAGATAACAGATGGATTTCCTGGGCCACATTGCTTCATTAATCCACCAATTAGCAACCACAATGAGAGACCTGATAAGATTCAGGCCAGACAGTCACAAAGGAGTAGGAGGGATTGATACGCAGAATGGGACAAGAGGCGTCTCAGAGCATGGCCAATGGCAAAGGGGCTTTCAGAGCTTATTCCACAGTGACAGCTACCACCCGTAGCAAGGGGAGGTGTTAGAGCCAGTGAAACACACACCTCAAAAGAGCCCCCAGATGGAGCCATTATAGTTGCAAGCATTGTACAACACTGGATTCACTAACGTACTGGAGCCATGCGGCAGAATCTAATGCAGCGATGGGCGAGTGAGTGGCCCTTCTTCAGCTCAGTGAGCCGCAAGATTGCCACAATCAAGACGGTCTCCCACGATAGAAGAGGTTTTATTCTCACTGTGCTTGCCTGCCTGGAATTTGCGGGGGGTGAGCCAACAGAGCCGTAGCAGTGCTGTGACTGGCAGCGGAGGGAGCGCCTGGCTCTCACAATGCAATCAGCACGCACCTCACTTCACGGGCCCTTGCTTTAGGTGCATGTCAGTTTAGGAACAAAGGTAGGAAGAAACCTACGTGGATGAAAACCAGCGGAATCTGGTAACCCTGCACCCGGGCAACAGCAAGCAAAAGGCCTTGCCCGTAGAATCCTGATTGGCTGCATGTGGTTCTCGGGCCGCAGGTTGCCCACCTTGGGTCTAATGGTTAGAGGAAGTAACTCCTAGTTTGTTTTCATCCTTGCCACAGATGTTGTTGGGCAAGGCAATGCAGTCCTTTGTACCTCAGTTTCCCCAGCGGTAAAGCAGGGATTCCATCAGGTATGTAAAGCACCTGGAGGTAGCCGGAGAAGAAGTGCTTCCTTCCAGTTGACGGGTGGGCAAGAGGCTACATTCCCTTGGGTTTGAGCAAGAGGGGCTTGGCTGACCTGCTCCATGAAGCACCCAATGTTGAAAGAAGAAATAGCTCTTCCCTCCCAGCCCTCCAGCAATGGCGCCAAAGCACTGATCCAGCTAAGCACCTAAGCCCAGGCCACAAGTCTGCATTGAAACCAACCAGCTGGACGGTGTGCACGTGCTTAACTGCTTCCCTGGACCGGGGCTATGGCCCTCCCCATCCCTGGAGGTGGAATGGGTGAGCCCAGGGGGAGAAGGGACAGGGCAGAGGAGTGGGCGCTGCAGCTTCCCCTCCCATCTGCCCCCCACTTGTTCTGCAAGTTCCGATTCTGAACTTGGCTCCATTGTGCTTCCCCGTTGGGTGGCTTCCAAACAGTAATGTAACAGGCCCGCTCTGGAGACACAAAACCCGTCCCTGCCCCACCCTGAGCAACGGGACTGAGTGCTGGGCAAGTTCATGGGCGCTCAGAGGCAGGAGAGGGAGTGAAGAATCTGACCTCACGAGGCCTGGCCCAGATCTTCGAGCAGGAGTTAGGCACCCAAATACCTTTGAGGAGCTGAGCCTCTCCATGTGGCAGTTCAGTGCAGCCAATGATCAACCACCCCTAGACCTCCCTGCATGGCTTGCAGGCCTCTCCAAATCCTCACACCCTCCCTATAAATCTAGAGTGACCCCTCCCCCTTCCAAATCCACTCCCTGGCATGGTAATGGGTAATGCCCTCACATGGAACCACCTGACCCTACAGCAGGCGTCTCCCATTGCCTGTACGCACTCCCATTGCATGGACGGAGTCAGGCTTGACATGCTAGAACCAGAGAAGTGCAAGAGGTGGGTTCATTAGTTTCCACTGATATAGGCTGGGTCAACTACAGACCTAGGTCGAGGTAAGGCAGCTTATTTGGATCTAAGGCTGTAATTGCCTACACTGAAACACAGCTGCCACTGCACCCACCGGGGGGCCAACAGCCTTCGCAAGACTTTGGGCGCGCTGAGGGGTCTGGCTCTGTGCTCCCGGAAGGAGCGGGGCCTTGGATAGAAAGGGCAGGGCCGGGGAAGCCAGCCCTCAGCACTGCCCAGAGCCTGGTGTGCTCCCCCTGCCCTCAGATGCACACAGAGCATGTGGTGTGGTGCTCCTCTGGCAATTTAAAGGGCCTGGGGCGTGGTGGCAACCAGGAGCCCCGGGCCCCTTTGCAGCTCCAGGCCCCAGGGAAACTGGCCCTTTGCCCTCCATCTCTGTCTGCAGGCCTGATGTCGGTGCAGACACTGCGTTGCTGCCATGGGGCATTACTGTTGTGTGGCGGCTGTCCTGCAATACCCCACGCTGGCAGCTAATTGGGGCCAGTGGGTGAGGACGTGCCCCGCCCATGTACGCTGGCCGTGGGGAGCTATGAGAGTGAGCTTGTGACCACGTGTAACGTAGGGCTGCTGAATTCCATGGGGCTGACTTGCCCTGGGTGGCTGGCAGCTCCCCAGCGCTGGAAATGTGAGCACGTTCAGCGGTACGAGGCGATAATGAACCAAGTCTTCTCTGGGAGCTGAAGCCAGGCAGCAAAGAATTGTGTTAATGCCTGTCTGTCTCCAGCTAACAGTTGCCTGCGAGGGAACACGAGAACCACGGGCCACCGTTGCTCACAGTTGGCACTGTTGGGATCCTGCCACTGGATCTGAACTGCACAGATGTAGGGAGGACGCCATCTGCTGGGGAGCGAAGGCCGGCTCTGCCACTTAGATTTTAAGACCAAAATCAGATTTTAGGACCATCTATTCCAGCCTCTTGCATAGGCCACAGAGGTTCACCCTGCACCCACATTTATTCTAGCCCCACTGTAGGGGAATGGGGCCCAATCCTTAGCTGCTGTATTATCCGCATTACAGTGGGCCAACGTTTTTCAGCACCCATATTTGGGTTGACCGAAACATTCGGTAAACTAGTGTTACATTTGTGAAATTGAGTCAGTCGGGGGAGGGGGACATTCGGAAAGAACCAGGAAAGTTTCATTTGGCCCTCTTTACCGATTTTTCAGTTAGACAGGACTGCTTTCTGAATTTGAATTCAACTTCACTTTAAAATATAAAAAGGTAAAATAAACTCTGTATCTCTTGCTCCACTCAACTGAAGAAGTGGATGGTGCCCACAAAAGCTGATAGATAATACTATATACAATTTTTTGTTAGCCTCTGAGCCCTGGTCTACACTAAGGAGTTATTTCCAAATAACCCCCCTTATTGCAAAATAATAAACATCCACACTACCAACCCAGTTTTTCGAAATAACGGGCTGGTTATTTTGAAATAATAATTCCTGCTTTCCTCAGGGAATAACGCTTAGTTTGAAATAGTTATTTCAAGATAGCACTAGCATGGACCCTCCACTGCTGCTATTTTGAAATAATGACCCCCCCAGAGTCATTCAAACTAATTACTTAGTGCACTTCCTGGGGCTCTAAGTTGAGGCAGTGTATCCACACTAACAGAGCCTGCCTCGGACTAATTTTGAGGCTCCCCTGTAGTGGGGACACGCTAGTTCGATTTTGTCATTTCGAATTTAGTTTTCTGGAAATAATTTCCTAGTGTAGACATCGCCTCAGGTGCTACAGGATCACTTGTTTAAGGGTTTGATTTTTTTCAGAAATGTTATTTTATTTCTAATCGAATGGAAAGTTCGGCCAGAATTTGTTTTCCGCATACACAATTGCAACTTTAGTTAATCCACTTCCCTGAAAGGCAGTAGCCAGGGAGCCAGAAGAATTCAGTATCAATGTAGTGCTGTCTACAGCCGGCTGTTACGTTAACTTAACTCTGCTGCACAGGGGGGTTGATTTTTCACACTCCTGAACAACACAGCTGCGTTGATTTAACATTTTATTCACCTCTGTGCAATATAAAAGACTCAGTGAATTTCACCACATAGACATGTGCCTATAATTATATGATTAATTACTTACACAATCCTATTAGTTAAGAGGAATGACACATCTTAGTCAGACAACACTTCTCCCCTAGTCTTTCATAATGTTCATAAATTCAAGTTACTTAAGGCCTTAACCCCAAGTTATAGAAACAGAGAACTGGAAGGGACCTTGAGAGGTCTTCGAGTCCAGTCCCCTGCCCTCACGGCAGGACCAAACACTGTCTAGATCATCTCTGACAGGCGTCTGTCCAACCTGCTCTTAAATATCTCCAGTGATGGAGATTCCATAACCCCCCTGAGCAATTTATTCCAGTGTTTAACCACCCTGACAGTTAGGAAGTTTTTCCTAATTTTTTCCCACTGGGGCATCTGGCACTGGCCACTGTCGGAAGACAGGATACTGGGCTAGATGGACAGTTGGTCTGACCCAGTATGGCCATTATTATGTTCTAATGTCCAAGCTAAACCTCCCTTGCAGCAATTTAAGCCCATTGCTTCTTGTCCTATTCTCAGAGGCCAAGGAGAACTATTTTTCTCCCTCCTCCTTGTAACACCTTTATAACACAAACCAGTAAGCCAAGCCAAAGCTGCAAAAACTATTTTCAGCCAGAAGTTTTTGTGGGGGAAAAAAATCAGATTCAGCTACACTGAAGATTTGTGTCAGTTTCTCCAAACTGTAGGTTAAAAACTCTCTAAACAAAAATTTTAAAAAATGAAAATGTTTTGTTTCAGCATTTCCATGTTTTCAGTTCAAAAGGACTTTTCATTTCAAGTTTCCCTTTTATTTTATTTTTAAAAAATCATCAAAAACCTTTGTATAGAGTGTTTCAAATTGGTCTCAATGAAACATTCAGTTTGATCCAAATTGTTTTTCCCCCCACATCTGAGACAGGGAATAAAATATATCAGTGCAAAGTCCATTTCTACAGGTCTAACCAGGGGGATGCTGGTGATTGTACTGGTCAATTCCATTCAGTAAATAACCACAGCCCTAACCACAATAGCTATACAAAATCCAGCCCCAGGCCTCAAAGCTCCTTACAAAGGGAGTCAGTATCATTCCATGCATTCTACTGATGGGAAACTGAGGCACCAAGAGGAGAAGTGACTTGCTCATGGTCACCCAGCAGGCCAGGGTAGAATAGGGAATAGAACCCAGGTTAGCGCTTTATCAGTGGTGGTGCTGATACAAAACTTTCTAGCTCTAGTTAATTGCAGCCCCACAAGTATTTAGCGCTGGATTCCAAGACAGTCTAAATTGCCTGCCTTGACCTACACCAGATGCTCTGTAGCCCTTAAAAATCACTTGGATTAGTTCATGGGAATTGTGGTGTATGCACACCCTGCTCCTTGAAATGAGAGCACCCAGGGGTGTGGACACCACCTAGTCAGCTGCCAGGTCCACAGCAACCTCTGTCAGTCTGTAATAACAGCCCTCAGTTCAGAGCAGCACAGCCTAATGGCTAGAGTCAGTGCGGTTAGCCCTCGGTTCAGGGCAGCACATCCTAATGGCTAGAGTCAGTGCGGTTAGCCCTCAGTTCAGGGCAGCACAGCCTAATGGCTGGAGTCAGTGTGGTTAGCCCTCAGTTCAGGGCAGCACAGCCTAATGGCTAGAGTCGGTACAGGTAACCCTCAGTTCAGGGCAGCACAGCCTAATGGCTAGAGTCAGTACGGTTAGCCCTCAGTTCAGGGCAGCACAGCCTAATGGCTAGAGTCAGTAGTTGGGACAACAGCGCTGGAGGGGGACCTGGGCCCACCTTACTCCACCATGCCCCGACCCAGGGCCCTGTGAGAGGCAGAGTGCTCCACCACTTGCTCAGCAGGGAATCCACCACAACACATGGATCTCACTCAAGTGGGAGATACCAGAGTCAGCATGGTGGTGCTTTACATGGCCTTGGGGTCCTCCAGTTCCACCACATCAGCCTCTCCCTGGGCCTCCTCCAGTGCTGGCAGCTCTAGGCAGTCTCCTAAGTCTGTGGTTCCTGATCTCTGGCTGGGCTATTCCCTTTTATGCTGCTCCAGCGCTTGACGCATGCCCAGTCTGGATTAAAGGGCAGGACTTCCTCTGCCCACAGGGTGTTAACACCTCCTGCCTCAGTGCAGGGTACACACACCCTGTCACAGGAATCTTCTGGCAGGGTTTCTATTGTCAGTGAAAGACGGCTGTGTTCATGTATTTTAGCCATCTTCCTTTTCCCCGTGTGACGTGTCCCTTCCATGCAGAATATCCATCACGGATCTTCCATGCAGATCACCAGCTTGATTCACACCTAGGCTACATCTACAGCGGCATGATTTTCCGAAAATGCTTTTAACGGAAAAGTTATCCATTAAAAGCATTTTCAGAAAAGCACGTCTAGATTGGCAGGACGCTTTTCTGCAAAAGCACTTTTTGCAGAAAAGCGTCCGTGGCCAATCTAGACGCGCTTTTCCGCAAAAAAGCCCCGATCGCCATTTTCTCAATCGGGGCTTTTTTGCAGAAAATGCTACTGTGCTGTTTACACTGGCCCTTTTGCACAAAAGTCTTTTGGAAAAAGACTTTTGCCCAAATGGGAGCAGCACAGTATTTCCGGAAAAGCACTGACAATCTTACATGAGATCATCAGAGCTTTTCCGGAAATTCAAGCGGCCAGTGTAGACAGCTGGCAAGTTTTTCCGCAAAATCAAATGATTTTGCGGAAAAACTTGCCAGTCTAGACACAGCCCTAATGTAAAGTCCTTTCACAGTGCCAGAAATGGCTACAGGGCCTTATGTGACAATCCAGCCCCTAGAGTGCAGCAGAGGACGGCTGAAGGAAGGCTGCGAGCAGGCACACTGCACACCTAGGATGTTGAAACTCATTCCATGGTGCTGCCTTGTCCTGTCAGTAATACCCAACCGCGTCCAACCCGGGTGCCTAAAATTCAGCTCGTAAAGTTGCAGTTCAGCATCTAGAGTGAAGGAAGCCGCCTGCTTTTCAAAGCTGCCTGGGGTTGCCACTGAGTTCAGGGAATTCATGACAATTCTTGGGAGGGTGTGAATGGGAGGTAATATTGTCCAATGGAGCCAGCCCTAGACTGGAACTCTAGGATCAAACCAGTAACCTGGGCTGCCACTACAGGCAAGTCACTTCCCATCTCTGTTTGCCTTGTCATGCTGTGTCTATGGAGACTGTAGGTCTCCTGGGATGGGGACAGTCTGTTACTATGTTTGTACAGCACCTAGCACAATGGGGCCACTGCAATACAACTAAAACTCAGGGATAGATCCTGCCACTACAGGCAAGTCACTTCCCAGTAAAAACTCAGGGATAGATCCTCAGGCCAGTTACCCCTGGGCTCTAGACTTCAAAAACTCAAGTACAGACACACCAACTTTCCTGAATTAATTGTAAGAGATGCGATTGCTAAGAAAAATTAAGCTCATGCTTAAGCCAGTCTCACGATTGTGGGCGTCCCCCTTGTGATATGCCAGTGGCAGGGCTTGGCAACACTGTGTCTACATTGGCAAGATTTTGCACAAAAGTGGCTGCTTTTGTGCAAAATCTTGCCGCCTGTCTACACTGGCCGCAAGTACTTGCGCAAGAACACTGATGTTCTAATGTAGGAAATCAGTGCTTCTTGCGCAAATACTCTGATGCTCCTGCTCAAGGATAAGCCCTCTTGTGCAACTGTTCTTGTGCAAGAGGCCGGTGTAGACAGGCAACGTTAATTTCTTGCGCAAGAAAGACCGATGGCTAAAATGGCCATTGGAGCTTTCTTGCGAAAGAAAGCGTCTACACTGGCATGGATGCTCTTGCGCAAAAGCACATCTCTTGCGCAAAAGCACATGCCAGTGTAGACGCTCTCTTGCGCAAATACTTTAATGCAAAAACTCTTGCGTTAAAAGTATTTTCGCAAAATCATGCCAGTGTAGACACAGCCTGCAAGTACATAGGCAACTGACTTTCTGAACAGGCCTGTGAGGTGCAGATGGGGACCTGGGCAATGCATCACTCTGATGACACTTCCATAAGTGACAGCTCTTCTTAATGAGCTCTTGACTGCAGACGTGCAGCATCTGATTTGTACCACGTTAGCTCTGACAAGCCCAGGCAATGGAACGTGTCATGGGCTAGACTGTGACTGGGGCATGTTTATACTGCACACTAAGCTTGCATTTGTGGGATGCCAGCTTCCGGACATGGGGTTTCCAGGCTGCACTTGAGGAATGTCCACTGTGCATCAGGGTTTACAGCTGGATTTACAGCTGGGCTATCACATCTGTACTGCACTACTGACTCTTCTGACTGCCCCTGGCTTGAGCCACAGTCACACTTGAGAACAACAGGGCTTGGACCCATGTCACAGAGGACTTGGGCTCTGACCCAGACCTGTGGCAGGCCCTACAGGCCATAAGTGCTTGGTGACCTGAGTCAGACTGACCTGTGTGGGGATGGAAGGGTTCAAACCTGAGTCAGAGCCCGGCTTAGTGTCCAGTGTAGACATATCCTTGGAGTCCATGTTGATACAAAAAGAAGTAACAACTCCCCTTGGACCTCTGCCTTACCCGCATTGCAAAACTCCGCGCTCTAGGGTCACTTACTCCACAGTGGAGCGGGAGGAGGAAGGGAAGGAGGGGAAACAGGCAGAGTCTGCTCCACCTCTTGACTCATTTCACACCGTAACCGTGCTAGCTTTGGGCAGGACATGATAACTTATTGCTAGAATAGGGCAGCAGGAAGGCACTACACTCAGAGCAAGAGAAGGAGGCATTCACAATAAGGGGTGGTTACAATCAGTGTTCCCTCTAATTTTTTCCACTCGTGTGTGGAATAAATTGTGTTACTTGCACTGAGGCCCGTGTGGATGTGCACCATCAGTTGAAACACATGCTGCTGGCTGTGGGTGCTCTGCTAATCAGCTATTTGAATCTCTCGTGGGTGGCCGCCCATGCACTCAGCTTACATGGAACACTGGTCGCAGCTCCTGGGTTTCTCCCCAGATAAGAACAGCCTGCACACACTTGCTCCTCAGGCATGAGTCTAAAATCACATGGGGGCTATATCTACACTGGCATGATTTTCCGGAAATGCTTTTCACGGAAAAGTTTTCCGTTAAAAGCATTTTCGGAAAAGAGCATCTAGATTGGCATGGACGCTTTTCTGCAAAAGCACTTTTTGCGGAAAAGCGTCCGTGCCAAACTAGACGCGCTTTTGTGCAAAAAAGCCCCGATCGCCAGTTTAGCCATCGGGGCTTTTTTGCGCCAAACAGTACTGTCTACAAAACAGTGTGCTGTCTACACTGGCCCTCTTGCGCAAATGATTTGCACAAGAGGGCTTTTGCCCGAACGGGAGCAGCACAGTATTTCCGCAAGAACGCTGACAATCTTACATGAGATCGTCAGTGTTCTTGCAGAAATTCAAGCGGCCAGTGTAGACAGCTGGAAAGTTTGTCCGCAAAAGCAGATGATTTTGTGGAAAAACTTGCCAGTCTAGACACATCCCTCGAGCCCAATGAGGCATACTTGGCAGTTTTCTAGTTGTGGGCAGTATGAATACATTGAAGGCTCACAACAATCTACAGCAATGCTGCAATAGCCCTTCTAGATTTTTTAATCAAGCTGTAGCAGGGTGGTCACTCTGCTCCAAGACAAAAAAGGGTTTAAAACAGCCCTAAGAGAGGGCTGTCCTGGGAGCCAATTAGAGTGAGGCTAGAGACAGCCAATCAGGGCTCAGCTCCACCCTTTTAAGAAGGGCTTCTGACAAGAGACACACTCTCGCTCCAGCTTTGGAGGGAGAGTGACCTAGCTGCCTGCTACCATGGACAGAGCAGTGCTGCGGGAAGGCAGGGTGAGCCAGGAGAGCTCCAGACTGAGTCGTCCCAGGCTGAAGCCCAAGGACAGGGGCCTGAGGGGTTGTAGTGCTGCAGGGAGACAGGCCAGGTCCACACCCCTTGCCCTATGATAAGTGGCCATTTCAGAGTGCAGTTTGCCCCTGATCTAGGGGCTAGATGACGACTGGCAGTGGATCACTGAAGCAAGGTGGGTTTACTGGGTTGGGGTTCCCTGAGGGGGTGGACCCCAGAGTGTGGGGCACTGCTGCAGGGCCGTACCTTGAGGGAAGGGCTCTGCAGTCTCAGAGGGATGCGGGTTCAAGTCAGTGGAGAAGGGGAACAAAAAACAGCAGGTGAGACAATGGCCAGAAAAAGGGTTCTCCGCAGCTGGTAAAAGAGGAGTAAAAACAGGACCTGTCTGGAGTGTGTGTTTGTGTGTGGGGGGGGGGGGGGGGGGAGTTATTTGCAGTGTGCTGAGCTTGTGTTTGTTTGGCTGGTTTGTTTGTTTGAAGGAGCTTCTAAAAGGTTTGGAATCTAGAAGCCTCTGTTAATTGGCTGAGCCTCAGTCAGGGGGAGGGGCTACCAGAGCTATATAAACCTGTGACTCAGCGACCAGGAACAGCTAACAGGAGAGTTTGGAGAGGGAGTTTAGAGGGCACTAGTGACTTGTGATCTTCTTTAAAACATAACTCTTAGAATAATCTATATTCCAGAGGTGTAAAAAGAATCCCAGTTTACACTTAAACTTATTCATTAGAAAAAAGGAGACAGAAGCCCAGCAGCAGAGTGGGGGCTATCCTGTTTATTGCGTCGAGTGTAACAAGTATGATTACCTGCCCTGTGTGCGGGTGGCGTATGTGTGCACCCGTTGCAAGGAGCTCCTGACCCTCAGAGACCGAGTTCGGGCTTTGGAGGCCAGGGTGGCTGAACTGGAGGAGCTAAGGGAGGTAGAGAGCTATGTTGATGAGACTTTCCGGGACGCTGTAGTACTGTCCCACCTCCAGTCTGAGAGCCCCAGTGCTCTTAAGGAGGATGAAAGTCTCAAGGGAACAGAGCGTTCAATGGGAGCAGAGGGAAACCATCCCGTAGTTGGGACCCTCCTCCCAGAGGATGTTGCGGTATCCTCTCGCACTGAGGATACCTCTGAGGGGGAGGGAATGCCAGTTAGGAAGAGGCAGGTGTTAGTAGTGGGTGATTCGATCGTTAGAAACATAGATAGTTCGGTTTGTGATGACTGGGAGAACCGTATGGTCACATACCTGCCTGTTGCGGATCTCTCGAGGCGTCTAGACAGACTTATGTGTAGTGCTGGGGAGGAGCTGGTGGTCGTGGTACATGTAGGTACCAATGACATAGAGAAGGGCAGGAGAGATGTCCTGGAGGCCAAATTTAGGCTGCTAGGAAAGAGACTGAAATCCAGGACCTCTATGGTGGCATTCTCGGAAATGCTTCCAGTTCCACGCGCAGGGCCAGGTTGGCAGGCAGAGCTTCAGAGTCTCAATGCGTGGATGAGACGATGGTGTAGGGAAGAGGGGTTTGGATTTATTAGGAACTGGGGACACTTTTGGGAGAAGGGGAGCCTATACAGGAAGGATGGGCTCCACCTAAACCAGGGTGGAACCAGACTGCTGGCACTAAACATTAAAAAGGCCGTAGAGCAGTTTTTAAATAAGAGATGGGGGGGGGGGGGAAAAGCCGATTGGTGCGGAGATGCATGTAAATCGGAGGGAGACTTCTCTTAGAGGAGAATCCATTGATAGAGATTCTCTAAGCTGTAGTCAGAAAGAGAGGAGGGGAGAGGGCAAACCATGGGCCAGAGCAGACAAACAACCTCATACAAAGGAATCCAATGCATCAGGGAAGGGCAGACAAATAAGCAGTGGCAAATTTTTAAAGTGCTTTACACAAATGCTAGGAGTCTGACTAATAAGACGGGTGAACTAGAGTACCTCGTATTCAATGAGGAGATTGACATAATAGGCATCACTGAAACCTGGTGGAATGAGGAAAATTGGTGGGACACAATCATACCGGGATATAAAATATATAGAAGGATAGAGCAGGCCGGGTGGGTGGCGGAGTGGCACTGTATGTGAAAGATAATGTAGAATCAAATGACATAAAAATATTAAGTGAATCAACATGTTCAATAGAATCGCTATGGATAGAAATTCCATGCTCCAATAATAAGAAATTAGCAATAGGGATATATTACCGACCACCTGACCAGGACAGCGATACTGACATTGAAATGCTAAGGGAGATTAGAGAGGCTACCAAAATAAAGAACTCTATAATAATGGGGGATTTTAATTACCCCCATATTGACTGGATACATGTCACCTCAGGAAGAGAAGCGGAGATAAAATTTCTCAATGGCTTAAATGACTGCTTCTTGGAGCAGCTGGTGCAGGAACCCACAAGGGGAGAGGCAATTCTCGATTTAGTCCTGAGTGGAGCGCAGGATCAGGTCCAGGAGGTAACTATTACAGGACCGCTTGGGAATAGTGACCATAATATAATAACATTCAACATTCCTGTGGTGGGAAGAACACCTCAGCAGTCCAGCACCCTGGCATTTAATTTCAAAAAGGGGAATTACACAAAAATGAGGAGGTTAGTTAAACAGAAATTAAAAGGCACAGTGACTAGAGCCAAATCCCTGAAAGCTGCATGGAAACTTTTTAAAGACACCATAATAGAGGCCCAACTTAAATGTATACCCCAAATTAAAAAATCATAGCAAGAGACCTAAAAAATAGTCACCGTGGCTTAACCACCACGTAAAAGAAGAGATACCTTTTTGTCCCTCACTGCTTAAGAAGTGGAAGTCCAATCCTAGTGAGATAAATAGAAAAGAACATAAACACTGTCAAATCAAGTGTAAAAATGTAATAAGAAAAGCAAAAAAAGATTTTGAGGAACAGCTAGCCAAAAACTCAAAAAGAAATAACAAAATGTTTTTTAAGTACATTAGAAGCAGGAAGCCTGCAAAAAAATCTGTGGGTCCCCTAGATGATCGAGCTATAAAAGGAGCAATCAAGGATGATAAAGCCATTGCGGAGAAACTAAACGATTTCTTTGCTTCAGTCTTCACGGCTGAGGACGTTGGGGAGATGCCTGAATCTGCACCGTCCTTTGTGGGTGATGAATCTGAGGAACTGTCCCGAATTGAAGTGTCATTAGAGGAGATTTTGGAACAAACAGAAAAACTTAATGTTAACAAATCTCCGGGACCAGATGGCATTCATCCAAGGGTTCTAAAAACTCAAATGGGAAATTGCTGAGCTATTATCTGTGGTTTGTAACCTATCCTTTAAATCGGCTTCCGTACCTAATGACTGGAAGGTAGCCAACGTGACACCAATATTTAAAAAGGGCTGTAGAGGCGCTCCTGGCAATTACAGACCAGTAAGTCTAACTTCAGTACCGGGCAAATTACTTGAAACAATAGTAAAGAATAAAATTGTGAAGCATGTAGAAGAACATAATTTGTTGGACAAATGGTTTCTGTAAAGGAAAATCCTGTTTTACTAATCTGTTAGAGTTCTTTGAAGGGGTTAACAAACATGTGGACAAGGGGGATCCAGTAGATATAGTATACTTGGATTTTCAGAAAGCCTTTGACAAGGTCCCTCACCAAAGGCTCTTGTGTAAATTACATGGCCATGGGATAAGAGGGAAGGTCCTTTCTTGGATTGAGAACTGGTTAAAAGACAGGAAACAAAGGGTAGGAATAAATGGTAAATTTTCAGATTGGAGAGAGGTAACTAGTGGTGTCCCCCAAGGGTCAGTCCTGGGACCAATCCTTTTCAACTTATTCATAAATGATCTGGAGAAAGGGGTAAGCAGTGAGGTAGTTAAGTTTGCAGATGATACACAACTGTTTAGGATAGTCAAGACAGAAGCAGACTGTGAGGGACTCCAAGAAGATCTCACCAAACTGAGTGATTGGGCAACAAAATGGCAACTGAAATGTAATGTGGATAAGTGTAAAGTAATGCACATCGGGA
Source organism: Pelodiscus sinensis (assembly GCF_052426305.1). Lineage (NCBI taxonomy): Eukaryota > Metazoa > Chordata > Testudines > Trionychidae > Pelodiscus > Pelodiscus sinensis. The sequence continues at coordinate 15,876,044 of NC_143079.1, forward strand.
AAAATAACCCCAACTATAGGTACAGTATGATGGGGGCTTATTTGGCTACGACAAATCAGGAAAGAGATCTTGGAGTTATCGTGGACAGTTCTCTGAAAACTTCCACACAGTGTGCAGCGGCAGTCAAAAAGGCAAATAGGATGCTAGGAATTATTAGGAAAGGGATAGAAAATAAGACACAGAATATCTTACTGCCCCTGTATAAAACTATGGTACGCCCACATCTTGAATACTGTGTACAGATGTGGTCTCCTCACCTCAAAAAAGATATTTTGGCCTTGGAAAGGGTTCAGAAAAGGGCAACTAAAATGATTAGGGGTTTGGAATGGGTCCCATATGAGGAGAGGTTAAAGCGACTGGGACTTTTCAGTTTAGAAAAGAGGAGACTGAGGGGGGACATGATAGAGGTCTATAAAATCATGAGTGGTGTGGAGAGGGCGGATAAAGAAAAGTTATTTATTAGTTCCCTAAATATAAGAACTAGAGGACACCAAATGAAATTAATGGGGAGCAGGTTTAAAACTAATAAAAGAAAGTTCTTCTTCACACAGCGTGTAGTCAACCTGTGGAACTCCTTGCTAGAGGAGTCTGTGAAGGCTAGGACTATAATAGAGTTTAAAGAGAAGCTAGATAATTTCATGGAGGTTAGGTCCATAAAAGGCTATTAGCCAGGGGCTAATAAGGCTATTAGCTGTTTGTCAGAGGCTGGAGAGGGATGGCAGGAGACAAATCGCTTGATCATTGTCTTCGGTCCACCCTCCCTGGGGCACCTGGTGTTGGCCACTGTCGGTAGACAGGATACTGGGCTAGATGGACCTTTGGTCTGACCCAGTACGGCCATTCTTATGTTCTTATGGTTTGAGAGAATTCGCAGAATAACCAGCAGGAGGCGCTGGGCCAATGAGTCTCGACTTGCTACACAACCCTAAAAATATCCTTCTGTTCTCTCTGTGAGCAGGAGCGGATGGGAGTTTTGCAGGGCCTATTGAAACGCAGGACCTGGGTCAGCCGCCCCACTCGCCCTGCCCTATGTCCACTGCTGTCTGTGAGAGTCTGATTTCATATCACAGCCCATCTCCCACATTCAACAGCCTTGAAGAAAGAGAAGGAGCATCTCGTTATCTTGCCAAAATCTTCCTCATTTCTGAGGCAAGGCAAATCACAAGGCTAGTCTCTGTGGACGTGTGTCTGTCTTTGAAGCCATGACGATGCGGCCTCCTAATGCACGGTGTTACAATGCTGCTAAAATACTCCAGGACCCTTGGGCCTCAATATGCCAAGCAATTGCCTGAATAATGCAGCATCCTTTCCTTCCTCAGAAGATTAGACAGCAAGTGAAAGTGCTAGACTGAGCTTTGCCTTGTGTCTGTGTAAGGAATATTTTTTATACTTTAATAATATGATGTATATTTTTGCTTAGCTCTGAATTAATTCTATAACCGTGGAGGGTTGAAATGAATCTACAATCTCACATTCACACTTATTTTATATAGTCACATTTTCCTAGCCTTCTGGGCAAGTTACTGTGCACATCTTGGGGGAATTCATACGGATATACATTCAATTTAAAGGCATTGTCAAACTTGGAGGAACACCACTGACTTCAGTGGACTTTCTTCAGGTTTGTACTGGAATAAGACTTTGGCTCTTTGTTTTTATTTTCCCATCCACATTCAGTCAAGCAATCAGAAGTTTAATTTCTGATCATTAATCAAAATTTGCCAAAATCTTTATTAGTAGATTTTTAATTTAAAATCTGAGGTCTGTTGCAAATGAATGATAAATGATTCAACAACAACCATTTGACTTTCTATCAAATGGTACTTTCTTTTTCTTTAGCCTAAATTTTCACATCTCTTATTCCGGTATGCAGGGAGATAGAGTGAAGCTACTTGCCTTAACCTCAAGTGAATCATAGGAGTCAGTGATGAGAAACATCAGTGGAAACCCATTCAATTAAAAAATAAAGCAAATAAATAATATCTAACTGTTATGTATTAAGCTTTTCTTCAGTACATCTCACAGGAGGTATCATTCACCCCATTTTACAGATGAGGAAACTGAGGCACAGAAGGGGGAAGGAACAACTTACCTAAGATCACCAGTAAAGCAGGGAATAGAACCCAGTCTCCTGGGGCCTCACTCAGTACTTTATCTGCTATGCCGCACTGCCTCCCTTCCCACCCAAGAGTGTTCCCGGTAATATTTTCCTATACAGCTTTAAACAGATCAGATACAACACTGGTGTAAGCAAGAGAGTTCTCAATCACTTAGATGATGGATTCAGTAACATTAGCAATTGAGCTTCCAAGTAGACCTGGTTGGAGAATGAGGCGTGAGTACTTCCACAGAAAATATTGAGATTTTGGGGAAAAACAACAGCACCGACCAGACAAATTTCACCCAAAAGTTGAAACTCTTGATGAAAAGCTCTCAGCCCTCATGACAGTAACATGACCACAGTGCATCATGGGAAATGTAGTCTGGCTGGGGAGACTGGGAGCATGAGGCAGCTGAACTACAAATCCCATGAGGCATCATGGCAGCATTTCAGAAATTAAATAGTTTTTGGCCAAAAAATGAACATTTGTTGGTTGTCAGGCATTGTTTTTCTATGAAAATTAAAAAAAAATTGTAGAAAAGCAGACACTTTGTGCAAAAACAAAACAAAAAACGTCCTATATTTCCGCTGAAAATTAACAGTAAACTTTTCATCAGCTCTTCTTCAACATTTTCTTTGGGGGAGATTCAGATATTACAATGACAAGTGCAGATGATATATAGGTAAGTTGCTAGCTAGATGCTTTCATGAATAGACAGACTGATGGCCCCATGTTATCAGGGAATATTTCCTGATATTTAACTCATATTTTCTCTAATTGAATCCTATTACCAGTAAAGGTTTCATTTTTGGAGTCAGGGTATATTTTATATTGCTTATTAAGTCTTAATAAATGATTCATGTTTTAAAAATGGTTAATACACTAGTATAACATCCAGCATATTAATATGCTGTTAACTATTTAACACCTTCTATTGGTTGCTGATAACCATCTGTAATATGTTACCATATTTGTAAAATCTATTAAGCATTTATTCACACTTTATGAATTACTCATAAATATAGTTATACTATAAAGTATGTTCTTAATTAAACCATCTTGTGCCATAAAACAATTCATCTCCCTCCTGGGCATCTTTAGCCTTTAAATACCTCTGTGGGCAAAGTATAAAGGCAGATCATTTTTATGTTCCGTCAGAGGGAAAACGGACTCTATTATCTCTCTGAGAAACTGTAGCTCCAGGAAACATCTTCCTCTACTAATAGCTTGTCATTTTCAATGAGAAGAGAAAGGGTAAAATAAGGCAAAGGTTAAACTAGCCACCAATGACTACAGAGTAAGACAGTAAGGTGTTTCTTCACTGCTCAAAATAAACTACGCAATTAGTGAATTAAGAACACAACATTTTTCCTAGTGAAGACAATGCCAGAGAGTATTCTGACGGGACATTCTGGATGAGATAACAGGGCAGTTCGTGAAAATCCTGAAGTCTCTCACTACCTAATAGTCAACCTTAACCTCCCCGCCCCCTGCAACTTGAGACCATTGCTCCTCATTCTGTCATCACTGAGAACAGCCTCTCTCCATCCTCTTTGGAACCTCCCTTCAGGAAGTTGCAGGCTGCTATCAAAATCCCCCCTCACTCTTCTCTTCTGCAGACTAAATAAGCCCAAATCCCTCAACCTCGCCTCATAAGCCATGTGTCTCAACCCCCTAATCATTTTCATTGCCCTCTGCTGGACTCTCCCCAATTTGTTCATATCCTTTTTGGAGAGGGGGCCCCAAAACTGGACACTATACTCCAGATGTGGCCTCACCAGTGCCGAATAAAGGGGAATAATCACATCTCTAGATCTGCTGGCAATGCTCCTTCTAATGCACCCTACGATGCCATTAGCCTTCTTGGCTACAAGGGCACACTGTTGACTCATATCCAGCTTCTCATCCACTGTAACCCCCAGGTTCTCTTCCGCAAACTGCTACTTAGCCAGTCGGTCTCCAGCCTGTACCAATGCTTGGGATTCTTCTGTCCCAAGTGCAGGACTCTGCTCTTGTCATTGTTGAACCTCATCAGATTTCTTTGGCTCAGTCCTCCAAGTTGTCTACGTCACTCTGGACTCTGTCCTTCCCCTCCCCTACTTAGTGTCACCTTAAACATGCTGAGGGTACAATTCATCACCTTATCCAGGTCAGTAATGAAGATGTTGAACAAAATCAGCCCCAGGAATGACTCCTGCTTGATACTGGTTGCCAACTAGACATTGAGCCGTTGATCACTACCCGTTGAGCCCAACAATCTAGCCAGCTTTCTAGCCACCTGATAGCCCATTTCCTTAACTTGCTGGCAACAATACTGTGGGAGCCCACACAAAAGCTTTTCTAAAGTCAAGGTATACCACGTCCACCACCTTCCCTATAGCCACAGATCCTTGTCATAGAAGACAATCAGGTTGGTCAAGCATGACTTGCCCTTGGTGAATCCAGGTTGACTATTCCTGATCATTTTCCTCTCCTCCAAGTTTTTTAAAATGGATTCCTTGAGGATCTTCTTCATGATTTTTCCAGGGACTGAGGCAAGGCTGACTGGTCTGTAGTTCCCTGGATTGTCCTTCTTCCCTTTTTAAAAGATGGGCACTACATTTACCTTTTCCCAGTCATCTGGGACCTCCCCTGATTGCTACGAGTTTTCATAGATAATGGCCAGTGGCTCTGCAATCAGATCAGCCAATTCCCTCCATACACTTGTATGCAGTAGCTCTGCCCCCATGAGCTTGTACCTGTTCAGCTTTTGTAAATGGTGCTTGACCTGTTCTTTTTCCACTGAGGGCTGCCCACCTCCTTTCCATACTGTGCTTCCCAGTGCATTTGTCTGGGAGCTGACCTTGTCTGTGAAGACAGAAGCAAAAAAGCTTCAGCCTTTTCCATGTCATCTCTCACCGGGTTACCTCCCTCATTCAGTAAGGCTTCTCATCTTCTCTGATCACCTTCTTTTTGCTGAACCGTTCAGCTGTGTCTACAGTGGCAAGATTTTGCACAAAAGCGGCCTCTTTTGTGCAAAATCTTGCCGCCTGTCTACACTGGCCGCGAGTATTTGCGCAAGAACACTGACGTTGTAATGTACAAAATCAGTGCTTCTTGCGCAAATACTCTGATGCTCCCGCTCAGGGATAAGTCCTCTTGTGCAAGTGTTCTTGAGCAAGAGGCCAGTGTAGACAGGTAACATCAATTTCTTGCGCAAGAAAGCCCGATGGCTAAAATGGCCATAGGAGCTTTCTTGCGCAAGAGAGCATCTACACTGGCATGGATGCTTTTGCGCAAAAGCAAATCTCTTGCGCAAAGGCACATGCCATTATAGACGCTCTCTTGCGCAAATACTTTTAATAGAAAAACTCTTCCGTTAAAAGTATTTGCGCAAAATCATGCCAGTGTAGACGCAGCCTTCTTGTCCTTCACATCCTTTGCTAGCTGCAACTCCAGGCCTTCCTGATTGCACCCCTGCATGATGAGAAGAGGTCATCACCTGCAGAGTGGATTTAAAATAATTAGAAAAGTTTTCCAAAGAAATTACTTCCCTTGTAAATGTCAGATTAGCAACCTCTGTTAATGCTGGTGTCATTTCCACTGGAGGTCCCGATAGCCTGTGTTAGCTAATTTGATTTAGGCTGGAATGGCAGGGTTTATCTTTCTCTGGTGGCTTTTCCTACACTTTATGTTCAATGGACATTTCCTTTAATAGAATCATTTTAAATGCCAGATTTAATTAAATTTGAGTTAATTACTCAGATGTTAACTAGCCATGCTTGGAGAAAGGTGCAACTAATTGTCAGATTGATTAATTATGTGTCTAGAGCTCTGGCTGGTTTTCAAGAGCCAATTCTTCCCTCTAGGCATTGTAGGACATTGGCTCATGCTTCTTGGGAAAAGACTGACAATTTCCTGCAAAATCCTAGATGAACTTTATAGCATCATGTTAAACCTCATTGAATTAGAGCTAGTACTGTTTGGGGTCCACTGTATTAAAAATATAATTGTGTAGTGGTGCTGAGGTACTATATACATATCCCTAGAATTATACAATACTACAACTGGAAGAAACCTGGAGAGGCCATCAAGTCCAGTCTCCTGCCCTCATGGCAGGATTAAGCAGCAAGACCTTCCCTGACTGGTGTTTGTCTAACTTGCTATTCAAAATCTCCAATAATGGAGATTCCACAACTTCTCCAGGCAATTTATTCTGGTGCGTAACAACCCTGAGAGTTAGGAAGTTTTTCCTAATGTCCAACCTAAACCTTCCTTGCTGCAATTTCAGCTTCTTGCCCGATCCTCAGAGGTTAAGCCAGGGTGGGGAACCTAAGGTCCGGGGGCTGGATGTGGCCCCTGGAGCTCAGGGTTCCCCCTAGCATTGGGGAGCCTGTGTTGGTGATGCAGCCTCCTCCCCCGCCATCCTCCCACACAAAATCTACTAGCCTGAGCTGCTCAAGGCTCTAATGTGTGAAGGGAATGTGGAGAATGTCTTTCTCCTTTTCAGTCGGTGGCCGGTTTTTTTGGTTTTTGTTTTGTTTTGCTTCTCAGCTGTGTATGGCCCACACCTGATTTTTCTATGAGTCAGTAGCCCCTGAACCAAAAAAAGTTCCTCACCCCTGGGTTAAGGAGAATAATTTTTCTCCCTCTACTTTGTCACAGCCTTTTAGTTACTTGAAAGCTGTTATCATGCTTGTAATCCTTTTCATTGCTCTTTTCTGGACCTTCTCCAATTTGTCCACATCTTAACTGAAATGTGGCGCCCGGCGCTGGACACAGCACTCCAGCTGATGAGTGGTTAACAGCTCTTTAAGATGCCCTCACAGACACACCTGCACAAATATTAGCTATCATGGAGTTCTTTAGGAACCAACAGTCGAAGAAAGGGGTTTTGGATAAATAGCCTAGTTATAACCTGGCTCATGGCCTTCTTCCAAATCCAGCAAGTGGCTGGGACCTCTGGTCCGCAGACGGCCCGGGTCCTTAGGACAGGGTTGGAGGGACAGGGTATCCCGAGGCCCTGTACAGCTGGCTGTTTGTTCTGAACTGGAGCTGCAGTGAACTCAACAGTACAAGGCGTCCCCTTGGGTGGGGATTTGAAGGACTGCTCCTACCAGCATCCGCAATGGAGTCGGGGTGAACGCTGCTAGGCTAATTACCAGGCACGCTAATTCATGCATCATTTTTAATTGGTTTTCTCTATAGTGCTTGCATAGGAAGAGCTGTGTGGTTGCCAGGGGGCACTGACTGTCGCTCTGTGAGCTGTCTCTGAGGTGAAAGCATGCACGTGTGCTTGGCTAGTCTGCTGGGAGTAGCACAGCGAAGGCCGGGGGCTGTGCAGCTGGAAATACCTCAGCGCGAAGGGAGGGAAACGGAGCTTTCCAGCCAGCAAGGCGGCCTGTGGGGAGCTGTAGAGCAGTAGAGCCCTGGCCAGACCAGTGAGAGGAAACATCCATGCGGTTGCTCTGCATGGCGACACCTGCCCTGCTTTCTAACACAGCCAGGCAGCTCAGAGCATCTCCCTTGTAAGAACGCGGGAGGCCCTGTACTTCCTGCACCCGGTGTGAGCCTAGGGACACAAAGCTTAAACCACCACTCTCTGAAATAGTCACATGCTAGGAGGGCGACAGCAGACACTGCCCCTGCAGTGTGCGCCTGTGTGGACCTTCCCAACAGGTCAGGCTGGCCTGGCTAATTTTATAAGAAGTATCACAGTACACACCAGTCCTGGGCCCGCTCCTCTTGCTGTCAGGCATTGCCTCCAGCTGATCACTGCAGTGACTCTTTCCCTTTGTGCACCATGATCCTTTGGGGCCAGCCCCACTAGTGCGGCTTCATTGACCTCCCCGGAGCCCCACTGATTTGCACCTGCAGAGGATCTGGCCCCGAAAGAGGCACCCTTTTAATGCGGCAATGCAGATGTGGAAATGCCTGGCCTTGGCAGGCTAAGTAGGTAGACTTCACTTGTGCAGTTTGTAGGATCTATTCGTTGACACTTATGCATGGGACAAGAAGGGGTGTGATGCCATATTCCTTATGAGTGGTTATGAGTAGCCAACAATTGAGTAGCAATGTTAACCAACTAGCCAGAAAATTGATTTAGGGAGATGTTGATGTTTGATGACATTTGCTAGCATAGATTGGGAGCTAAAGAGTCAAAGAAAAACATAGAGTTGTCCAGGGCCAGCAGCCTAACAGAGCTGGGTAGGAAACCGCAATGGGTCCAAGCATTCTATCTGGGATTCCAATAGCAAAGCAGCGCCATGGCAGGGGCACAGCGACCTCTGTACAGCGAGCTCTACGGCCCGGAAATCAGCCTGATGAAGGGAGGGAACCAAGTCAGGTGAAAGAAGAGCCACCACAAATGAGCTTTGTCTCCCCCGTTCAAGCAGAACCTGAAACAAGCCCATTTGGCCTCGCAGTTTTGTCAGTCCTTGGATTTTTGTCCACAGAGAACTGGGGCAGGGAGGGTCTCTGTGCTGGCAAGCAGTGTGGTCTAGTGGTTAGGACCCAAGACTGGGAACTGGGTAGATGTGGTTTCTAGTCCCATTTGTGCTATTGGTTTATTGTCTGACATTGGGCAAGACACTTACCCCATCAGCTCTACAGGGATGAATCTCTTTTGTAATGTGTCTGTGCAGCACAGCAGGGACCTGACCACAGCTGTGGCTCCTAGTTGCTACTGGAATGTAAATAGCTATAACAATGTCTGCACAGCAGCAAGCTACATGGGAGCAATCCCATTGAGAGATATTAGGTCCTTGCTTAATATAAAGGTTTAATAATAATACTAGAGCAGAAACTAATCTACTCAGACGCTCCAGACCATCCATTGCATTGTAGTAATTTCTTCCTACCTCCAGCCTGTGCTCCTACTGCCGGCTGAATCAGCTCCCCTGCTTCATTTCATGACAATTCCGTGCGAAGTTGTTTCTTGGTGTACGTTGGTTTCATCTAAGTTCATTGTCAGGCCTGATCCATATGTGTTTATTAGAGCCTCAGAAAAAATCTCAGATCATCTAGTCTTCTAATTCCTGGTAATTTTCAAACAGGGATCCACGAGCTCTCATCAAGGGGTACGTAAGAAAAATCCTGAAGTAGCAGACAGTTCATTTTAATTAGTAAGACTTGGCAATCTAATCGTGAATATATGGTCCTATCAAATTCACAGTCATGCCAAATGCCTCATGGATGTGATATCTGCTGTCCTCCCCTGAAATCTGGCTTTGTGCGGGCTTTCCGCCTGTACTCTTCATGTTTCACAGGTGAGACCAGCGTTTCTCAAACTGGGGTCCTGGAGTTGCAGAAGATCACAAGGTTATTTTAGGAGGGTCACAGTATTGCTGCCTTCAGCGCTGGATGGCAGGAGAGCAGAGGCTGTAATGTTGACCGGGCGTCCAGCGTTGCAGGCAGCGCCTCACCCGGGACAGCACAGAAACAAGGGTGGTAATACCATATCCATGTACCCTCACTTCTGCACTGCTGCTTTCAGAGCTGGGTGGCCAGACCAAGAGCTCAGCTCTGCAGGAAGCAGCACTGAAGCAACACCATACCAGGCCACCCTTCCTGCTGTGCTGCTGCTGGTGATAGCTCTGCCTTCAGAGCTCAGTTCTTGGCCAGCAGCCGCCGCTATCCAGCTGCCCAGCTCAGAAGTCAGTAGCAATACCACAACCCCCACCAGTAACCTTGTGAGCCCCTCCCCACAACTCCATCCTGGGCCAGGACTCCTACTATTACAACACCATGAAATTTCAAATTTAAATATCTGAAACATACCATTTTTAAAATCCTATGACTGCGAAATTGGCCAAAATGGACTGTGAATTTGGTGGGGCCCAAATGATGACCCTATCTGAGATGGGTGTTCACAGTGAGCTACATTATTTGGAAAGGGGGACACAGACTAAAATCTCTGAAAACCATTGCTGGGACATAGTTGCATCTCTCAGGCTACATCTACACTACAGGGGTTTTGCACGAAAATGGCAATTTTTGTACAAAAACCCACAGTGTCCACACCTCAAGCATGCTTTAGTGCAAGTAAATTCACAGTAAACCCAACGAACAGAGGGGTTTTTGTGGTGTCAGTATTCCTCTTTCTACAAAGAACAACCCCTTTTTGCACAAGGGTTCTTGCACAAAACGGTATGTGTGGACGGGCAACAGGGGGGTTTTGTGCAAAAAGAGCCAATCAACAAAAGCACAGGTCCTCTAGTGACTATTCTGTGAATATCAATCAGCGCTTTCTTTTCACAGAGTGTCCATGCAGTCTGGACGCTCTCTTGCGCAAGTGTGGGCGCGTTCTTGCACAAGACATTTTTGCAGAAGATCTTTTCCACAAAAAGCTTCTTGCGCAAGAAGCCTGCAGTGGAGATGTAGCCTCATACATAGCAATAGCGCCGCCGAACGCTAATGGTACAACGCTAATAGCAGCAACAACCCCACTTTGCAACAAGCATGTTCCAGATCAGACAATTCATGCTATGACCTTCAGGGAATTCTGTTAAGGCATCAAGCCACTCCAAGTGTTTGTGTTTCAGAAAAGATGATTTAAATTCCTACTTCCCCCAGGCCTTGTTCTCCCTCCAGCTTAGCTGATGTGAATCAAATTTCTCTCCTGGAAAAAAAAGCCCAGTCAAATTCTGCTCTCAGCTACAGTTGTGTAAATCTGGAATAATCCAGTGGAGTCCATGGGCTTTCTGCCTGAGGACCTAGACCTCTGAATATCTGGGCATCGAATCGGAGCGGGGAGATGTATCATATCAAACTGGTTTCACTTAGACTATTTTCAAACTTTCTAGATAAATTTTCTAAACTAGACCTGCAGCTTGTGTATCAGCAGCTCCCACTGACTTCCATGTGGATTTACACCCACTAAGGACAGGCAAACCTTCCAGGGCTCAACGTTTCAGATGAGATAAGGACCCAAAAGTCAGCATGCTTTCCGAGAACACCTTAAATGTAGAGGGTGAAAGCCCAGGCCTACTGAAGTCAATAGGGGTTGGAGTTTTGCCATTTTTACTTCAAGTAGCATTGGGATTCACACAGACACCCCCGGTTCAAATCCTCAGTGGGAGTAAACCTGATGGAATACTTGTTGCATTCAATAGAATGACGATTTATACCAGCTGAGAATCTCCTCCGTCAAGCTTTTGAGGAGTCTAAAAAAAAACCCAAAGAAACAAGGATCACATCAATGTTCCATGTAATCTTTTCCATCAATGGGTGGATTTTTTTCCATCCCTGTATGGAATAAATGTTTAGGTGCACTAAGGCACATGCAAATGTGCATCAACAGGAGAAACACTCACTTATCACTTATCCCGCGTTCTTACAAGGGAGATGCTTCTCCCATGATCTGCGAAGGGCAATACCTGAAGTCCAGAGAGGCAAGGAGTTGGATGTTTATTGGGATTTGCTTCCAGTAAGCAGGAAGCCGGTTTCCTTTCTTTTCTTTCCCTCCATTCCCTTGTTTTTCCCCCACTTACTTCTTGTTTGCCACAGTGTCCACAGTAATATTGTCAGGTATCCCCTAGCCTAGGGGCAGGGAACCTTTTTGAGGTCGGGGGCCACTGACCCACAGAAAAATCAGTCATGGGCTGCACACCAGTGAGAAGCAATAAATAAATAAAACCCACCAATACCTCACTCACGTGGCCCCCAGCTGAGAGGCAGAAAGACATTCCCGCAGCACCCCAGAGCCTAGTGAGGCCTGGACTAGTAGATTTTGTGGGCCGGTCTGGGATGGGGGGTTCAGTGTGTGGGAGGCAGATGCCAGGAGTCAGGTGTGGGGTGTGGGTGAGAGGGTTGGTGCATGAGGGGTCGGGGGCTGGTGAGCCTGGGCGGGTGTCAGGCAGTGTCCCTCGAAGGGAGGGGGCCGCACAGTCTCACAGGTGATTAATCAGCCCCGCCCAGTCAGAGGCTCGGGGCTCATGGAGTTGACTGACTGGGGGGGCTGATTAGTCATCTGTGAACTGTGCTGCTTAGAGGGACACTGATGCCAGGGTGCAGGAGCGGAGTGGTGGTGTGGGGTCTAGGTCGGGGGAGGCGCAGGGCTGAAGCACCAACATTGCTTCCCACCCCGAGCCTCAGGGGCCAGATCCAGGCAAGCTGGGGGCCTCATTTGGCCCTGGGGCCTTAGGTTCCCCACCCTGCTGTAAGCAATCAATCAATCAATCAATCTACTGAAATGTACCTAACCAATCCTAACATATTGTAACGTGATTATCTAACCAATTATAGCCCGTCGCCTTAATTGGTTTACACACAGCAAAATTAATTATACGGGAGACAAATAACCAAAGTACCAGACAGAGACTGCACAGCTAAACAATAGAGAGATGGGGACAATTAAGAAATGAGGATTTTAGAACCCCATTGATAAGTGAGTCCTATCCAGACACAAAGATGTCAGCCTAAGTTTTCTTTAAATCATCTAGGCTCCCCCTTGCTCTGGGGGTGGTCGATGGGGTCACCTTTCTAACAGCCCCAAAGTGCCTTATTTCAGGGTGGCTGGTGTGGTGTGTCAGGACATGGCTGCACGTTTCCCAGCTTAGGGATGTGCCTGCTGCTTAGCCAGAAGCCTTAGCTCAAGGACAAGGGCTCAGACCATCAGATTCAGATAGAGTGTGATTCTGGTTCTTTGTTTTTATACCCCTGTAAGAATACACCTACATTTTTAAAGTATAGGCCTTTATAGGCAGGCCTGAATATCTAGATCCTAACAGGGTCTCTCAGGGCCTGTCTACACTGGGGAGTTGTTCCAAAATAACAAGGTGAGTGTCCACACAGCAAGCCTGTTATTTCGGAATCATTTCAAAAAAATTTCAAAATAGTAGCCCCCTGCTTCTCCTGAGGAATAACTCCTATTTTGAAATAGTTATTTCGGGGGTTATTATTTTGAAATACAGGCAGTCCCCGGGTTACGTACAAGATAGGGACTGTAGGTTTGTTCTTAAGTTGAATTTGTATGTAAGTCGGAACTGGTACATATTGTAGGGGAAACTCTAGCCAAGCATTTCTCCAGAGCTCAGTTTTATTCTCCCACACCTCACTTCCCTCAGTCCTTTATTCTCAAGCTGAGGTGTCTGCTGAGAAAAGCCGCTCCGCGTCTCCCTGGTCTGCTGGGGGGGGGCGCTAGCTTCGCGTCTCCCTGGTCTGCTGGGGGGGGGGGCGGTAGCGTCGCGTCTCCCTGGTCTGCGGGGGGGGGGGGCGCTAGCTTCGCGTCTCCCTGGTCTGCTGGGGGGGAAGCAGCTAATGCGGGGTTGCCTCACCCCGTTTGTAAGTAGGGATCCGATGTAAGTCGGATCCATGTAACCCGGGGACTGCCTGTAATGTCTTTTGAAAGAATCACGGAGAGTGGACACAGCCTCAAGTTCCAGTCCAATGGATGAGCCAAGTCCGTGGAGTATCCAGCCCCAAGACTCTAGAAGAGGATTCCACCAGCTACAATCTGGAGTTACGTCATAATGAACTCTTTTGTTAGGGTCATGCCAATACAGAGATGCTCTAAGATTTACTTATTAGAGCTGGAATTCAAACACCAGCCTTCCCTGTTGGCAGATTCGTCAACAAATCCATCAGAAGACTCTTCCATAAATCAGGGCCCAGGACGCCTCCGAATGAACTTTCCAATACTGTAAAATCTCGAATATAATGCGCACCGATGTATAGTGCTCACCCTGACTTTTGAATCTTATCATAATGAAAAAAAATCTATAACCCTATATATAATGCACACCCCGAATTTGCTATATTTCCTGCCTTTTTGTATTACCAGTTGATTGCATGTGAGCATACGACTACATAATGTGCGGCGTTTTGATGCTCTCTTTGTAATACCATGAGTTGTCGACAATCTTACACTGCTGCTGAAAAACTTAAGGTAGTTAGCTATGCTGAGGCTCATGGCAACAGAGCTGCCATCTGTGAATTTGATGGCATAGCAGAGTTGAACATTCGACTTTGGAGACAGCTGAAAGAGCACCTGCAAGCGATGCCTCAGACGAAAATTCAACTTCACATCCAGTGTCCAGCAATTAACTAACTGATGTGGAACTGCCAAAATAAAACTTTAAAAAATAACTCCTATATATAATGTGCACCCCGGCTTTGACGCTAAAAAACCCAGAAAAAAAAGTGTGCATTATACTCACGATTTTACAGTAATTAATCCTTAAAACTCTTCTCCATATTTATTCTGTAGCAGATGTACTCTAATTGGTAGTCTGGAGAGGTTATTTCAGAGACCTGCAGGAAACTCCTGCTTCATACCCCAAAGGCCTGATTGATTCCCAAGTAACACTGATTACCTTGTACTGCTCACCTTCTGACAGGTCCACGGTCCTAAATTGTACATCAATTAGGACTTAATTGTGCAGCAGGATTTTTGGCTACTGACAAGGCAATTTGAAGTCTCTTTTCAGCATGGCCAAGGGAAATCAGACTCTGCAAATGGACTGGAGTGAATTAGCATTTACTATCTTAATAACACATCTCAATTTGCATGGTGCATCTCCATGGCTGCAGAAAAGAAGTGAAAGCCCAAGCTATCCTGTAAGCATGTGGAGTGACACAAACTACAGAGAGCTGGTAGGTGTGGGAAGGACAGATTTTGTGTCAGGTGAGTCCCCTGCTCAAAGCAGGACCAACCCCAACTAAATCAAGCCAGCCAGGGCTTTGTCAAGCCAGGACTTAGAAACCTCCAGGGATGGAGATTCCAGCCACCTCCATAGGAAACCCATCTCACTGCTTCACCACTCTCACAGGGAAATAGTTTTTTCTAATATTCAACCTAGATCTCCCCCGCTGTAATTTGAGACCATTTTCCTTGTTCTGCCATGCGTCACCACTGAGAACAGCCTCTCTCCATCCTCTTTGGATCCTCCCTTCAGGAAGCTGAAGGCTGCTATCAAATACCCCCTCACTCTTTACTTCTGCAGACTAAATAGACCCTACGCCCTGCCCTCAGTCTCTCCTTGTAGGTCATATACTCCAGCCCCCTAATCATTTTGGTTGCCCTCCGCTGGACCCTCTCTAATGCATCTACATCCTTTTTGTAGTGGGGGTCCAGAATCGGACACAATACTCCAGGGCTACGTCTACACTGGCCCCTTTTCCGGAAGGGGCATGTAAATTTCATGAGTCGTAGTAGGGAAATGCGCGGGGGATTTAAATATCCCCCGCGGCATTTAAATAAAAATGTCCGCCGCTTTTTTCCGGCTTTTAGAAAAGCCGGAAAAGAGCGTCTACACTGGCCCCGATCCTCCGGAAAAAGCGCCCTTTTCCAGAGGCTCTTATTCCTACTTTGAATACTTTCAAAGTAGGAATAAGAGCCTCCGGAAAAGGGCGCTTTTTCCGGAGGATCGGGGCCAGTGTAGACGCTCTTTTCCGGCTTTTCTAAAAGCCGGAAAAAAGCGGCGGACATTTTTATTTAAATGCCGCGGGGGATATTTAAATCCCCCGCGCATTTCCCTACTACGACTCATGAAATTTACATGCCCCTTCCGGAAAAGGGGCCAGTGTAGACGAGCCCCAGATGTGGCCTCACCAGAGCCGAATAAAGGGGAATAATCACTTCACTGGATCTGCTGGCAATGCTCCTCTTAATGCATCCTAATATGCCATTAGCCTTCTTGGCTACAAGGGCCCACTGTTGACTCAAATCCAGCTTCTCATCCACTGTAACCCCCAAGTCCTTTTCTGCAGAACTACTACTTAAGTGCTTGGTCCCCAGCCTATAACAATGCTTGGGATTCTTCCACGCCAAGTGCAGGACTCTGCACTTGTCCTTGTTGAACCACATCAGATCTCTTGTGGCCCAATCCTCCAATTTGTCTAAGTCACTCTGGACCCTATCTCTGCCCTCAAGAGTATCTACCTCTCCCCCAGATTAGTGTCATCTGCAAACCTGCTGAGGGTGCAATTCATCCCCTCATTCAGGTCATTAATAACAATATTGAACAAAACCAGTCTGAGAGTGGAACCTTGGGCACTCCGCTAGAAACCGATCACCATCCTGACATCGAGCCGTTGATCACTACCCGCTGGGCCCAGCCTTCTATCCATCTTACTGTCTGTTTATCCAGTCCACATTCCCTTAACTTGTTGACAAGAATATTGTGGGAGACCGTATCAAAAGCCTTGCTAAAGTCGAGGTATATCACATCCACTGACTTTCCCATGTCGACAGAGCCAGTTACCTCATCACAGAAGGCAATCAGATTGGTCAGGCACGACTTGCCCTTGGTGAATCCATGTTCACTATTCCCGATCACATTCCCCTCTTCCAAGTACTTCAAAATGGATTCCTTGAGGATCACCTCCATGATTTTTCCCTGTGTCTGAGGTGAGGCTGACTGGTTTGTAATTCCCTGGATTGTCCTTCTTCCCTTTTTTAACGATGGCCACTACATTTGCCTTTTTCTAGTCATCCGGGACCTCTCCTGATCTCCGCGAGTTTTCAAAGATAATGGTCAAAGGCTCTGCAATGACATTTGCCAACTCCCTCAGCACCCTCGGATGCATTAAAAGTAAGGAAATTGAATGCCAAATATGTTGCCATTCAGAGGTGCTAAGTCCCTCCCCCCGAAAGGCAAAAGTGCAGCAGTGTCAGGGCGAACAGTGCGTTGTTGGAAGGAGCGCTCTGATCAGTGCTCTCCTGCGATAAGGCGCATGCCGTTCACTGGGGGAGGAAGAGCCAACAGAAAGCAACTACGCGGCCTGAATTTTAGCAGCATGGTCATGTCAATATGGCTGGGTCACTAAACGCTGTGTAGTGTGGACAAAACCTTTGCTGAAGTTGTGAGTTCCCCACTTGACTTCGGTGGGATTGCTCACGTGCCCAGTGACAAGTGGGCGTTTCACACGACACGGGAATGTCATGATCACAATTCACCATCTCTGGGGATGGATGATCCCCGTGAGTAGCAGTCCAGGAAGGGGGAAAAGCTCATCTTTAAACAATCAGCAATGCTAACAAGAGTTTCCTTTCTATATTTCATATGGTGCCCGACCCAATCTCCATTGAAATTGGAGTAAACCTCTGATCAGCAGCTGCAGGCCAGGTCCTAGGAAGCCACCAAAGGATCCTGCAGCAATGTGGTTGGCTCCCCATTCTGGATTTCCTCCAATCAGAGGGATCCCCGGGTGCATTATGCACCAGGACACACAAGAGTGGGGTGAAACAGGGTCAGAAATCACAAAATCCCAGTTATGAGAACTTAGACCATCTTCTCGCCAAAGAAGGGAAAATTCTGACATGTGGCAACTCTTGCGCCTGGCACCAATGTACCAGCACACTGCTTCCTCCAGAGCACCCATGTTAGACTCCAGGGCCTGTGTGACAGGGTGAGGTCACAGATGACCCCTTGGGGGTGCCTCTCAGGTTGCTGACATGGCCAATGCCACTTGCCTTCCTGCTCTCTGGAGCTCCTCACCGCCCGGTCCTGCTGAGCCAGCTCCGCTGGTCTCCCCCAGCCAAGGCCCTGAGCTGAGGTCCCTACCCCCATCGAGAAGGAGTAGAGACACTGAACCACTCCAGGTCCAAGGAGAGTGCAGTTTAGGGCCCAGCCTCCTGAGAGAGCACTCCCCAGATGGGATCAAACCCCAAAGAATTAGGTGAGCCCCTTTAGCAATGAAAGGGGGAATGTGACCACTGGTTGCCCCCCAGGTATCAATCGCTTATACTGGGTTTGATAGAAAATAAAAATGGTTTTGTTAAGTTGAAGCAGTAGGATTGAAGTAGTAATAAGAGAAAGTTGGCAGAGCAAAGAAGGTTACAAATAATCAAAAGAAACAAAACCACTTGGCTAATTCTCCACTGAAACCTCAGTGCAAACTTAAACTCACCCTAAAACCTCTTTTCCAGCTGCCAGTCTAAACCAGGGCTCTCTTCCCCACCCTGGGGTCAATGCTTCTTCCTTCAGGTGCAGCCCAGCCAAAAGACCCAGGCCCCTGCTTTCCTATTCCTTCTGTTAAGGAGTTGAGGCCCCTCCCTACCAACCACTGCTCAGACTGAAGGACAAAAGATTGTTTAACAGTGGCTCATCTAGAAGGGTATGTCCACACTTGCAGCCTATTTCGGAATAGGGCTGCAAATGGAGGCATTCGGAATTGCAAATCAAGTCCAGGATTTAAATATCCCCTGCCTGATTTGCATCTTCCTGGCCTGGCGCCATTTTCTGAAATTTACAAGCCCAGAATAACTGCCCGCATCTACACGCGGCAGTGAAATGGGTGTTTGAAATAAAGCCCTATTTCAAACTACCCGTTAAACCTCATTGCAGGAGAAATAACAGGTAATTCAAAATAGGGCTTTATTTCAAACGCCTGTTTCGAAGCCGCGTGTAGACGCGAGCAGTTATTCTGGGCTTGTAAATTTTAAAAAAAAATGGCGCTCGGCCGGGAAGATGCAAATCAAGCGCAGAAAAGGGGAGGAGATTTGGGTCCAGTCCCGTATTCCATTTGTCACTTGAGCTGTCAGGCTGGTGAGAGTTCATGGCTCCTATTCCTGAGTTCTGGTGTTTCTTGGACTGACCTTGTAACTTTTCAGGCCAGATAAGTCTAATGGAGTTTGACTGACAGGTGTTCTTCCCAGGGGGCCAATATCAAGGAGGCGGGTGGTGGACGATATAACAAGTGGAGCAAAAAGGAAAATGAAGCCTGGTCTTTGCTCACAGTCAGGGCCGTCCCTCAGCGGGTGTAAATCAGCATGTCCCAAAGTCAGCACCTTACACCATTAGAGGAGCTGGCAACAGAGCCTTAATTGACCCCAGAGGGAGTTCTGTGAACAGGAGCTTGTCTACACACAGAAGTTACTGTGCAGCAAGCGTGGGTGTTAATTTACAAAGCACTTGCTACTCCACACTAGCTCTGTGTATGAGCACTTTTGCCTTGCACTCTGGGTACGTCTACATTACAATGGGACACTCACATCTGGCCTGTGCCAGTTGACTTAGGCTTGCAGGGGTCGGGCATGGCCGTTTAATTATGGCTCAGGCTCCCACCCAAACTACGGGACCCTCACACATCACATGGTTCTGGAGCCCAAACTGTGGGGCCCTCGCACCTTGCAGGGTTCTAGAGCCCAAACCGTGAGACCCTCACACCTCGTAGGATTCTAGAGCCCAAACCGTGGCGTCCCTCCCACACTTCACAGGGTTCTAGAGCCCAAATTGTGGGACCCTCACACCTCATAGGGTTCTAGAGTCCTGGCTCCAGGGCTGTCCAACTCATAGGGGTCTTCAGCCATGTCTCCAGGACCCTTCCATCTCAGAGTCCTTGAGCCCGGATTCCCTCTCAAGCCTGGCCAGCTACACTGCCTTTAAACAGCTTCCCTGCGCAAGCCCCTGGAGCCAACATCAGCTGGCATGTGCCCTCTTTAATTGCAGTGTAGGCACACGCTAGCGGAGCAAGCCACCCGGTTACCTGACTCTGCCACGCTCTAGCTTTAATTAAAGTGACACAACAATGTTCTAAGCTCAAGACTGTGCAGCACAGCTAATTCCCAGTGCCAGTGCCTGCAAAGAGACCACCCAGCAGGACAGAACCCCTGCAGCTCACTGTGCTTCAGAAAGACGAGCTTTCATGGAAGGGGATGAAAATAAAACCAGCGAGGACAAGGAGAGCTATTCAATTGGGGGTCTCAAATATTCTTCACGGCTGATAGCCTCCGTAATGAAATAAACGCAGTCCCCTTGCACTCTTCTCCTAACTCGTGTGTCCTCACGCAGCTCTCGTCTCGCAGGTCTAACTCTGGCTGAAGTCAGGGGAGTCACCTCCTAGTGTGAGAGACAGTTTCAGTCTAACCACATGTATTCTTGAGCCCCGGCTCCAGCGCCCTTCCACCTCGCAGGGTTCTTGAGCCCCGGCTTCGGCGCCCTTCCACCTCGCAGGGTTCTTGAGCCCTGGCTCCGGCACCCTTCCACCTCGCAGGGTTCTTGAGCCCCAGATCCAGCACCCTTCTACCTTGCAGGGTTCTTGAGCCCTGGCTCTGGGGCCCTTCCACGTCACAGGGTTCTTGAGCACCGGCTCCGGCACCCTTCCACCTCGCAGGGTTCTTGAGCCCCGTCTCCGGCGCCCTTCCACCTCGCAGGGTTCTTGAGCCCCTGCTCCATCTCGAGCCTGACCAGCTACATTGCCTTCGAACGGCTGCTCAGCCCAAGCCCCATGAGTCCTAAGCAGCTGGTGTGTGCCAGCTGTGGGTTTTTAATTGCAATCTAGACACATGCTGCCACTCTAGACACGGCCCTGCCACACTCTAGATTTAATTAAAATGGCACAATAGCGTTATATGCCTCGAGACACCAGGTGCACACCACTGGCAGATACAGCTCTGCTGACCTAACGCCCGGTGTGCACAGTGCTAGGCCGACAGAGGACGCAGTTACATCTCTTTGGGGGAGGGGGATTACCCGAAGTCACAGGAGAACCCCTCCCATCAGGGGCCGTGCTACTCTGAGTGCTGCGCTTAGGCCTGCCAGTGGGGGGGAGGGAAGGCAAAGGAGGCAGTCGCCCTGGGGCCTGGCAATTCAAAGTAGCTGACGTGGTGGCCAAAGCCCTGGGCCCTTTAAATTGCTGCCAGAGTGCGACACTGTGCTCTAGGCAGGGCTGAGGGCCCTTGACCCCGCCTCTACCACCCTCAGCCCCGCCCCTTCTGGGAGCACAGAACCAGTCCCCCTCTCCTTGCCCGGGGGCCTGCAGAAGTTGTCAGCTCCCTCCCTGGCTAGGGTTAATGGTTGGACCACCCTCCCTCACTCTTCCACTGTTAACAGGTGTAAATTGGTACAGGCCATTGAATTCAGCTGATGCCCGCTAGCTTTGCCTGCCCAGCATGGTAGAAGATACGGATCCTGACTCTGGATTTACACCTGTGAAGCACAAAGACTCTCGGGTGGTATTAGAGTGACAGGGCACATCTGCAGTCCGGTGGCATGGCCACATGGCTGAAGTGTAGTCGCTTCCTACATTGACAGAAAGAGGTTTCCATGGCTGCAGGTAACCCAACTCTCTGCAAGGCAGGAAATGGCCCAGCCACGTTTACACCAGGGGTTAGCCCAAGGTATGTCACACAGGACACAACATTTTCACAGTCCTGAGCAATGTAGCAAGATTGACCTACGTTTTGGATGCAGATCAGGCCTTACATTGCTGTAACTGAAGTGAGAGCCTCGTCGGTCTGGCCTGGCTTGCCGCTCGTTCACACAAGTTTTACACCACGATAGCTCTGTGGGCATTCACAGAATTACTCCTGATTTACACGGGGGTAAGTGAGAAGAGAGTCAGGCTGATTACACCCCTCTTGTGCAGGTCTCTCCATGTGATTAGTTTGCATATCTGTAGAAGGGGCAGTGGTGGCCTGTCAATACAGGCGAACTAGGCGGTCGCCCAGGGCGCCAAGATAAATGGCTATTGAGGGCTTTGGAGGCGGGGGTGCCGATCGCACTTTTTGCCTGGGGCGCCAGTTGCCGGCAGCTCGTCTCGGGTATTAAACGTGGAGGATTTAAGAGGAGATAGTATTCAGAATATTCTCTTGTGTTTATGTAGCAACTATCTGCATCCCGAAGCACTCTCCCAATGAAGCGCCAAACTTCCCAAATGGGATGTACTGGCAAAAAGTCGCAATTCTCCTAAAGCCATGTTAGAATCTAGGTACTTACGAGCCTGATATCAAAGAGCTGACTGACATTTGCATATGCAGCCACTGAACCCATACACATAATTAGCGGACATGCATTGCATAGCCAAAGGGCACTGTGCGGCCAGTGGCATGCCAAGGCAGAAAGATACATTGTACTGAAGAGCACATTGCAAGGAAGGTAAAGCAGCAAGTAGGGCAGGGGTGGGGAACATTTTTGGGTTGGGGGCCACTGACCCAAACCCCCCCTCACTGAGAAGCAGAAGGACACTCCCCACATTCCCCTCCCACACCAGAGCCTACTTGCTGGTGGATTTGGTGTGCTCCAGCCCCACGGGGGATGCAGGGTCTAGGCTGGAGCAACAGTGCGGGCTCCCCAGGCTGCCCCCCCAGCAATGAGCCCAGGGGCCAGATCCGGCTCCTGGGCCTTAGGTTCCCCACCCCTGAAGTGGGGCGGCATCCCAAGCCCATCGAAGCCCATAGACGCCCTCTGTTGAGTTCCACAGTCGGACAGGATTCATCATTGTCTGTGTTTGCGCTAATGCTTAGTGGACCCAATGGCACAGGAACATTTTTAGAAGTGGGGGTGCTGGGCCCCCTTCCCCCTGCCCACTCCACCCTCAGCTGAGGCGGAGAGCAAAGCCCCAGCATGCGGAGCCAGCACCCGGGCCCCACCTGCTGGGCTCTCGGCTGTTGCCACACACACTGGGGGCTCTGCTTCCTGCCAGCATGTAGGGCTCCAGCAAAGCCTCCATGTGGGGCAGCAGCCAATAACTTAGCTCACAGGGCCAGCAACTGAAACTCCAGTGCCTGGGCCAGCAGCAGGGATCCCAGGCTCTAGGCCCGGAGCCTAAGGGAGCTGTAGCCCCCCCTGCACCCCTAGTTCCCTAGGGGTGGGCCCAGCTGGGGTTGGGAATCAACTATACCAGGTGCTGCACAAAGAAGTCTTTGCCCCAACGCGCTTGCAGACTCAAAGATAAGCCCAACAAGCTGAGAGACACACAACACATAACTCAATAAGCAGGACTGGGATTAATCAGTCACTAACGCTGGGCTGCTTTGTGCCAGTACAGGGTGTGGTCCTTAGAACTGCAACCAATTCCTTCCGCACACCGGGCTCTGCTCCCCCTTCCACTCACGGCTGTTTTGCCCTGCTGCCCCCCTCCATTGTGTTACTTCTGATTTATACCAGCGCAGATGGTCTCCGAAGCTGGTACAATATGTTCTGCTTTAAAGCATTGCTGTCAGTCCAAGGGCGGGCAACACGATGGATGCAGTTTGCCATGGTGAGCCCCTGGCAGGCTGCTGGCCTCTGCAACTAGGGGTGTTTTCAGCTCCTGTTTGCTGAGAGCTGCAAACATCCACTTCCCGCAGCTCCCATCAGCTGGGAACAGCAATCCGCAGCCATTGGGAGCCAAAAACACCTGGACGTGCAGTGGTGCAGGTAAATACAGTGGTGGCGGCCCGCCTGGGGCTATCCCTGTTGAACCTAATCTGGCCCACACGCCGGTTATTGCCCACCGCTGTGTTAGTCCCAGGAGACACCTACACACAAACAACTCATTTCGTCAATATATACTTTCTTCCTGTTGCTGGAGATGCGCCACAACAGTTACGTGCTCCACAGCCAAGCCTCACCTGCTGGTGGACCCCCCAGGGATGACAGAAATCCTTTGTTCAGGACAGAATGGGCTGCTGTGTCACAAATCCAGTCATCTGTCATCACAGCAGGCTAGAACGGGGACAGCAGAACATTAGGCAGCTGCTGTTTAAACAAAAGGCACCGATGTTCAGCTCCAATAGCTTTGATCATTAAAAGCCAAAGAGAAGTAACATGCAGCTGTAAGTGGATGTAAATTTCAGCCCTTTTTCCATCAGAACATTTTTCTAGTGGAAAATGCTGGTTCTCAGTATTCTCACATCTTTCAAAATGTGGCGATTGAGGGCATTTCATTTATTGCTAAAGTAAATGAAGCACCTTTAATTTCATTTAAAAAACTGGTTTTGAAATGAAATAAATTGTTTTTTTATCTAAAACGGCAATTTAAAAAAGTTCTAAAAGGTCCAGATCAGAAACATTTCACTTTTATTGAAACAAAACACTGGCCTGGAACATTTTTTTAATTCAGAATTTCATTGTGCAGGACACTTTGGTGTTTTTGGTTTTGTTCCATTTTGGGGGGGATTTTTTTAATCACGCAATTTCTCAACAAATGGAGAATCTCATTCGTGCCCAGCTAGTTTCCATCTTAGTCCACTGTCCAAAGTAAGCTCTGAAGTAAGCAGTAGCAATTCCCAACAAAATCAACAGGCAATGAAATCACTGACATAGAAATGAAGCTGGCTTTTAACTCATTTCAGATGGATGCTTATCTATTTCTGTACGTGCCTCTAGAATCCATATTTGCAGGCACTTCCTCCCGGTTCCCCTGCAGCTTTGATTTAATTTGTCATTGCCAGTCACTTTTAACAGTACCATCTAAGGATACCAATTCCTGGTAGCTGCTTAAAATTTAGATTACATTTTCCTCTTACCATGTAAACAAATAAACAGTAAAATAAGCTTGCTTTCCTTTGGGGCTAGAAAAAATAAATAGGTAGTTTGTTCCCTCATTAATTTTTATTTTAAAAAGGTGGAAATATCCAACTTCATTAACATTTCTTAAAGTTTAGCAAGTCTTAGGCTATGTCTAGACTACAGGCTTCTGTTGGAAGAAGCTTTTCTTGAAAAGATCTTCTGGAAAAACTTCTTCCAAAAGAGAGTGTCCACACTGCAAAAGCGCATTGAAAAAGATCTGCTTTTTCGAAAGATAGAGTCCACACAGAATGGATGCTATCTCGCACTTGGGCTGTGATTACTATGGACGGAGTGGCCACAAGGGCACCTGTGCTTTTTCCTCTTCTTTCGAAAGAACTCCCTCTTCCCCATCCACACACGCCTTTTTCCGAAAGAAGTCTTTTGGAAAAAGGCTTCTCCCTCATAAAATGAGGATTACCAATGTCGGAAAACCTCTTCTGTTCTTTCTATTTTCTTTCAGAAGAACGTGATTGCAGTGTGGATATAATTGAAGTTTTTTCAGAAAAACTCTGTAGTGTAGACATATCCTTAGGGATGGATAAAAATAAGTTTCTCTTTTTTATGATTTAGATGGAATGAAGGTTTTGATAGTTGTTTTTAAAGTTTGCTATTTGTATTATAAATTCAAGTCTCATCTGTCTGGTTTTCCCCAGAAGACTCTGTGGATGACTAGATCATGATCCATCAAAATACTTGAACTAATCACATAAGTAGTTCCATTGACTTCAATAGACTAACTACATGCTTATAGTTGAATAAATGCTTATGTCTTCCATTGGATCAGTAAGCAAGGGAGTGGAATCTAGTTAATTGAGAGGGGAAGGGACTGATAATAAACATAGTTAAAACTCCTACTTTTTTTTTAAAACACCTATTTAACTCAGATGCCTAACAAATAGCTGGGAGAAAAGCTGTCAGTGTCCATGACTCATGCATTTCACCTCTAAACCTTCCCGTCCCTTTCTCTGGGTCATTCAAAGAGACCTCCAGCAAAAAGAGGGAGAAGACTTACTTGTCCTAATATTTCTTAGGGAAACAAAAAAGGGAAACAAATTTTAAACAAAGCAGAAACTTTCTGCACTTTATACAATATGGAGGGGCAAAAAAAGGGGTGGGGCTTACACAATTTGTTTTCGTTTTCCAATTAATTTTCAATAGACAAAGCCACCTATACATTATATACATACGGTGCACATCTCAGTTTTGGCTAAGGCTCAGGGTCATCTGACAATGTACCATCAATGCTGCAAAATAGCATTAAGTGTGGAGTCTTTGAATGCTTTGAAAACATGCAGATTCAGCTCCCATATTCATGTATTCCCAATAAATGAACCTTTCCCTAAGCGTCTCCCAAGCAGGCTGTAGAAACGCAGTGCAACTCTTCTGCAGACACAGTTCTAAGTTATGGGTTAACATAACTATTCTATTGTAACCCACACACGAAGGCTACATCTACTTTGCATCCCTCTTGCGTAAAAGCCTATGCAAATGAAGTGTGGATTAGCATATTGCCATGGGACATTTGCATAATTAATTAGGGGCTGTTTTTGCACAAGAGGCTTTTGTGCAAGAGCCATTCTTCCTGAAAAAATGAGGAAGAACAGCCCTTGTGCAAGAGGGGGTTTTTTGCGCAAAAAGGAGCTGTGTAGACAGCTCCTTTTCGCACAAAAGCCTCTTGCACAAAAACTGCCCCAAATTAATTATGCAAACGAAGCGTGGCAATATGCTAATCTGCACTTCATTTGCATAGGCTTTTGCGCAAGAGGGATGCAATGGAGACGTAGCCCTAGTGTGGGTCACTGTTCCACGTAGTGGCACTTAGCCCACTTATAGCAAGCGCTAAACAGGAGGGAGCTCCACAGCCTAAGCTGGGAGACAGCTGGCTTTATAGCTCAAGCTGTAGCGGCTCCTACGCTGAGGTCCCACGTTCAAATCTGCCTGGCGGTGGTTACGCTATTCCTGTCTGCATCCTTTATAAGCATGAGGACTGCAGAAGCCTCCCACTGCAACTGGTTTGCCTCTGCCCACCTTTGGCATGGGGCCTGGACCAAATCTTGGCAGAGGGATTAGCTCTGACAGAAGCGGTTGCAAAAAACTGAAGATGTTGAATGAGGCTCCTGCTGCTAAATACAAACAAACACTGCACATCCTGTGCTTGCTCCGCTAGCAACCCCGCTCAAAGGGCTGTTCGCCACCATGAAGATAAGGCTCGTGCAATTTTCATTAATGTCAACGATTGGCATAAAACACAGATAAGAGTAAATGGAAATAAAATCTCTGCCAAAAGGCTTCATTCTAAAATTCTTGATGTACCTATTAAGAGTAAAGCAGGCAGATAATTATTCTAGAAAGTTGCAGCAATTAATTAATTGCTGCAACTTTATCTCTAGATAGATGGATAAAACTAGGCAAAAGGACAGAAAACTGAGTAGACAGAAGTCCAATTCTCTGGTGATCTAGGTTGATAAATGGCCAGAGAGACCAAAGTCTACTTCACTGGATAGGTGGGTGCATAGATGTCTATCAGTCTAGCTTGCTGGATAGATAGATGTCTAGAGAGACAGAAGTATAGTGTACTGGATAGATGGATGGATAGATGTCCAGAAGTCTAGCTTGTTATACACATGGATGGATAGATGTCTAGAAGTCTAGATCAATAGCTGGAAGTTCCCTATAGTGATGAATGGATAGAAGGTGTATCAGTTAACAGAAAAAAAAGACAAAGATGGCAGCCAGATTATTCTATTTGTCTGTTTCCTCAGGGGTAGACTAAATTTAGAGCAGAGCCCTTAAACCAGTTTAGTACTAGCTGAAGGCAGCTTGCTGAGCAGCAAGTTTTCCAATTCCACGTTCTCTTGGGATTTTTGTACCGTGGCCCATGTAAAACCAATGGCAAAGATACCTAATCCCAGGCTGAGATTTCTTTGGTGCTTCCCTGAGAAGACACAACAAATAAGGAGAATCTGTAAACCAACAGGAGGGACTGTGAACTTGATCTCCTCTCATTGAAACAACCTACAAAGATTGTTCTGGGTTTTTCCACCCCAGAGTATTTTTCCCAACATAAAACTAAAAACCTGCTTCTGAGCCTGCTTGGGGAAGGGCAGTCAGCTTGTAATGCACACCCAAGAAGTACTGGCTCAGCCACTGACCTGACTCTTAAGGAGGCATATTGCTGATGGTGAGACAGGGAGTGAGAACACACCTCAGATAATTAATGATGTAAACAGCCAAATACACCTAGTGTGGTAAGGTGCCATGATGACTAGAATTATGCATACATACCTGCTGGGAGGCACCATGGTCTACCATAGAATTCACATGGTCCGACGAGTAGGCCACTGGTCTGGGACTCAGGAGAGATCAATTCTCTTCTTGGCTCTGCCACTAATGTGCTGCTTAACCTTTGTCAAGTCACTTCTCCTTCACTTTCCCCCTGCTATTCTTGTCTGCCTGGATTATTTGGACTGGTGCTTGGAGCAGGGACTGTGCCTTACTATGTGTCTTTACAGTACCTAGCACAATGGAACCCTGATCTCAGCGGGAGCATCAAGATCCTATCAGAATGAAAAATAAGTAAATAAACAAAAGCAGCTTTCTATGTACTAAGTACTTTCACTGAAGCATCTTCTATTATACAAGCAAGCTCCTAACCGTCCCACTAAGTTGATATACTATATCAAATATAAAAATATTTATCAAATAGATCCCAAAACAACAGGAGGAAGGCATGCAACAGCATTTTCAAATACATTAAATTTTATCATCCAGTCGGGAGAGTGCAACCCAGAATTTATTAACGTATCAAATCTTTTGAGATTCTTTGTACACAGCTTTGATGCTGCCAGCCAGAGATCATGTCAGGTTAACACACTTTCGCTGCTAGGCAAATCTGAAAATCCAAGCAGCTCTGAAGACAAACTTCTCATTAGGAAGTTGACAGAGCTCATTAGCTGATTACAGCCAAACAAATTGCTATTTTAACAGATCCTGGTACAATCCGTTCCAGGGATGAGTCAGAATGGAAACAGCTGCTTATTCTCCTAAGAAAAAGATTCACCTGAAAGTGATTAATCAAACACATAAAATGATTCTGACAAGCAATGCAATGGGATAGTGTTTGCACTCCTGGGAAAAATGATCTTCTCATGCTGTGACAGGTTATAGGTCTCAACTGGCACACTTATAAGGCTGGTTGAAAAATTTCCACTAAATCTGGCTTTTGATGGGAAAATTGTGGTGTTTTTTGGTAAAAATGATATTTCACACAAAAAGCATCCGCTTTCTGCTGAGTATTTCACTCTTACATCGAAAAACTGAAAAAAAAATACCTTGATCAAAACCAAGACTATTTCAATTTGAATGGGCACCAAAGTGTTTCATGGAGGTTGCAGTATTTTGGCTGAAAAGTCATTGTCTGCAGAAAAAAAATATTTTCTGTCAATGCTTGATCCCATTCTATGTCCTGAAGCCATAAAATCTTACATGCCCTGTAAGAAGGTCATGTCTTCATTACAGAAACTCATTGTCATTTCATGGAATTTTCCCATCAAAAAGCAGTTTCAGTGGAAATTTTTCAACCAGCCTTATAGGTGCCCCAGTTGGGACCTATAACCAGGGCCAGATTAAGGATATGAGGGGCCAAAGGCTAATGAGAGGGAAAGGCCAAAGTATGAATTACATACTGCAAAAAAAAATTAAATCATCATATTTACGTAAACTTAATACATTAATTCTACTCATTCTCCAAACAAACAATTTTGTTTACCTAGCTTTAGATGTTGCAAAGTCATGAATGATGTCATTGTAATTCAAAGATCTGACAATTTCATTCTCAGTGCTCAAGTGGAACAAAGCATTGAGGTGTTCTTGAGTCGTTGTGGTGGACGGGGGGACATTTCTGACCCTTGATAGACAAGAGAAGGAATGTTCTTCACTACAGTTAGTGATCGCTAGTGACAAATGCAGCCGTGATGCAGTTTCAACATTTGGGAAAGATTCTATCACATTGGATTTAATGATAACTCGGTACATCCAAACACTTCAGGCAGTGAGCAGGTGCAGCCAAAGCTTTCAAAGTGCTCAAATGGACCTTTCCACTGCTGGGGCCCCTCAAGAGGCCTTAAAAATATCTTGCCTCTAGAGGCTTCTGCTTAAAAGCTTTTGTCACCTTTTCTCTATATACCTTAGAGCAGTGTTTCCCCAATTTTTTTTTACCACGGAACCCTTTCAAACTCAGAAAAATTTCAAGGAACCCCCTAGCCAGGGATTAAGTTTGTTGAGCAAAAAAAAAAAAAAAAAAACACATATAACACCATTCATTTATATTCAACAAAAATCATATTAAATATGTACAAAAAATAAAATTATCAAATAATATTAATTATATTCATAGTTTCCAATGCAAAGAGTGGTTTTTCTTCTTTTCTTGGCAAATTCTTTTATATTTGGTTTAATACTGGAAAGTTGGATTCACATATCTGGCGCAGCATTCAGTCGATTTCTGTATTTCGTTTTCATTGCTGCATAGTTCGAGAACCCAGTTTCGCACAAGTATGTACTGACAAAGGGTAACAGCTGACGAATTGCGCATCTTGATAAAGATGAATATTCTTGACTTTGACATAAGTCACTCCAAAATGTAATCAGAGAAACTTCTTTAAATTTTTGTATTAATTGGCCATCTGAAGCGATTTCAATTAAGTTTTCATAATCTTGTGTAGAAAAACTGACTGGCTTTTCTGTTAAACTTAATGGATTTCGAATCCAGTTATTGTTGTCATTGATGTTTGGAAAATACTTAATGATGTTCATGTATAAATCGCAGAGATGATCTGCAATGTCGCTGCAAATATCTTCATCAAGTTTGTATCCATTTTCTTCAAGGAAATCATTCAGAGTTGGTAAACAATCCAAATCATTTCGTCCTACAGATGAGATCCAAAACTGTAGCTTCCGTGACAATGACAAAATTTTGTCTTTCGCATTAAAAATATTTACATTCTTTCCTTGCAGCGACAGATTTACTTCATTTAGTTTTGTAAAGATGTCTGCAAGATACGCAACTCTAGATAACCACAAAAAGTCTGTTAAACGATCAGACAGTTGGAATTTGTGATCCATCAGATTTGCGGAGAGCTCATGATGCAATTCAAATAATCTAACCAGCACTTTTCCTCGTGATAGCCACCTGACTTCTGTATGTAGAAGCAGGGCTGTGTGCTGACTACCCATATCTTCACACATAATTTTGAACAGTCTTGATTGTAATGGTCGAGTTTTTATATAATTAATAATCTATACTGCTTTGTCCAACACATTAAGAGAGGGAGAAATATTCTTAACTACCAGAGCATGTCTGTGGAGAATGCAGTGACTGCTGGTGCAGTTTGGTGCTACATTTTTTATTCGTGTTACAGCGCCAGCCACTGTTCCTACCATTGCTTTGGCACCATCACTGCACACATCAACACATTTTTCCCAGCTTATTTGATGTGTTTTCATAAAGTTATTGATACAATTGAATATATTCTCACTAGTTGTATTGGTTTGCAAAAATTCACATAAAAGTAAGTCTTCAATAGAACTATTAAAATCATAACGGACAAATACAAGCAGAACTGCAAGACCTGCAACGTCAGTGGACTCGTCACATAAATGCAGCCGAAAAATAAGTTCCTTCTCAATGTCAGCAGCAAGATCGTGAATACGACATGTGACAGTATTGTTTGATAGTGGCACAGCCTCAACTTTTTTACTAGACTCCTGATCCAACATACACATCACAATATCTTTTGCACATGGTTTTATGAGTGATTCCCCAATAGTGTGTGCTTCTTTGGCGAGCGATATATGATAGCTTACTTTGTAAGATGCCTCTGTTGCATTTTCATTATCAGATTTGGCAATTTTTGACATGAAGAGTTTACTTTTTTCAAGCGATTCAGGCTTTTGCTTAAAAAAACTAATGTCTTTATCTTTGTATTCTGGATGATTTGTTTCAAAATGTCTTCGCAATTTAGCAGGTACTAAACAACTATTAGATAATATTTTGTTGCATACTACACACTGGGCACCTGGAGCATCTTCATTTCCATTGCTTGTGAATCCAAATGCCAAATAGTCCTCACAACACCTGCATTTCTTATTAGTCAGCTGAAATTTTTCATAATTAACTTGAGCTGCCTCAGTATTTTCCTTGCTGGTTTCAGTAAAAATATTGGAATTTGAAGTACTCACTTTTCTCTTTAAAGTTCCTTCTTTTAACCAACGATCCATGGGGAATTTTGATATTAGATTGAATTCTTAAACTTAAAGTCACACACAGGAGCCACGTGTCCTCACAGTGTGTATGGGGATTTGTTCCGATCCTCACAGTGAGTAGGAGTTCCGGTGGTCCACTCACTGATAGTACTCCCCTCCCCTCCACACACACACACACACGTGCTGCCTTTACCAATGGACCTAGCAGCAGCAACCGCTGCTTGTCCCGCTTCTGCCCGATCAACCCAAGATCCCTCTCCCGCATCCCCCACTGCCACTCTGCTTTTTCCGGTGGTAAAAGCAGAGCAGCAGCGGGGGACACGGGAGAGGGATCTTGGGTTGATCGGGCAGAAGCGGGACAAGCAGCTGTTCCTGCTGCTAGGTCCAGTGGTAAAAGCAGAGCGGCAGCGGGGGACGCGGGAGATGTCTGAAAGGGGAGCGGGGAAGGAGCCAGCATCTTTGCATGCCGGGCTCCTCTGTCTCTTCATGGGCGGGGGGAGGGGAGCATTCGGGTTCTCGCGGAACCCTTACCTTCGCTTCGCGGAACCCCAGGGTTCCACGGAGCACCATTTGGGAAACACTGCCTTAGAGTAATGGGAATTCAACAAACAGAAGAAATTCTTTAGTAAAATCTACTGGGAGATCATCTGGGTACTTCCGACATGGACATTTGATACCTTCACTCACTTTGGAACTTGATATGTTGGGTTAAAATTTTTTTGGTTCACTGAAGGTTTTGTCAATAGCCTTGATCCGCTATTCTAATGAACTCTTTAGTTTGTCCATGATTGCGATGAAGGTACTAACTCTGAATGCCCCTTTGTCACTGAATGAGTGGGCATTGGCATCCTCACGTCTTCTGTCTTTTACGGCGTATGGCTGACTTAGACTCATGGTTAGTTGTCCTGGCAGTCCTCTGAATTTCATACTCACCAAAACTCTCCTGCATTGGTTGAAGAACAGTCCCAAGACTCTTCAAGGGGTTAACAGCAGTGGAAAGGTCAATTTGAGCATGTTGAAAGTGTAATCTGCACCTGCTCAGTGGCTGACGTGTATCGGTCCAGACCTTACCCAACATACCAGTATCCTTGGTGTTCTCTAGTGCTCCAAGGATGGTGGGGTATCCCAGGAGAAGTGAAACAGCTTTGTCATTGGCACTGCGAGAGGGATTTGGGCTTTGAGCATCCCCTGGTAGTGAATCTCTAAGAATCATCCAATGACTGGTTGATGCTGAGAAAAAATTGCAGAATTTGAGGACAAATCCAAAGAAACTGCTTTCGCACAACAATCCACAGCACACAGGCCAGGAAGGTGGAGTGAATGTACAGCACATATGTAATCAACCAATGCACTGTGCTTTTGTCAAGGCTGTTCCCCACTCTGGCACTCTGAGTGCAGAAGAACATCAAAGATGATGAATCTCAAAAATCAGCAATAAGAAAAGATGCAAAGTTCCTGAGTGAGTCAAGGTGCACTTTGGAAAGTAGTATGTTGGGTGAGGTCTGGAAAGATACACTTCAGGCAGTGAGCAGGTGCAGCCAAAGCTTTCAAAGTGCTCAGATTGACCTTTCCACTGCTGGGGGCCCTCAAGAGACCTTAAAAATATCTTGCCTCTATAGGCTTCTGCTTAAAAGCTTCCTAAGGTCACAGATTCCCTGGCCTTGGGAAGTAGCTGCCACCACCAAGAGAAAAGAAACCCTTTCTTCTTGAACCCAGGAAGAAACCCTTGGGCTTCTTCTAGAGGGGTACCCCCAAACTTCTTTACCACAAGAGAGCTTGGAATAAAAAGAGAAAACAAAGAGCAGTCTGATAGCGGACTCTCAGTCTCAGGCACGCACACACAGACCTCCTGTAACCTTCCAGGACACAAGAATCAAATCATAGCCTTAAAAAAAGTGATTTTATTAACAGAACAAGAAGCATACGTGGTTGCTAGGTGTTACAGAGCAATTTAGAAAAGAACAGATTAAAACAGAGGAATTGTAACTCTGGGCTACAGCTTAAAATATGTATGTGGGGGCACATGGATTTAGCACAGAGAAGTTTAACCAAACAGCAAAACAAAGAAAATAACCTGATCACGACTAAATAGATATTTCCCTAGCTACTTACAATCCATGCTTCAAGCTCCAGGCCATGTCTATGCTCAGTATTCTTTGTAGGCATGAAAGTTCTGCCTGGTTCAATTCACCTCCTTCCCACAACTCCTGGCTTAAAACTCACACAAAGAAAGCAGCAGGCAGGTATATCTTCCAGTTCAAATCTCAACACCTTCTCCCATTGGCTCTCCTGGGTCCCTGCCAACACCCCACTACCTACCTGAGTTTAACCCTTTAGTCACCAAATGCTGGCCAGAACGCCTCCTATCCGTCACAGCTCTTGTATCTTTGCCTGCATGCCTGAATATATCCTACTCGTTACCTGACAAAGCCTGATGTCAATCCCATTTTCAGTGAGGAACCTGAGTAGGCATGAGGCAAGTTTCTCCCCGCGTGGCTGGTGATGTTTATGAAGGTTATGAAATACTCAACTGGTCCACTGGGTAGCAGATAGCGCAAGATGACAGTCAGCTGATCTACATGTCACACATCTGGTGTGGCACCAAGAGATCCTGAAAAATATCCCACACTTACAATCTCATCGACAATGGCCAGCAGTGCAATGGATTCATTACAAATAGTCTTTGATAGGTACGATGTATGGCCTTCCCACCCCCACTGCTCCATCCAGCTGCAGTTCACTCAGTACTTCTGCCTCCTGGAACCCTGCTGGTCCCCCTCCCTCACTGGGCCCTGGTCCTACCTGACCAGGAGGCCTAAACAATCGAAGGGCCTAAGGCTACAGCCCTATTAGCCTAGTGGTTAATCTAGCCCTGCCTATCATCTCTCTTCGCTTGAGAATCCCAGTGCATTTTGTCAGAGGCTGGGAATGGGTGACAGGGGAGGGATCACGTGAGGATCCCCTGTTCTGTTCATTCCCTCTGGGGCACCCGCCACTGGCCCCTGGCGGCAGACAGGATCCTGGCCAAATGGCCACTTGTACGTTCTCATGGAAGTGGTCACACAGGAGAGGAAAGCCTTTAAGCAAAGGTGAAACTCAGCAAGTGCGGCGCTCCAGTAAGAGACTGTCTGGCTGCGGGCGGGGCCCTGGATGCTACCGGCACTTTGGGCTGCATGGCCACAGCACACCCAGGCTCCAGCTCCCGCGCTTAAATGGCTGGGCAGCATCTGCTCAGGGAGGGAGGTGGCTTGAGGCTCCCTCTGAAGGAGGGAGGATGGGGACCCACGGATGTGTTGTCCTGGAGCCCAGAATTCCTGGCAGCAGGCACAGACACTGGAGAACCCGGGGTAGCTGCAGTCTCAGCGGTGCCCTGTCCAGGCATGCCGCCCGACGGGGGATGATGAAAGAGGTGCTGAAATTGCAGGCCCCTCAAGCAAAGAGCAGGCCCGCGCTCAGGAAGGGGCGCTGCTAAAATGGCCGTGGGAAGGACAGGGGCATAGTGCAAAGGCAGAGCACCCCCTGTCGTGTCACGAGAGCCGGACCTGGTAGTTTGAACGAGGAGTAACAGTAGTTCGAACTAGGAAGCCTAGTTCGAACTACCTAGTTCGTGCCCCGTGTAGCCGCGCTGCACGGGGTTCGAACCAGCGGGGATTTAAAAATGGCGGCTCCCCGCTTATACAAATGAAGCCTGGGAAATTCAAATCCCGGGCTTCATTTGCAAGTGCAGTATGCCTACATTACCCCGCTAGTTCGAACTAACGGGGTAGTGTAGACATACCCTTACAGATTAAACAGACTCAGGACTTGTCTACACTCCGGTGCTGCGGGGTAGAGCTGCTCCAGGCAGCGCAGGTGCTCCAGCTCCCTGAGAAGCAGTAGTTCTCTAGACAGGAGCAGCTCTCAGGGACATAGTTACACCAATAGAAGATGCAGCTTGATCAAGCCTATGGCTGGAAGAATAGAAAGGAAAGGAAAGGAAAGATCTTTGCCTCCAATTTCTAGAGGATGCAGGATGTAAACTGCCTTGCAGTGACCTATCGTCCATGTTTCTATGCTCAGATTTGTCCCCAGATACAAGCACCTCGTTATTCTGATGCAATAACCCGTCCGCCCGAAAAGCTGATGCAAGGGTAGGCACCACATGGCTGATATAGACCCTAGCAGTCAGCCAGTAGCTGTCCCACAAGACGTGACAATGACGGCTCTGGTCACCTTTGGGAACGCCATTGCACAAGGGTCATGGAGACCCGAAACCATTCCCATGGTGCACTGCATTGCGCATCAGCCATGCACTCCAGCCGATGCAAGTGGGAACACATGTATGTACACAAGCAATACACTATCTGTGATAGATTTATGGCTTTGTCTCTTGTATTGATAACAGGTGGCAGCGGCCTTACTCCACTCCATTGACTGCAGCACCAAGTACTTGGGCAATCCAGTCCTAAGTGGCTTGCTCCGAAATGAAGCAGGGAGGCTGTAGTACCGACAGGAACGGAACCTCAGTCTCTTGAGTTCCAACTCCATGCTTTAACCACACAGTCCCCCTTCCTCTTGCTTCTCAAAGGTACCAGTGGGCTCCGAAGCTGAATTTCAGCACTTTCTTTCTTGCAAACTAAGATGCCGGATTCCTTCTTTTGCAACTTTTTATCACGCAGCAGCCTACATTCTTTTTATTACCTGTCTCAGACAGAATTCTATTTTCCTTTTACTCTAGCAGCCTGGGCCCAGCCAAGAATTCCTGAAAAAGTAATAACTTGAAACGTGGTCTCCGCAGCAAAGCCAGTTCCCCCTGTGAGAGCCTCCCTCTTCAGTTTGTTCTCTGCAGTGACACAGAATATAAAATAGTTGGCTGTGGAAAGCACTACATGATGCAATGTTTGTATAGTATCTGGAGTATCCCTACTATGGTATCATTAAATCAGCTTTCAGAATACAAACTGTGTCACTTTAGATTATTTTTTGCTTTCTTAGTCCTTGTCTATACTACACCCCCCCACACACACCCTGTCAATTTACCCTAAGCAACTTCAGCTACACAAATATCATAGCCGAAGTTGACATACTTTCCCTGGTGTCTTCAATGAGGTATGGTCAGGAGGGTTGTTCTCCTGTTGACACCAACTACTCTTCTTATCCTGCGGGTGTACCAGAGTTGATGTGAGAGCACTCGGAGATTGATTTATCATGTCTAAGCCGACACGATAAATCACGCACTGGTGGATCAATTGCTACAGCATCAATCCATTGAGTGGTGGAGACAAGCCCTTAGTGTCTGGAGTCAGACATGTGAAAGTACTTAGGCACTTAAAAATGCCCATCATTGCTTCTGTATCTGTCACTAGGCACTGACATGAGTTAGGTATCTAACTCCCCTGGGGTATGTCTACACTACAACGTTAATTCAAACTTAGTTTGAATTAGTTAATTCGACCTAAGCAAATTCGAACTAACGCATCCAGACTAAAGAACTAGTTCGAATTAGCGTTTTGCTAATTTGAACTAGCATGTCCACATTAAGTGGACCCTGAACCGGGGTTAAGGATGGCCGGAAGCAGTGCTAGCAGAGCATCAGAGGAGGACTTAGAGCGTGGAGATGCTGTGTCAGGCTAGCCGAGGGCTGTGCTTAAAGGGTCCCGACCCCCACCCCAGACAGACAGTTCTCAGGGGTGCCCCGCTTGCAAAGCAGTTCTGGCTTGGATTGCCCGGAGTACCCACACTGGGCACATCACAGCACTCAGCCATCAGCCCGGCTGCACTTGCCGCAGGCTGCCATCTGGGGAGAGGGGGCAATTGGGGGGCTGCAGGAGAGCTTCCACCCCCAGAAGCCCGCAGAGCCAGCCCAGTCCTCCCCATTGGGGGCTCATGCCCCATTCCTCCCTCACCTCCTTCCACTTACCCTTCCCTAGCCCCTCTTCTTGATGTACAAAATAAAGATAACGTGTCTTCCAAAATGGAATCTGTCTTTATTGAACAAAACTGGGGGAGACTGGGAAAAGGAGATGGGAGAGGGGAAGAGAGAGGCTGGGAGAGGGGAGGGCAACTAAAATGATCAGGGGTTGGGAACAGGTCCCATATGAAGAGAGGCTAAAGAGACTGGGACTTTTCAGCTTAGAAAAGAGGAGATGGAGGGGGGACAGGATAGAGGTCTCTAAAAGCAGGAGTTGGGTGGAGAGGGTGCATACAGAAAAGTTCATTAGTTCCCATAAAGAAGGACTAGAGGACACCAAAGGAAAGGAATGGGTAGCAGGCTTCAAACTAGTAACAGAAAGTTGTTCTTCACAAAGCAAAGAGTCAACCTGTGGAACTCCTTGCTGCAGGAGGCTGTGAAGGCTAGAACTAGAACAGAGTTTAAAGGGAAGTGAGATCAAGTCATGGAGGTTGGGTCCATGGAGTGCTATTAGCCAGGGGGTAGGAGTGGTGTCCCTGCCCATGGTTTGTGGAAGGCTGGAGAGGGATGGCACGAGACAAATGGCTTGATCACTGTCTTCGGTCCATCCCCTCCAGGGTCCAGGGTTGGCCGCTGTCGGCAGACAGGCTACTGGGCTGGATGGACATTAGGTCTGACCCAGGACGGCCATTGTAAGCTCAGGGCTCAGGGTCGGGGATCTCAGTGGACCCCCTTGATTCTCTTGCACACCTGCTCCTGGGTGGCCAGGCTGGCAGCTCTCCTGCCCTAGCCGGCCACTTTCCTGTGCCTAGTGCGGAGATCGTGGACGAGGTCCACGATGTCTGCACTAGCCCAGGCGGGTGCCCGCCTCTTGCGGTCCTGGGCAAGCTCCCGGGAGCCGCCAGCCTGGTCCCGGGAAGAGGAGGAGGGTTGGGGGGCATCGGGTGGGTGGCTCGATCCGTGCCAGGTGCAGGGTCTGCTGGCTGGGTGCTGGCAGGCTTGCACCTGGCATGGGCACCGTAGCCAGCCCGTGCCCCTTTAAGGGGTCCGGGGCCGGGAGGGGGGCAGACGAGTTTCCCTGGTGTTGGCCAGAGTGGCCACCAGGGAAACCTGGGGAGGGCTAGCCTGCCACTAGTTCGAATTAAGGGGCTACACACCCCTTAATTCGAACTAGCTAGTTCGAACTAGGCTTAATCCTCGTGGAATGAAGATTACCTAGTTCGAACTAAGCGCTCCGCTAGTTGGAATTAAGTTCGAACTAGCGGAGCGCTAGTGTAGCGCCTATGAAAGTTAGTTCGAACTAACTCTGTAGTGTAGACATAGCCTTAGACTTTCAATAGGAAGTTAGGCCCTAAACTGCTTTGATTTATGGAAGATCTCACGAGGCACCTGTTTGCACCTAAATCCCTTTCTAATTCTGGCCCTATCTGTTCTAGGAGGAAAGTCAATTACAATCATCTCAGTTTGAGCTTTACAACATCACATGACTCTTGGTTTCCCTGCCTACATTTCTAGTGAGCTCAAAGGCTGATCCAGACCCTGCAGAAATTCAAGGAAATCTATTTATTTCATGGGAACTGGATCAAATCTTTTGCACTTACAAAAAGTGCCATGTTGAAACTGGAGCATGGAGAACTCTCAGCACAGAGGCAGCCTTAGACAATGGTGGTGCAAAGTGAGGATCTAACACACGGTTAATATATATCCCCAAAAATAGGTAACAGGAGGTCTGCCGTGAGAAAATGGTTCTATGCTAGTTTACACCAACCTGAACATCTGGCCTCAAAAATGTAGGCTCAGAGTCTGCTCTCTTTGCACTGGATAGAAATCAGGAGTAACTCCTATGATACAAAAAGGATGTAAGTGAGAGGAGAACCAGCTCGCAGTCACCTCTTCATGTAATTTCCATCCCTTTACACATCATCTCTTCATCTGGCTCCTGACTCAAAGAGAGTCTAAGCCATCCATTGGGGGGAATGGGAGAAGAGTGTGGCTAGAATAATTAGTAGGAAGTTGTAAGAAGGTTCACTGTAAAATTGGCCATTACCTATGGGAGATCTGCCTGAATAAATTCAATGAGTGCTTCCCGATCTGGTCATTACTGTATTAGAATCTGAACTTGACTGACTGCTACTTATGTTGCCTCAGGTGGGTATTTGTGCTGCTTGAATGGCTCTACTTGACTTGATGTCTTGTTTGTGGGTTTGTTTGTTTCTCATCTTCCTTCTGCAGAGGAGTGAGTCTTGTTCTTTCTCCTGGTTTGCCCGTCCTCTGTCCAGCTTGCAGCATCTCTGGGTTTTGTCCCTCTGCCTGTAGCAGTATTCACAACATAGTTCACACTATTGGCTTTACGCCACTGCTGCTTGCCTGGGTGGGGAATGTCTGCAGTACAGTAGTTTCTTAATGATCATATGTGAGGGATGAAGCTTGGGTAGAGCCCCTTCTACGCCTCCAAGCAAAAGTAAAGCTCTCTATTTAATATCTGCCCCCTTGTCAGTGGATGGGCAGCTCTTCTGGGCCAACTCCCTTGTCACTTTCTTTCACCCTTGAAGTCAGCAGGTTCAGTAATTGGGTCCCTTGGCACTGCCCTAAGCTAGATGAGTTGTGTCGCCTCTTTCTGTCAGGAGGCAAAAATC
The DNA here is from genome assembly GCF_052426305.1 of Pelodiscus sinensis. Taxonomy (NCBI): domain Eukaryota; kingdom Metazoa; phylum Chordata; order Testudines; family Trionychidae; genus Pelodiscus; species Pelodiscus sinensis. The sequence continues at coordinate 15,916,131 of NC_143079.1, forward strand.
TTCACAGATATTCTACTGACTGTGTCTCAAATTGCTTATTAACCAGGAACCAGACCCTTAGGGTGTGTCTAGACTACATGCCTCCTTCGACGGAGGCATGTAGATTAGCCAGATCGGAAGAGGGAAATGAAGCCGCGATTAAAATAATCGCGGCTTCATTTAAATTTAAATGGCTGCCCCGATCTGCCGATCAGCTGTTTGTCGGCAGATCGGGGGAGTCTGGACGCGATGCCCCGACAAAGAAGCCTTTCTTCATCGACACAGGTAAACCTGGTTTCACGAGGCTTACCTGTGTCGATGAAGAAAGGCTTCTTTGTCGGGGCATCGCGTCCAGACTCTCCCGATCTGCCGACAAACAGCTGATCGGCAGATCGGGGCAGCCATTTAAATTTAAATGAAGCCGCGATTATTTTAATCGCAGCTTCATTTCCCTCTTCCGATGTGGCTAATCTACATGCCTCCGTCGACGGAGGCATGGAGTCTGGACACAGCCTTTGTGGGTATAAGTCAGTGCCCCTCTATTGCAGTTCAGGGAATGACACCAATTTCATTCAATAGCTTAGGCCTCATTATTTTACCTTGTTGTTATGCACATCAAGTTAATCCAGAACCATTAATTAACAACAACAAAAATTGTAGAATATTGTCAAACCTAAACCTCGCATGTCTGTGCTTTTGCCCATCTCCAACTAATTGAGAAAGTGTTTGAATCCCAAGGAGTAAGCAATTGAATCCATTGATTGTTTACCCATCTTTCGTACTATACGAAGAATTGAGCAAAGTATCATAAAAATGGTCTCACGTGTGAAGACGCGTTGGGGGTCCCCCGTCTCCTGCACCCTGAAATGGCACGAACAGACTCCAGCCAGGGCAGCATTCCACCTTCCTTTGTTTCTCCCCATGGTGGGTGGCTGGTCAGACCAGTTTGGAGCCACCTTTGCATAATGACTCACGCTTTCCCTGCTGGGTCTTGCTACAGACAGCAGAGGTCGCCACAGCCCTAGCAAGTTACCCCCACTACGTCACACACGCTAATCATGAAATCATTCTGTGATGTGAATAGGGATGGGATGTAGAGAGGCATGTGCTGGAAATAGGTTCCCAACATCTGTTTTGGGGGCAGAATTGATAAACAAGTTTGTCTAGACAAGGAAGGGTGGTTTGCCTATGTCTCCAGTGTGAGCTGAACAAAGCCATGTGTAAACAAGCAGTCTTGCTCAATCCTGGGCCCCTGACTGGTGCTTAAGCCTATACTTATTAGTCCAGCAGCCCCTTTAAGACAGTGGGGCTTGAGGGTGGGGCAGGCCGTAATGCCTGCACCAGTCCACCGTCAATACAGTCCGGGCCCTGGCGCAGGGTGGGGCAGGCAAACAAACAAACAGTTCCTGGAGTCAGTGCTAGCCCAGGTGCAAGGCAGGCAGGCAAGCGAACAGTTCTCAGCACGAGACTGCCACCCAGTATGGTGGGAGTGACGGGGGGGACGCAGGCCCTCCCTACTCCACCACGTCCTGGCTCAGGGCCCTAGCAGTGGCAGCCTTGGCGACCACTAGAGTCAGCAAGGAATCGGCGCCGAAACACGCTGACTCACCTGAGAGGGCTATCAGATCCACCTGACCATCCTCCGCTTCCCCTGGGCCACTTCCGGACTGCCCCTCAGTCTGTACGTGGCTGCCAGGCAGCGGCGGGTTCAGAGGGTCTGAGTAGTCCACATTTGGGGGTAGGGAAAATAGAGTTTCTTCCTCAATGCCTGGGCCCAGTGGTCCGGGCCAGTCGTTGGCCTCAGCCAGATCCTCAGGGTCCTCCTGGCATGAGAGTTCAGGGTAGGCCTCTGCTCCCTCCAACAGCTGGACCCTTACTGAGTTTCTGGGCTCAACTTTTATACTTCCTGCTCCACCCCTACGCCTCTGTGGACTTAAAGGGGCAGGCTTCATCTCAGCCCTCCAGGGCTCAGAGAGGGGTTCTTCCTTCTCGGGGGTCAGTGCGTGGCCAACCCTGCTCACTACACCATGCCAGAGACAATGGAAGTTACATCTACATTCGCATCACCACGGGATAGGAAGAGCTTCACTTTTCAAAGTTTTATTGAACAGAATGAGACACATTTGTGCAAAACCAGCGGAAGCAACAAGAGAACTAGACTGCTTTCTCGTGCCCCAGATAAGGGATATGTATTTTTGTCTGTAATCTAGTGAGAGCTTCGGAAAGCCTCTATCGATACTTTAATGATTGCTGATTGAACATGTAGCTGTAGCATCCCATGAATTGACTGCTAGCAATCAGGCTTCATTGTAACTGCTGTTCACCTGCTCCGTTAGTTAATGGAAAGTCATGTCATTTTTTTATTTCCTTGATGCAAGAGGATTGGGTCACTAGCCACAACAGACAAATTAGAACGTTGCTCAATGCCGCTCACGCTGTGTGCACAAGCCAGACAACTTTGCCTGGCTCAGTGGCAGGGAAGAAAACTGCACATGAAGGGAAGCTATTTTGCAGTCAGAGAGATTTTTTTAGAAAGAAAATAGACTTTTGAGAGGTGACTTAACCCAGTGGGTTTAAATTGACTGAGGCCAAATTGATCCCTTGTGTTACTCAACATTGCTCCATTGACATCAATGGGCCAGATCTTCAGATGATGTATGTTAGTGTAATTCCGTTGATGGGCTAAGTGCTTAGTTGATATAAATCAGCGAAGCTTCACTGAAGTCAATGGCTTGATTTATACTAGCTGATGTTTTGATCCCGACAGCTCTATGAGTCTGTTTGAGGAAGAGCATGTTTCTGTGTAAGGCTACAAGCTCAGGAAATTTTACCAGCTTTGTAAAAGGTTCCCACCTTCTAGCAGCTTATGAATCGGTGCAAATTGTGGTCTGAATGGCTCCATGGAAGTGTCTAACACCAGCCAATTATTTTAGCAGGAATGCTGTATACTGGCCCCATAGCAGTGTTATTCAGTAATTATTTCTTTGAACAGGTGTCGATGTTCCCACACAGCTCTTTTTTTAACTTGGAATTTTAATTACCACCATGGAGGCGAGAAAATTGTTAATGGCAGAGAGGGCCAGATGTGGGCCTGGTTTTCTGACAAATCACTTTTACCCACTGAAACTCCACTTGGTCAAACCCTTCCTGTGACTCAGAGTAGGCTCAGGGTCTCCTTGACTCCAGTGGAGACACTGCTAATGTGCACTGGGGGAAGTAGGAAGAGTTTCAGCACGTTGCTCTTCTCACTTTAAAGGCCTGGCCTGCTCCTCCCACTTACTCTGTATTCATATAATTGACTATAGTGCAGGGGAGGGAAATAATTTTTGTAGGGGGGGCCACTTCACCAATGTTGGTAGTGGTCACGGGACAGCTCTGGAAGGGGTGGAAGGGGCGGGGCCTGAGGTGGAAGAGGTGGTTCCCTCTAACCACTGCATGAAGGGGGAGGAGATTTTTCATGCTCCCCTGGGGGGCAGGTCAGCACAGGAGGTTTCTCTCTCCCTGTCCCTTCCAGGGATGTGTGGCACCCAGAGGGAACTGCCTGCCACTTTTAACAGCTGGTGGTTCCCTCTGGTGCCACACGCTCCTGGTGGAGGGAGGAGACTGATTGTCCTGGGGGTGGGGGAGCGCACAAAGTCTTGTACCTAGAGGGAACAGCCCGCCATTTTGAACAGCTGGCAGTTTCCTCTGCAGCCGTGTGCCCCTGCTGGGTAGGGGAGATGTCGCGCTCCCTCACCTCCAGGTCTCCATTGGCCCGCGGGCCATATCTTGCCCACCCCTGCGATAGTGCATGTTCTTCTGATTTACCCCATGGTAGGGGAGAGTGGAGAAATGGGCCCTCAGGCTCTGCTGTCATAGAAACACTGCCTGAGCCTCCTCTCTCACCGCCTCCAGTCAACTCCGGAGAAATGCCAGCGAAGTCATCGGTGAGACGAGAGCTCGTCTACACGTGAAACACTGCGGCAGTGACGATGCTACCTGACCTTAGAACAGGGGTGGGCAGGAATTCTCACAGGGGGGCCACTTCATGAATTTTGGAACATGGTCATGGGCCGGCTCCGGGTCCCACACAACAGGCAGGGCCTTGGGCAAAAGGGGTGGGTCTGGGGGCTACTAAGAGAGACAGAGACTGTGTCAGTGTGAGAGAGACACTCTGTGTGTGAGAGACAGACATTGTGACACAGCTTGTCAGTGTGTGTGTGTGTGTGTGTGTGTGTGAATGAGAGCGATAGTGACAGAGTGTGTGTGCTGGCTGCTGCCAGGTAAGTTTTGGAAAGAAGCCGGGCACTGTCTCTTTAAGGGAAATCTGTCCTGCTCTGTTGTTTGCTCCTTCCCCTGCCTTGCACTCCTGAGTCACTCCCCATCCCTGCTTCAGACTGGGGCAGCTCTGCTGTGCATCTCCCTCGCCCCAACACAGCTCTGCAGAGACGGGGCACAGGGGAAAGAGGGCACCTGACTTCTGCTCTTCCCTTTTCCCCTCCACCCATCCCCACTATTCCCCCTGGGAGAATCCTGGGAGCAGCTCGGCTGCAGGATGGAGCCAGGTGCGGGGAGGAGCAGCTGCACATGCTGCCGGCTGTAAATCTGCACCTCCGCGAATCAGCTGGGCGGGCTGGAAAGAAATGCTGGGCCGGCGGATCCAGCCCCCTGGCCTCATTTTGCCCACCCCTGCCTTAGAGATGACAAAAACCAACCCAGGATCTGCAGGCCCGCTAAATGTATCAGAAACCACCCATCATCCACATAGGAGAGTCTCACCAGCCAAAGTCCTTCCCATCCATTCACATGGTTTGGACCCTGCTCGGATGAAAGTTCCTCTCCATTGGCTGAGTCAGAAGGGAGACCCGGAGTGCATTCCAAACTCAGCATCATGCCAGATGCCTGGCTTTACCTCCTCAGCTCTTGCAACCAGGGACCACACAGTCACTGCGCCTTTTCGCCACGAGGCCAGACTTCCCAACTAGCCTGGCAGTTTGCATTCACCGCCATCACCCTATTCCAGATTCTGCAAGAAATCTCTTCTCTGAGCCAGGGAAACACGAATACCCAGAGCAGGCAGTGGAATAAAGAGCTTGGAATGTTTCCTGGGCTCATACCATCTGGCCCATCTCACTATGATGGCCTTCCAAGGCTTCATGCTCTCAGCGTAAAAAACAATGATGTAAAAAAAGAAAACGGTGCCACAACTACATAAACCCACCTGTTCTTTAATGTCGGCCATCATGGGGAGACTTGGAGAGAGACGGGTCTTCCTGGGAAAACCGAGGGTGTTGTATCATTGCAATTTGAGGGAGCAATTCCTCAGCTGGTGCCAATCAGCACAGCTCTGTGGCGCTATGCCAGCTGATGCTTTGGTTCGGTGTGCACAAAAGCCTGTGGCCGGAAATGAAGTCCTGAGGTGAAATGCAAAATTCTCAGAGCAGTGGCTCCCCAGACAGGGGTCCCTGAATCAAGATTGGTCATTTGTTGATGCCCGATGGAGAGGTGCCGGCTCATCTGTTTCGAAGGTCTTCAGGCTATTCCTCAGTGAAGAGCCTGGAAACCTGCAACTGGAAACGGAACCAGGGGGCAATGCCAGATGAGCTGTCTCAGCCAGGGAGGATGAGAAGGAAAGGAAAGAAAAATGGGTTTGTGGTCAAAGCACTCGATTGGGACTAATTAGAGATGTGTCCTGATCCCCTGGGCATGTCGTTTAGGACACTTATTTCTTTCCATGGGCTTCAGATCTGGTCTTACTGTGACTAGACTGTTGTTCCAAGAGGGAACGTGTGAAACTTGTTTCTCTCTCTGCATTAACTCCCATGGAAGTACAATAAATATTTGCTAAACACTATTTCCCCTCAGCTCGCGATCGGTGACCTGTTGTTGAATGATGCGTATGCACCCGAGAGAAGGGAACCGTAGGAATTTTACCCTGTAGATTTTTGTCTTTGCAGATTTTGGATCTCAGAATTAAAAGTTCTGGTGAAGCCAGAAGGGCTAATCCCACAATCTGAGTTACTGGGAAGCAGTGTTCCCTCCCACTGAGATTTTCCATTCATGAGCAGAGTGAGTTTTGACTTGTGCACCAGTAATGAGGACATGTGTTAGGATGTGTACCACCCAAGTTATTAACATATATAAATTGTTATGGAAGAAAAATACTAAAACAAGGGATAATTAACAAGGACTTTAAGTGTTTATTTAATATGAAGTAAAATAAAAAGAAAATTAATACTGCAAAATTGTAAGTAGCCAACGTCCTCTGTTTATAACCCTCTCCCAGACCCTCCCCCAGCTGGACTAGATGATCTCGTGGGCTCCCTTCCAGCCCTATGATTACTGTCAGAATTCAAACCCCAGAAGGTTGTTGGAGTATTTGTGAGCAATATCAGAAGTATGGGCTCCATCAGAAAAGTTTGAACTACAGAATCTCTCAACTTTTCTTAGGATACCAAGGCACGAGCACAGTGCATCCATGCAGGGCTGCTGAAAAAGTGAAAGATCTGCCTAAACCCCCTCTGTGCCTTCTGTATTTTCTATCTTGCCAGAAGCAAGTCCAGCTGCTGCTGTATGCTAGATGAGCCTCAAGGCTGCTCTAAGTCAGCACTGCCCACAATTCCATAGAAGTCATAGGAGGCCAAAAATAAGCACAGTGCAGCATGGCTCTAGTTTTCCTCCAGAATGCCCCTATCCTGTGAGCTTTGGAGCGGGGCAACATACAGCCATTTCATTGGCTCTAGGCAAGCTAAGGCATCCCCTCCCTACACTGGGGGTAAGACTCAAGCAGGGAAGTGAGATCACTGCCTTTAGGGTACCTTTGCACCACTGGAGTGCAAAATGGCTCTAGTGCATCCACTGATGTGATGTGTGACTTCTGGCTTGCAGGGGAGAGGACGCCCTGGGTCTCCAGGGCCACCTCCATGCCCTGGTATCTGGAGCTGCTGGGTGTCTCCTTCTGCAGGGAGGGCCTTGCCCGGGCCTTCTCCTTCACATGGCCACACAGCAGAATGTTGCACAAATAACTTGGACGTCCAGGCGTCATCGGGGCAGGGTACACCTTTCCCCGCTCAGCAGAGGTGCTGGGAGCCTGTGGCACGCCGCTGTGGGAATCTACATCTAAAGAGAGATGCAGCACCCTCCACATGTAAACTGACATTAGCACCAGCCAGACAGGAATCATCATCGTCATGAAACATGTAGAAATGGCCTTTTGCAATAAACACTCTATCCCCAAAGCCACATCTGTCTGCAGGTCATTTCATCCCAGATATGAAACCCAGACCACACAGATGTTAATGAGTGGTTTGCTGTTAACTTTATCAGTGAGGTCAGTGTTTTGTTTAGAGTTACATTATGGAACAGAATATAAGATAGTGGTTGCCAATCTGTTCGAACATAGGGGCCCCTTTTCAATCTATTAACATTTCATGGACGCCCCAGACAGTAGAGCTGTTTTCAAACATTCCAGTACTTAGTACTTGATTAGCGTTTTGCTAATTCGAACTAGCGCATCCACACTGATTGGACGCTGGGTCACATTTAAGGGCAGCTGAATCTGGTTCCGGCAGGGCATCAGGTCAGTAGTTGCTTTGTGTGGCTGCTGTCTGAGGCTATCTGAGGCTCGTGCTTAAAGGGACCCCCCTGGACAGCCGGTTCTCGGCTTTTCCACTTGCTTGCCAACCTCGCCGAGGGACAGCAAAGCGTTTTTCTCTCTGCCTGCCTGTGTCGGTGCTTACCATTGGGGACGCAGCCACAGTTGGCAGCATGGAGCCAGAGCTCACCCTGGGCATGCTGCTCCAGTTTTTGGACTTGCTGCTGCAAGCCTGGCAGCAATGGGTGGAGGATGCCTTGCACCACCTGGTGCACGTCAGCCCCCTGCCTCTCTGCCTGGCCTCCCTGGGGGTTGTGGAGGAGCAGCAGCAGTGCCCAGATGCCAGCATGCCCCACCGCATCTGGCATCTGGACACCAGCAGCAACTGGCGGGACCGCATTGTCCTGCAGCACTGGGGAGACCAACAGTGGACCCAGAACTTCAGGATGAAGAAGGACACCTTCCTGGAGCTCTGCGAGTGGCTCGCCCCTGCTTTGCGGCGACGGGACACTCGCATGAGGCCCGCCATCCCCCTCCAGAAGTGTGTGGCCATCGCCCTGTGGAAGCTCTCCACACCGGACAGCTACCGATCCGTCAGGAACCAGTTTGGCGTGGGGAGATCCACCATCGGAGCAGTGCTCATGCAGGTATGGCACCCTGGAGTAGGCCTGCCGCAGGTCCTTGATCTTGCAGCGGACCTGCTCCTGGGTCCACATGTGGCCTCTGCTGGCCAGGCTGTCAGCCATGCAACTGTAGACGGCTGCATTCCTGTGGCTAGTGTGGAGATCGTGGACGTTGGAGGCCTCCCCCCAAACCTTGATGAGGTCCACGATCTCCGCACTAGACCAGGCGGGCGCCTGCCTCTTGCGGCCCCGGGCAGGCTCCTGGGAGCCGCCAGCCTGGTCCTGGGAAGACGGGGAGGGCTGGGTGGCAGCGGGTGGTTGACTCATCCCGTGTCAGGTGCAGGGTCTGCTGGGTGGGTGCTGGCAGGCTTGCAACTGGCACAAGCAGTGTAGCCAGACAATGCCCCTTTAAGGGCTCCGGGGCTGGGAGGGGGACAGAAGAGTTTCCCTGGTTGTGCCCAGAGTGGCCACCAGGGCAAGCTGGGAAGGGCTAGCCTCCAACTAGTTCAAATTAAGTGGCTACACAGCCCTTAATTCGAACTACTTAATTCGAACTAGGTGTTAGTCCTCGTAGAATGAGGTTTACCTAGTTCGAATTAAGCGCTCCACTAGTTCGAATTAAGTTCGAAATAGCGGTTTGCATGTATAGACGCTATGAAAATTAATTCGAACTAATGGCTGTTAGTTCAAATTAACTTTGTAGTGATGATATACCCCTATAGACATCCATCTAACCTTAGGAAGATTCTTACCAACAACTATAGGACATACCACATTAATATCAAACCAGGAACTTTCCCTTGCAACAAACCCTGTTGCCAACTTTGTCCACATATTTACTCTGATGACACCATCACTGGACCTAACCATGTCAGTTATATGATCAAGAACACATATTCCTGTTCATCCAGAAATATAATTTATGCCATCATGTGCCAACAGTGTCCTTCTGCTATGTATACTGGACAGACTTCTCAGACACTTCACCAAAGAATTAATGCCCACAAATCAGACATCAGACATCTTCACAAGGAAAAACCAGTTGCTTTTCATTTCAGCCTACCTGGATATAGTCTTAATGATCGTACCATATGCATCTTACTTCAAAGAGACTTTAATACCAAATTACCGAGGGAAACTTCAGAACTTTCTTTCTTGCTTCAATTTGACACTTTACGAATGGGCCTTAACAAAGATGCTAATTACTTTAACCATTACAAATATAGCTTTCCACTTATCACCCATGATTAGCCTTTCATTGACTCAAATAGCTACTCCCTCCTCCCCCCCACCCCACCTTCTCTACTAAATCTGATTTGTCAGTTTAATAATGTGTTCACTTTTTTCATTGTATTCCTTTGGTATACATGGTCATGCCAATTCTCTTCCAGAATATGATCTGAGGAAGTGGGTCTGGCCCATGAAAGCTCATCATTTATTAAACCATCTTGTTAGTCTTTAAAGTACTACATAGTTTTTCCTTTTGTTTTAGCAAGATCAGACTAACATGGCTACCTCTCTATTACTATTCAAAGATGTTTTGTTTCAGTGTGGACACCCTGTACTTTACTTGCTTAATGAAGTGGTTGGTGCTGTAGAGTGGATGACAGCGCACGGATGTCTGGTTGGATTGATGATAGTCTCAACCTTAGATCTGATACCACATTCAGTCAGCTCCAGTACTTCAATTTTAATGCAACCAGTGTGGAAAATCCAGTCTCACAAACATAAGTTGCTGGAAAACGCATCAAGTATTTTGCAGCCTTGTAAGAAAGCTCTGGATACTCAATAACAACTTGCAGCCAAAAATCAGTCAGGGGTTTCTGTTTGAAGACAAGCTTCAACAATTAATTTCTTACTTCCCTTAAATTCTTTGAGTTTGTTTTCCAATAATTCAATTGGCTTAGAAACATATTTGCCAGCCTTTCGGTTCAAGGTGATGCTGAAGATTAGCTGGTTTTAAGCTTTCATTTGACAGCACCTCCTTACAGAGTCAGCATCATGGATGTGGTCCAGATTCATTGTCAGTCCATGCAACCCCTAGCTCCAAGTTTATGTCTCTGTGTTTTTCGCATTTTCCCTTTCCTTTGTGTTTGTTTGAAGTGGAACTGGACGTTCCACAATGGTCTCCCAGTTCCTTTCTTTTCAGTGTCCCTGTCTTGATCCACCGATTCACTTTTGCTCGCCCAGGGAAACCCTTCCCGCCACTCTCATGGCTGTCGAGCAGTTAGAGCAGCGCGACACAGTCACATAACATGAGCGTTTTAAAAAAGAGAAAAAATGTTTTTTTTTAAATGACGGACCCGTTGATAAGCCAACTCCAGGGGACAGTCGCAGCTTGTCGGCTTCCACGCGGGCAGAGGGATGGGCAGACTGCAGGGAACAGAGCTTCTCAGCTCCCCCTGGCTGCTGTTCATTGTTCCCAGCCAATGGGAGCTGAGAGGCTCAGTGCCTGCAAGCAAACAAACTCAGACTCTGCAAGCCAGCAAATGTCCTGGCAGAGCACAGCAGAGTCCACAGCACTTCCCAGGGTCACTTCTCAGCCCAGCTGGGCAAACCGCTGGTGTGCTGGGACTTGTTATCCATATGGAGTTTCTGCAGGCTTGGAGCCTGTCAGCTCCCAGTCTCTGCCTTTCACCGTTTTGGGTCAAGGGGAGTGGTGGGAAGCAGCAGCCAGCATGTCCCTTGGCCCATGCTGCTTCCTCAGCTCCCACCCTCTCTGTCCCTTGCCCATCCATGGAGGATACGGCGTAAGGGGGACCTCGTGGCCAAAAGGAGCTCTGGAGTTAACAGGTCCTCAAAGGCAGAATTTCAGAAGGGTGGGGGGCAAAGGTGGACTATCGGGAGGGTAGGAGGCAAGGGCAGAATTTTGGGAGCATGGGGGGGCAAGGGCAGAATTTCGGGAGGGTGGGGGTGCAGCAGCCATGTGCTCTGGGCTGTAGCTGGCTTTCATCCCATTCTCTCGATGCTAAGGGAGTGAGGGGAAGCACTCATATTCCATGCATGCCTCTCACACCTCCGGGGAACAGGATGAAAAGCAAGCCGCATCACCGGAGTGCACAGCTGCCCCCACCCTCCTGAATTTCCACCCCTACAGCTCTTGCCCCAGTACTCCGCCCTTGGCCCAGCACGGAGCTCAGGGGAGAAAAAAAGAAAAGGAAAAGAAAAGAAAAGCCAGGAGCAGGCCACCGCGGCAAGCCCGACCTTACTTTGAAAAAAACTTTCTGTGGACCCCCTGCAATACCATCACGGACCACCAGGAGTCGGCGGCCCACATCTGGGAACCGCTGCTATAGGACAATAGATAGATGCCTAAAGCGCTGTGCAGAGGCGGACACGCGGGGGCAGTTTGCTTGGCTACACAAGCACAACTTTCTTCTAAACTATGCTCGGGCTTTAAAATCGCTCACAAGACACCGAACGAAGCACGGAAATAGCCGGAAAGAAAGTTCAGGGGGAGGAAGCAGGGAACACCCGCCCTCTGCACCAGCTGCAACCCTCCCGGTGGCTCAGCACAGAATGTCATTTGGTAAAGAAAATTCTCCCTCTACAAAGAGCATGGCACCACGTGGCGCACTAACACTCTTCTCGGGGGAGGGGAGGGAAAAGGGGGGGATCTTCCTGGTTTTTTTAATTGTAGGCAATTAGAAAAGAAAGAAAGAAAGAAAGAAAGAAAGAAAGAAAGAAAGAAAGAAAGAAAGAAAGAAAGAAAGAAAGAAAGAAAGAAAGAAAGAAAGAAAGAAAGAAAGAAAGAAAGAAAGGGTTAAGCAGCCAGCTGCTGGAGCAACCCCCACCACGCAGCCCCAGCCCCGGCCACCAGAGCAGCCACCCCCACCCCCCATCTGCTGGAGCAGGCACCCACCACTTGGCCCCGCCGACCGGGCTGCGTAGCGTCCACCGGAACGGAGACAGGGACAGCTCATCACACCCTGGCTCCTGCCCCCAAACAAAGGGCAGCCGCCCACTAGGCGGTCCCCACCAGCAGGAAAGGGGCTCAAGCCTTGGGCCACTTCCCACACATCCCACCCTGCCTCTTCCCACTCCTGCCTTGCCCTGCCCCGCCCCATCCCCACCCATCCCCCACGCTCCCCAGCTGATCTGCGCTGGAGGGAGGGAGAGCAGCTGATTGGCAGGGGCTGCCAGAAGGCAGGAGTGGGGGGTATGAGGGGAGCCTGGCTGCCAGTGGTCCATTCATTCGTTTCCATGGGGGCTCCAGCCCTGGGCTCTCCTCGGTCCACAGCCATCTGACAAGAGCCGGGCTCCTCCTGGGTTCCAGGTTCAGGTGGCAGGACAGAGCCCACCCTTCAGCTCAGCTCAGACTGAGGATGCCCACAGCCCGGATGAGCCACCCATAGAGTGTGGTTGTTTGTCTTTAAGACCAACGTGGGTTGGGGTTTTTGAACTTCCATGCAAATGTTTGGAATGAAAGACAAATGTTAAGGGTTTCCCTTATGCTCATTCAAACTTTGTATCCCCTTGTTTCTCAAATGAGGCACCATCCCCCCCTTTTTTAGTCGTTTAGTGTTTTGCTGATTACGTGTGTCAGAAACAACATTAGCAATGCAGCGTGTCAGGGCACATGGATCTCCCTGTAACAAAAGGAAAGCTGGCAGGATTGTCAGGCTCAGCGGGAGTGATCAATGGCTCGTCCCAGGTGACCGCGTGGCCTTTCTTAAGTGGCACCAGCCCAAGAGAGGAGGGGGAGGAGGAGCAAGGCATTGGGATGCCTCCACAGGTCGTCAGTTCTTTAGCCATTGCAAGAGGGACCCTAGGAAGGGGGCAAAAGGACAAAATTAGGGATGTCAAGCACCTACAACATGTACTTGTGATTAAGCGCATGCACCTCCCCTTTGAAACACTGCCACAGCGTCTCAACAGGGCAGTGCTGCATGGAGCCCAGGATCAGCTGACCCCGGGGTCCATGCTGTGCTGCCCCTTTGAAGTGCCACAGTGGGGTGCCCAGCTGATCCCAGGTTTCATGTTGCACTGCCCCTTGGAAACTCCGCTCCAGTACCTCAAAGGGGCAGCACATTAGGAGCCCGGGATTAGCTGGAGTGCCTAGCTGACTGTGGGTTCTGCTGCCACGGGGAGCCCAGGATCAGCTGGGAGTCCACAGCTGCCCATGGGCTCCTTGGCTGCTCCTTTAAAACGCTGCGTCCACACGCATTCCATAGGGGCGGCCCGGGAGCCCTGGGTAAGCTAGGGACTTCCCAGCTGATTCTAGGCCCCGCACAGCAGCCGAACCTGGGGTCAGCTAGGGACTCCCCAGCTGATCCTGGGTTCTGAGGAAATGCTGCGCCGAGCCCAGGATCAGCTGGGGAGTCCCCAGATGACCCCAGGCTCCACTGCCCCTTTGAAACACATGGAGGCGGCGTTTCTAAGGGGCAGCCCCTGTATAGCTGATCCCCGGCTCTGCTGTGAGGTGATGGCTCCTTTGAAACACCGCCTCTGCGTGTTTCAAAGGGGCAGTGGAGCCCAGAGTCATCTGGGGAGTCCCCAGCTGATCCCCGGCTCCGTGTTGCGCTGCACCTTTGAAGTGCTGCAGCGGCACTTCAGAGGGGCAACACAGCATTAATGCCTGCAATTAACACATTAAAAATTGAACGTGTTAATCCTGAACTGTGTTAATCGCAGGCGTTAATGAATATCAATTGACAGCCCTAGAAAAAATTGCGGCAATGTCTGTCTGGGAAACACCAGCCTTAATGCAGGGATTCCCAGCTCCTGCTACGACTCAGAGCCATGAATCCAGGCTGGTCTGCGTCCCTGCTTGTTCCAGAGTGAAACGCGTCTCCCAATGGCCAAGTTTCAAAACCCACCTAGACTCTGTCAGAACTGATTCCCTTCTCTGTGTCTTGACAGCGTAGGGGAAAAGATGGTCCATGGCAACGAGAACTTTAGTACCCTGCAAGTGTAACTTCACCTAAGCCAGAATGGAACCAGATCGCTGGCACTTACCATGGAAATGTCATAGAGCTGTTTTTTAATCCAGGGCTGGGGGAAAGCTAACAGGTGCAGAGGAGCACATGGATCAGACAGAGACATCTCTTATGGGAGGGTCTATTCATAGAGATTCTCTATGTCCTAGAAAAGAGGATAGGGTGGATGATGATAAGGTCTGGGTACGATCAGATGAGAAACGGTCAAATGAAAAAGAGTCACATTCGATCACATAAGGCAACGACAGTGGTAAATTGTGACAAATTTTTAAAGTGCATATATACAAATGCTAAAGTCTAAATAATAAGATGGGTGACCTAGAGTGCCTCATATTGATGTAATTGGCATCACAGAAACTTGGTGGAATGAGGATAATCAATGGGTCAGCCATGCCAGGGTACAAAATATATTGGTTATGCTGATGTGTGTCGGGGGAGGGGAGGAGGGGAGAGTGACACTATATGTGAAAGAAAGTGTAGACTCACATTAAGTAAAAATCTTAAATGAATCAAACTGTTCCACAGAATCTCTGTGGATAGTAATTCCATGCTCCAATAATAAGAATATAGAAGTAGGGATATATTACTGAACACCTGATCAGGATGGTGATAGTGACTGTGAAATGCTAAGGGAGGTGAGAGAGACTATAAACATTTTAAAAACCTCAATAATGGTGGATTTCAACTATCCCAATATTAACTGGGCATACGTCAACTCAAGGAGGGATGCGGAGATAAAGTTTCTTGACACCTTAAATGACTGTTTCTTGAAGCAGCTAGTTTGGGAACCCACAAGAGGCGAGGCAATTCTTGATTTAGTCCTAAGTGGAGCACAGGATCTGGTCCAAGAGATAAATATAACTGGACCACTTGGAAATAGTCACCATAATATAATTAAATTTAATATCCCTGCGGTGGGAAAAACACCACAGCGGCCCAACACTGACATTTAATTTCAGAAAAGAAAACTAATATTGTGGGTGACTATATCAAAAGCTTTGCTAACACTGGCACTGGGGGCTTTGGGAGGACCAGAAACAACTTAGTTGAATATTCATCAGTTGCTCATTGAATATGCAAATATCCAAATGACTGTTACCAGTCCTCCAAAAGCTCGTGAATAGATTTACTGGTCCCCGTGTCAAAACATTTGGAAACCCCTGGTTTAGACCACCCCTAACCTACTCCACAGCCTCCCTGGGCAATTTATTCCAGTGTTTGACTACCCTGACAATTAGGAACTTTTTCCTAATGTCCAACCTAAACCTCCCTTGTTTCAATTTAAGCCCACTGCTTCTTGTTCTATCCTCGGAGGCCAAGATGAACAAGTTTTCTTCCTCCTCCTTATGACACCCTTTTAGATACCTGAAAACGGCTATCATGTCCCCCCTCAATCTTCTCTTTTCTAAACTAAACAAACCCAATTCTTTCAGCCTTCCTTCATAGGTCATGTTCTCTAGACCTTTCATCATTCTTATTGCTCTTCTCTGGACCCTCTCCAATTTCTCCACATCTTTCTTGAAATGCCGTGCCCAGAACTGGACACAATACTCCAACCGAGGCCTAACCAGCACAGAGGAGAGCGGAAGAATGACTTCTCGTGTCTTGCTCACAACACACCTGTTAATGCATCCCAGAATCATGTTTGCTTTTTTTGCAACAGCATCACACTACTGACTCATATTCAGCTTGTTTCACTACAATCCCTAGATCTCTTTCTGCCATACTCCTTCCTAGACAGTCGCTTCCCATTCTGGTTGGGGAGATTCTCAAACCTGAGCCATTCTTTTTAGATGATAAATGAGGTTAATTAAACAGAAATTAAAAGATACAGTTCCAAAAGTAAAATCCCTGCGAGCTCCATGGAAACTTTTCAAAGACACCACACTAGAGGCTCAATGTAAATGTATACCCCAAATTAGAAAATGTAGTAAGAGAACCCAAAGAGTGCCCCATGGCTTAACAACCAAGTAAAAGAAGCAGTGAGAGGTAAAAAGACATTGTTTAAAAAGCAGAAGTTAAATCCTAGTGAGGAAAATAGAAAAGAGCATAAACTCTGTCAAATGAAGTGTAAACATATAGGCTGTGTCTAGACTGGCAAGTTTTTCTTTTGCGGAAAAACTTGTCAGCTGTCTACACTGGCCACTTGAATTTGCACAAGAACACTGACGATCTAATGTATGATTGCAATTACAGTGTTCTTGCGCAAATACAATGACTCTCCCGTTCGGGAAAAAGCCCTCTTGTGCAAATGCTTTTGTGCAAGAGGGCCAGTGTAGACAACTGAGAACCGTTTTGTGCAAAAAAGTCCCGATGGTGAAAATGGCAATCGGGACTTTCTTGCGCAAAACCACGTCTAGATTGGCACGGACGCTTTTCCGCAAAAAGTGCTTTTGTGCAAAAGCGTTCATGCCAATCTAGACGCTCTTTCCCGCAAATGCTTTTAACGGAAAAACTTTTCCGTTAAAAGCATTTGCAGAAAATCATGCCAGTCTAGACGTAGTCATAGTGCAAAAAGCCAAAAAGGAGTTTGAAAAACAGCTAGCCAAAACCTCAGGAAGTAATAGCAAATGTTTTTAAGTACATTGGAAGCAGGAAGGTGGCTAAACAACCACTGGGGCCACTGGTCAATCAAGAAGCTGAAGAAGCCCTCACGGACAAGAAGGTCATTGCGGAGAAACAAAATGAATGTTTTGCATCGGTCTTCGTGGCAGAGGATGCTGGGGAGATTCCCAAACCCGAGCCGTTCTTTTTAGATGATAAATCAGAGGAATTGTCCCACATTGAGGTGTCATTAGAGGAGGTTTTGGAACAAATTGATAAACAGTAACAAGTCACCAGAAGCCTTGCAATCTGCCCAAAAATGTGAAAGGGCCCAAGTTTGCCAGCTGGTGCTACCGCGGCCAGAGGACACTGGCCCCTTTAAATCTCCCAGGCCCCTGGGCAATTGAATTACCCCTTTTGCCCCCCCCTCCCCCCATGATCAGCAGGCTTGCTATAGATTGCATCAATGAGTGAATTTTGATACTGGCAATCAAACAAAGCAATTTACACTTGACCCTAACCGCACAGGGAAGGAAGCCCTTTGATAAGAGGCCCTGATGACAGTGCTTTGCATTAACAATGCAGATGCAAGTGCTTTGCTCGGAGGGATATAAAAAATGTAGAGACACTGTCAAGAAAACGTGAAAGCATTTCATTAAATTCTAGCTTTCCTATTAAAAACACAATCAGCCTTTTAGTCTGCACAATTTTCCCAATTTTGGGTTGGATTCCCTGCATTGTCACAGATTTTGCTAGCTGGAAGCCAGCTGTCAGAGCTTTATTGTGTACACCAGAGAAGTTAAATATTTTATTTGTGGAAGCACAAAAGGCAATATATTTGGAATGCACCCAGTGCACCTTGCATGGCAGCTGGGATGACTTATTAGAACTATTGCACACAAGGTTCTTGTGGTTTTTATTGCTCCCATATCTTTTTGAATTACATCAGATAGCAAGAACATCTGCTCCTCCCCAGGCTCCCATGTCTAAGTACACAGCCCCAAATTCTCCTCCAAATCCTTTGCTGACAGTCATTAACATCAGCCCAAATGGTTTTTATCAAAAAGTGGCCTTGTCAAACAAACCTGACTCCATTTATTGAGCTTACCAGTTTGGCTGATAAATACTGCATGAAATGTTGGTCAAAAAATTAACACAATACAGTTTCAATAAAGCATCTGTTAAATTAATTAAGAACTAGCTAATAGAGATCTCCAAAAATAGTTGCAATAGGGAATCACTGAAGGGGGATGTACCCGCTGGTGTTCCATGGGGATCAGCATCACACCTGGTGTTATTCAACACTTTTATTAATAATCTGGAATTAAATATAAAATCCTCATGGTCAAATTTGCATCAGCAGATGCATCAACTGTATACGTGCAAGAGCTTTGCAGGACTGGGATTGAAACACTTGAAAGCATTTCATTATATTCCAGCATTCCTCTTGCACAATAGAAACAGCCTTTTTGGCCGCACACTTTTCCCATGCTTGGGTTGGATTTCCATGCACTGGGAGCCAGGGATGTAGATTCCCAGCAAGCACAGACATATCCATGCTACTCGCATTGAGCTAAAACCATTCAGGCAGCTGCTAGCGGCGGCCTGGGCTTAGCCGTGCCAAGTACGAATCCATGTGAAATCTGTGAGTTCTCAGCATGTCTTGTTGCTCATCCCTGCTTACGCTACTGTGGCTACGCTGCTATTTTTAGCTCACTGCTAGTCAGTGTGAATACAGCTGCCTAGGCTAGGAGCACTCTTCTAGCTCCATAGGTTAGATCAGGGGTTCCCAAACTTTTTGACACAGGGACCAGTAAATCCATTCACAAACTTTTGGAGGACTGGTGATGTTCATTTGCATATTTGCATATTCATTAATCAAATGATGAATATTCAAATAAGTTGTTTCTGGTCCTCCCAAAACTCCCAGTGCCAGCTTTAGCAAAGCTTTTGATATGGTCACCCACAATATTCTTGCCAGCAAGTTAAGGAATGTGGATTGGATAAATGGGCTGTAAGACAGACAGAAAGCTGGTCAGACCAGGTTTTCCCAAACTTTTTACTTTAGTTGGAACCCTTTTTTTCAGTTCTGCTTTTTGCAGCCCAAAAATACAAACACATAAAAACCAAACTGAGAAAATACCGGATATAGAACATGTAAATTGTATTTTTACTAGATGTATCAGTTTGTAGTTTCGAACTGCCTGGCTGGTAAATGTGCTCAGGCTGCATGAGTGTGTCTAACAGCCAGACAGTTCACAAATACTCGAGGGGTGTGTGTGTGTGGAGGGGGGGACAATAGAATCCCCGGGCCGGACTAACTCACCCTTTGTGCTTTGTGGAGGGGAGGGGGAACGAGGGCAGCGCCCCAAGATCTACATATGGCCGGGTCAGTCCCACTCCCCGCAGGCTGATTCATTCCTCCGCCCTGCTCCCCCTGCTGTGCCTCTGGCCAGCCCCACTTCCCCCAACCCCCTCCCAGGCAGCCAGTTCTCCCCCGCTTCTCCTCCCAATCTCCCTTGGCCAGCCCCGCTGCCCGCATCCAGCCCAACTTCCGGCGGCCGCTTCTCTCACCCCGCTCACATCTTCCCCAGCCTGCTCCCTGCCCCCAACCTCGCACCCCCTGGCAGCCCTGCTTCCACCAGCCTCCCAGTCTCCCCAGCCTGCCCCGATTCCCCCATCGAGTGCTGCTTCCGGTGGCCAACTCTCCCCTCTTCCTCACCCCAGAATCTCCTGGCACCTGCACCTTCCCTTAGCCCTGCACCCTCCTGGTGCCTGCCCCTTCCCTTACTGCCCCTGCCCCCTTTCCCACTTTTCCCCTAATACCCACCCCCTCACTACTCTCTGCCCCATTCCCCTCCTGCCCCTCTGTGCCCTCACACATGACTTGCTCCAACCTGGCCTTCCTCATGCCCATCCCTTCTTTCAAGCCTTCTCCCAGCACCCCCCCCCATGCAGACCCCAATGCCCTTCCTCTCTCCTCTCCTCTCCTCTCCTCTCCTCTCCTCTCCTCTCCTCTCCCAGCATCACCCTGTCCCCCCTCCCACTGACATCTCCCCTCCTGCCCTTTCCCTCATTGTCTGCACTTGGCCCCCTGGCATTTGTCTCTCTCTTCTGCACCCCGTCCCTTGGTGCCTTCCCCACCCAAGCCCAAGCCCGCCTCCACCTCGCCGCCCAAGCCCGTTCCCTACCTTCTGCCTTCCATATTGCAGGGCTGGAGGCTGCGCTCAGGCCCCGGAGGCCGAACCTGGAGTCAGCGTGGCCCAGCCACGTGCCTCCGAAGAGTTTTAAAATCCCGGGCCGTGACATCACGTCATGCCCGGGCGTCCTCCCCGCCCATATGCAACGCCGCACATGGGCAGCAGCAGGCGGTGAGGAGGAGCCGCGCATGGTGGGGACGCTATGGGGGCGGGTGGGAGGATGGGTGAGGAGGCTGGCGCGGGGGCCCGGGCCCGCTCCAGGCAGAGCAGGAGAGAGACCCAGCTCCATGTATCGGTGGAGCAGGGCCCCCAGCTCTGTAACTCGCCGTGTCAGCCGACGGTCAGGGCAGTGTGTGTGTGTGTGTGTATGTGTATGTGTTACCGAGAAAAGGTTTAATGTCCGTGACTTTACTGCTAGGACCGGGGTCCCGTCGCGGAGGGCAGCCAACAGACTGACAGACGCACCAGAGTTTATAGGCAGAGCTCAGATTTCAGCTGCTAGAATACAGGATCCCTTCGCAGCGGGCAGTCTAGGGAAGACTGAGAAATGCCCCAACGGATCTGTCACCTGGGAGTGACACGATCCAACGCTCAAGCTCTCCCTATATCTGTCCCTTATGACCGGCTGAAGTTCTTTTTAAAATTGTGCTTGGTTCTGTTACAGCAACTGAAGGAGACAGGTCACAGCTTAAACAGTTACTATTTTATTGTTACAGGGTAAACTTAGCTGTTAAATGCTACTACTGTGTTACAGATAACACAGCCACTACAAAGGACAGGACAGAAATTACACTAATAAGTTACTTACAGGTACCATGAAACCCTTTTGGTTCTCTGAGCTCTTATTAAATGCATGCAAAATAGACACCTAGCAGGTATATATTCTCACCCCTGCGTTCCAGACTTGGCGTGGCCAGCATCTTTCTCTCAATTCCTTGGGAAGAGGTAGGGCGAGGTTGGGCGTCCCACAGACCTCGGGAGACAATCAATACCTGTCAGCAGGTGTAGATGATTGTAGCTCCAATGGGGTGGGCTACTAAACCCCTCTTTATACCCCTTGGGTCATGTAGGCTTCTTCCTGGTCTCAAGTGGTCAATTAGGAAAAATGGCTTTGAACGCCAAGTTACCCACGAAGGGTGCAAAGCATAATTCTCACCTGGGAAAATGCAGACAATGGGCACCTCTGGTATGTGATGGGCGAAGATTCCTCTCCTGGGACAGTGCAGGCGTGTCAATTACTGGTACTAGCCCTCAGGGCGGCGGGAGGCCCTGGGTCGTCAGCTAGCCCATTTACTGTCTGGTTTCTGTTTATGGTAGAGTCAGGGATAGGCAGCACACCTGCGTTCCCAGGGCATCAAAGGTTGACTGCCTTTCTCTTGCTCTCTGGGGGGGGGGGGGGGGGGGAAGATGGAGTTCATGTCTGGCTACACGCCAGCACTTCCGGGTTCACGGGTGTGGGGCTGAATCGGCCTAAGGACGGCCCTGCTGGCAACCACCAGCCATGCTGAGGCCCAGTATTTTTTTTCCCACGGCCCATAGTTTGGGAAACACTGGGTTAGATGGAGCCAAAGACTAAGGAAAGTGATCAGTGATGAGGACAGGGCGGTCAGACAGAGTGATCTGCATCACTTGGTAAGCTGGGCACATTTAAACAACATTTATTTTAAAGCAGCCGCAGGCTAAGTTATGCATCTAGGAACGCAGTCTGTCGCTACCGAGAGCGGGACTTGGTCCTAGAAACCAGTGTCTCTGAAAAGATCTGAAGGATCCAAGTGAACAAGCAACTTGATCCGAGTTCTCCAGTGTGATGCTGTGTCACAAAGGACTCGTGTGATCCTGGGACTACAAACGGGGGAGCAGCAAGCAACAGAAAAGAGGGGATTTTAGTGCCGTACTCTGCCTTGGTGAGACTCAGAAAGCTCTTGCAGTTCTGCCATCTGCATTTTAAAAAGGAAATTGTAAAATTGTAAGGGCCACAAAAACGAGCTGAGGCTCGAGAAAGTGTCTTAGCGTGAGAGACGGCCAGACGTCAGTCTGATTTATCAAAATGGAAAATGGTCACCAACCAGTCGATCGGGATCTACCAGTAGATCTTGGAACCTCTGACAGGGGATCCTGACGGGTTTCGCCGGGAAACTCTCAAGCGCTGGCACTTCAGTTGCCCTTCCCCACTGTCATGCTGCTTCTGCCCCCTGCCTTGGAGCTGCCCCTTGGAAGCCTCCTGCTTGCTGTGCAGGGTGTGGGAGGGAGACGGGGAGGGGGGCTGATGTCAGGGTGTCCCTCCTCCCCCCACTCCTGCACCCCATCTCCACAGAGAGATGGGGATGGAGGGAGCTTGTCAATGCAAATCTCTGTCACTCTCACAAACACACACTGTCCTTCCCTCTCATCCCCTGACCCCACACGTACACGGGGGGTTGTTGCTACTTTTACTGCTGGCAAAGTGGGTTCTGTTTAGTGTTTGACTGGACTGTGCATTTCGTAACTTTCATTTCTCTCTTACGCTTCAATTTAATTCTTCGAGTACTAAAATGCCAAACTGGTCATGTCTGGAGTAATTATCCCTGGGGTTGGTTGTGCTCCTGGAGGTGGCTGGCATGTCTGCAGCCCCCTAGGGAAGGCAGAGTATGCTGTCCTTGTCAGTAGGCACCACTCCTGCAGCTCCCATTGGTCAATGATGGAGAACTGTGGCCAGTGGAGGCAGTGCCTGTGGATGAGGGGCAGCACATGGAGCCATTGCTGTACATGCCAGGTGCTTTGTGGGGGTGGGACAGGGCCTGGGCTGTCTTAGTTCTACTGCGTTATTCCTGGGCAGCTGTCTAGCAAGACTTGAACCTACCCTGCTAGGCTCCCCAGGAAACTGCCCTATCCCCTAGACCATTCCACTGCCCACTCTACAGCCCTGCCTTCAGAGCGTCCCTTGTCCTGTGTCTGGTCACTCCCAGGGTGGGCAGAGGGGACGGCTTGAAGGTAGGGAGGTGGAGTGGGATCTCCAGTGAACTTGGGGATGGGCATTAGCCTCTGGAGCACAGGGTGGTGGGCACAATCCCACCCCCCTCCACCCACTCAGGCAACGGCTGGGCCACCAACACAGGCTGCCTGAGGGATGGAGCTGGCTCTGGATTAGGAAGGCAGGATAAGGGACCTGCTGAAGGTAGAGGAGGAGGGGGAACGGGGCTCTGGAGTGGCTTGGAGAATGGGGTATTTGCCTGGGGAGCACAGGATGGTGGGTTCAAGCCCAAGCTCTGCTGCTGGCAGCTCAAGAACTAACCCCCCCCCCCCACACACACACACAGAGGGAGGTGGGCTGGGCTCCCAAGTGGGCCAGGAGATACAGCACTTGCCTGCAGAGGACAGGGCTGTGGCTTGGAGTCTCCATTTCACCCAAGCTGCACCCATCTTGTGGCAACCAGACAGCCACCCCAGGGTCTAGGACCCACCAGAACTGGGTGGGCTCAGCCCTGGAGTGGCTTAAGGGATAGAACATTCCCCTGGAGAGCACAGGGTGGTGGGCTCAAGCTCTAGCTGCCCCAGGGATGGGCCAGGCTCCTGCATTAGAAAGGCAGGAGAAAGGGACCCCTTAAAGGCAAGGGGGGGTGGACCCTGGAGTGGCCTAGGGCAGCACCCCTCAGCCAGCAGTACAAGTACCCTTAGGGGTACCCAAAGGACAGGGGGTGCATCAACAACTGGAACTTGGAGAAAACTGAACTTTTATTTTAAGTTTTACAGCTTTTTATTATTTTTCTACTTTTTACCAAATATTTCATCAACTACAATTAAATTGTTAAACAAATTGTGTGCAAACTGCAGGTACTGGGGGTACTTATTATTCTTTTTTTGAAAAAGGGGCACTTTATAAAACAAGGTTGAGAAACACTGGCCTAAGGCATTTGCCACACAACCAAGACTACAGCCTGCACCCCTACCCCAGCCTGGTGAAAGTGAATACGATTCGGGGAGGAAGGGCAACAGAGCGAGCAGGGGGAGGCGTCAGAGAAGGGCTGGGGAAGTTGGAGGGGAAGGAAGCCAGGCAAGGGTATTTGGGTTGGGGGTAGATCTTACATTGCATTTAAATTGAAAAAGTGACCTTGTGGTTAAAAAGGCTGGAGACCCCTGCCCTAAGGGTACGTCTAGACTATACCTCTCTATCGACAGAGAGATGTAGATTAGGCACATTGAAAGTGCAAATGAATCCGGGATTTAAATATCCCGTGCTTAATTTGCGTAAACATGGCTGCTGCTTTTTTTCAAAATGGAGCTTTTTAAAAAAAATGTCAGTCTAGACACGGCTCTTTTGAAAATTAAACCCTTTTTCGAAAGATCCTGTAAACCTCATTTTATGAGGGATAAGGGAGCTTTAAAAAAAGGGTTGTATTTTCAAATGATCCCCATCTAGACTGCTGGGTTTTTTCGAAAAAGCTCCATTTTGAAAAAAAGCAGCAGCCATGTTTATGCAAATGAAGCGCAGGATATTTAAATCCTGGCTTCATTTGCACTTTTGATGTGCCTAATCTATATGGGTATGTCTACACTACAGTGCTATTTCGAATTAGTTCATTTGAAATAAGCTAATTTGAAATAACGCATCTAGACACAAAAACGAATTCGAAATAGCGTTTTTCTAATTCGAAATAGCACGTCTACATTGAGTGGACTCTGAATAGAAGGTAAGGCTGGCCGGAACCAGTGCCGGCAGGGCATCAGAGTCGGACTTAGTGTGTGGGGCTGCTGCCTCAGACTATCCGAGGTCTGTGCTTAAAGGGACCCGACCCCCCCATCCCGGACAGACAGTTCTCAGGTTTCTCTGCTTGCTGGTCCACCTCGCTGAGGGACAGCAAAGCATTTGTGTGTCGGAGTGCTCTGCTTGCCCTCCCTCGGGACACCACGGCACTCTGCAACATGGAACCAGACCTGCCCCCGGGGACTCTGCTGCATCTCGTGGACACATTTACAGCAGCATTGGCTGCAGGCTGCCATCCGGGAGCACCATCGAGGGGCTGTCAGGATCCAGGGGGCCCTGCGGGAGAGCTTCCACCCTGAGGTGCTCTAACATTCTCCCCAGTCTGCCCCACTGGGGGCTTGTGCCCCATTCCTCCCTCTCGTCCTTCCACTTACCCTTCCTGATGTCAAATAAAATACACGTATTTTCAAAAATAGAAACTGTCTTTATTTAACACAGCTGGGGAGGGGGAATGAAACTGTGGGGAGACGGGGGAAAGGAGGCGGGAGACGGCAGGAGAGAGGGTGGGAGAGGGGAGGAGGGAAACTGGGAGGAGAGAGCTGGAAGGGGGAAGCAAGGGGAAAAAGGAGGAGGGGAAGCTCAGGGCTCAGGGGTGGGGGGGTCTCGCCGGGCCAACTGCCTCCCAGAACGGCAGGGGAGGGGGCCTCGGCGTCCCTGGGGGGATGGGGAGGAGGGTGCGGAGGATGAAGTGGGGAGTGTGGACATTGAGGAGGAGGGTGTGGAGGTTGAGGAGGAAGCAGTGGGAAGGGGGGCAGGAGTGGGAGGAGGGACAGTAGTTGGAGGAGCAGCAGGCACAGGACCGGCACAGGGCACCATACTCTGCAGCAGGTCCTGGACGTTTGAGTTCAGCGCTCAGTCCTCAGCAAGCTGCTCCCAGCGGAGCTGCAGGTCCTCCAACATCCAGGCCTGGATGGTGAGATGCAGGGCTTGGAGGGCCCCCAGGGGCTGGTCCCAGTACTCCTGCCACATGCTGGTGGTCCGGAGGAGGCCGCGGGTGCCAGAGCATGTCCTGGGCGGGGTGGTGCACCCTGCACGAGCAGCTGGTGCAGCTGTAGAGAAAGAAGAGAAGTGGTCAGGTCTCCCTGGGGACACAGTGGATGATGCCCAGCCCACCCCTGCGACGTGAGGGCGACCGTGCCCTGCACCGTCAGAGCCAATGTGCTTGCGCATAGGCCATGGTCAGGATGTCTGGCTCTCCCCGGGACTGGGAGCTGCCCCAGGACCGCACCCATGTCTCTGTGCAGTGTATAGTGTGGCCGAGGCGGGGGGGAGATGTCCCCTGACTCTGTGTAGAGGGGGCATGTGAAGGGAGAGTGTCCTGCTGGGTCCCACCCCGGGGTCGGGAGCGTGTCAGGTCTCTTCACACACGCGTGTGCTTATTGGGCCACGGGCCCTGGGTGTCACGCAGCTGGAGCCACCTGCCCAAGGGTGGCATGGCACGTGCTCACACGTGCACAGGTGGCTGCGTGATCCGTGGCAGGCATGGCCCATGCACACGGTCCCTGGTCTCCCTCTCAGCCTCCCCCCCGGGTAGGGGTAAGTTCTGGCACTTACCTGCTATGGCCTCCCTGGCTGACCCTGCTGACTCTGGTGCTGGGATAGCTGGTGGTGGCCCCTCTGGTGTGCCTGAGTCAGGGGCCTCTGGTCCCGGCTCGCTCCCTCCCGGGCTGGCGCAGACTGCCCCGCCCCCCAGGAGTTGGTCAAGGGCAGGGAAGTAGGGGCAGGTGTCAGCCCCTGCTGCAGCGCTGCACCTGGTGACCCTGGCGTATGCCTGCTGCAGCTCTTTCACCTTCAGGTGCACCTGCTTTTGGGTGTGCCTGTGGCCTTTCCTGGCCATGGTGGCCGCTATGTGGCCATAGACGGCCATGTTCCTCCGCCTAGTGTGGAGATCATGGAAGTTGGGGGCCTCCCCCCAAACCTCAATGAGGTCCAGGATCTCCACACTAGTCTATGAGGGCGCACGCCGTCTATGGCCCCTGGCTGGCCCCTGGGTGCTGGGGGACTGGGCGGGGGAGAGCTGGCTGCCCTGGCTGTCATCCTGTGGACACTGCCTGAGGGTCTGCAGCTGCTGGCAAGCCTGGCTCTCGCACGTGCCCAGTGGCCAGAGTCTGCCCCTTTAAGGGCCCCGGGGGAAAGGAGAGGAGTTTTCCTGCTTGCTCCGGGTGGCTGAACCACTGTGTGAGAGAGGGGCACCTGGCAAGTCTTGCAGTTTCCCTTTACTGACCTGTCTGAAGACATTTTTCTGCAGGAAAGAAAAGAACTGCAGGGGCCATGAATTCTGCACACATGCCGTGATGCAAAATCCCCCCTAGAGTAAAATGTAAGTACAGTATTTATATTCCCATTGATTTATCTTATTACATAGTAAGAATGAGAAAGGAAGCAATTGTTCAGCAGTGCGACCAGGGGAGTGAAGCGGACAGGGGACTGCAGACAGGGGAGTTGAAGAGGGAGTTGAGCAGAGGGAGTGACTGATGGTGATGAAGACCCGAAGCGCTTGTGCCAGTACTTCTCCTGTCTCCTCCACCTGTGCCTGTATCCAGACAGAGAACCTGAGCATGGATGCCTCTACCCAGGTCCTGGTGTGGTGTTGCAGTATTTGTGGCTTGCAGTTCCCACTGAGCGATCTCCAGGCTGGGGGAGACAACCGTTGTGAAAGGTGCCTGCTGGTGGAATCTCTCAGGCAGCAGGTGGGAGAGCTACAGGAGGAGGTGGCCAGGCTGAGGAGCATTCAAAGCCATGAGGAATTCCTGGACAGTATTCCTGGGGAGTCCACGGAGGTCACTGTCCTAGGATGTGGGACTGTTGACCAGCCACTTATGGAGGAGGCGGTGGTGCAGGGTGAGCACTGGCAGCTGGTTACTTCCGGCAGCAGGCAGTGTTCCACCCCTGCTCCTAACCCTCCCACTGTGTTGTTACATAACCGTTACACTTTACTTTCAGCAGGAGACAAGGAGTCACCCCCCACCGTGGAGGAGACCAGGCCTTGCACCACCAAGGCTGAGCAGTCTCCTGCCACCACTGCGAGGAGGAAACGTAGGGTAGTGGTGGTTAGAGACTCTCTTCTGAGGGGAACGGAGGCACCCATCTGTCGCCCTGATAGCTCATCTCGAGAGGTATGCTGTCTGCCAGGGGCCCGTATCCGAGATGTTACGGAGGCATTGTCGAGGATTATCCAGCCCTCTGACTACTACCCCATGCTACTCATCCACGTGGGCACAAATGATACTGCCAGGTGTGACACTGAGCGGATCAAGTGTGACTACAGGGATTTGGGAGTACGGGTGAAGGAGTTTGGAGCGCAGGTGGTATTCTCTTCTATCCTTCCTGTCAAAGGTAGGGGCCCGGGCAGAAAGAGGTGCATCCTGGAGGTGAATGCCTGGCTGCGACGATGGTGTCGCCAGGAGGGATTCGGCTTCCTTGATCACGGGGTGCTCTTCCAGGAAGGACTGCTTGGCGGAGATGGAGTTCACCTTTCCAGGAGCGGGAAGGCCTTGTTTGGACACAGACTGGCTAACCTTGTGAGGAGGGCTTTAAACTAGGTTCGACGGGGGCAGGTGAGCAAAGCCCACAGGTAAGTGCTGCATGTGCGGGACTGGGAGATGGGTTGGAAATGGGGGGGACTACGGCCTATAATGTCAAGGAGAAAGGAGGGTCAGGGCACAACAGGGAGGCAAGATCAAATCAGTATCTTAGATGCCTATATACAAATGCGAGAAGTATGGGTAATAAGCAGGAGGAACTGGAATTGCTAACCAATAAATACAACTATGATATCATTGGTATTACAGAAACCTGATGGGATGGGACGCATGATTGGAATATTGGTATGGAAGGGTACGGCTTGCTCAGGAAGGACAGACAGGGAAAAAAGGGAGGAGGGGTTGCCTTGTATATTAAAAATGTACACACTTGGACTGAAATGGAGATGAACGTAGGAGATAGCTGTGTAGAGAGTCTCTGGGTTAAGCTAAAAGGGGTAAAAAACGAGGGTGATGTCATGCTAGGAGTCTACTACAGGCCACCTAGCCAGGTGGAAGAGGTGGATGAGGCCTTTTTTAAACAATTAACAAAACTATCCAAAGCCCAAGATTTGGTGGTGATGGGGGACTTCAACTATCCAGACATATGTTGGGAAACTAACACAGCGAGGCACAGGCTATCCAATAAGTTTCTGGACTGCATTGGAGACAACTTTCTGTTTCAGAAGGTTGAAAAAGCTACCAGAGGAGAAGCTGTTCTGGATTTGGTTTTAATAAATAGGGAGGAGCTAGTTGAGAACTTGAAAGTGGAAGACAGTATAGGGGACAGTGATCACGAAATAATAGAGTTCATGATCTTAAGGAAAGGTAGAAGGGAGACCAGCACAATTGAGGTAATGGATTTCAGGAAAGCAGATTTTGATAAGCTCAGAGAACTTGTAGGTAAGGTCCCATGGGAAGCAAGACTGAAGGGAAAAACAACTGAGGAGAGTTGGAAGTATTTCAAAGGGACGTTGTTAAGGGCCCAAAAGCAAACAATTCCGCTGTGTAGGAAAGATAGAAAATATGGCAAAAGACCAGCTTGGCTTAACAAGGAGATCTTGCATGATCTCAAAATAAAAAAGGAGTCGTATAAAAAATGGAAACTAGGACAACTAACAAAGGATGAATATAGGCAAGCAACACGGGAATGCAGGGGCAAGATTAGAAAGGCAAAGGCAAAAATTAGATCAAACTAGCTACAGGCATAAAGGGAAACAAGAAGACCTTTTATAAATACATTAGAAGCAAGAGGAAGACCAAGGACAGGGTAGGCCCACTGCTTAGTGAGGAGGGAGAAGCAGTAACAGGGAACTTGGAAATGGCGGAGATGCTCAATGACTTCTTTGTTTCGGTCTTCACCGAGAAGTCTGGAGGTGTGCCTAACGTAGTGAATACAAGCAGAGAGAGGGTAAGTTTAGAAGACAGGATACACAAAGAACAAGTTAAAAATCACTTAGGAAAGTTAGATGTCAGCAAGTCACTAGGTCCTGATGAAATGCATCCCAGGATACTCAAGGAGCTGATAGAGGAGGTATCTGAGCCTTTAGCTATGATCTTTGAAAAATCATGGCAGACAGGGGAGATTCCAGAAGACTGGAAAAGGGCAAATATTGTGCCCATCTATAAAAAGGGGAATAAGAACAACCCAGGAAACTACAGACCGGTCAGTTTAACGTCTGTCCCAGGGAAGATAATGGAGCCGGTAATTAAGGAAATCATATGCAAACACTTGGAAGGTAATAAAGTGATAGGGAATAGCCAGCATGGGTTTGTGAAGAACAAGTCATGCCAAACCAATCTGATAGCTTTCTTTGATAAGATAACGAGCCTTGTGGATAAGGGAGAAGCGGTGGATGTCATATACCTAGACTTTAGTAAGGCATTTGATACGGTCTCACATGATATTCTTATTGATAAACTAGGCAAATATAACTTAGATAGGGCCACAATAAGGTGGGGGCATAATTGGCTGGATAACCATAGTCAGAGAGTTGTTGTTAACGGTTCTAAATCCTGCTGGAAATGGATAACAAGTGAAGTTCCACAAGGGTCTGTTTTGGGACCCGTACTGTTCAATATCTTCATCAATGATGTAGATATTGGGATAGAGAGTACGCTTATTAAGTTTGCAGATGATACCAAACTGGGTGGGGTTGCGACTTCTTTGGAGGATAGGGACATAATTCAAAATGACCTTAGCAAGTTAGAGAAATGGTCAGAGGTAAACAGGATGAGGTTTAATAAAGAGAAATGCAAAGTGCTCCACTTAGGAAGGAACAATCAGTTCCATACATACAAGATGGGAAGCGACTGTCTAGGAAGGAGCATGGCGGAAAGGGATCTAGGGGTCATTGTGGACCACAAGTTGAATATGAGTCAACAGTGTGATGCTGTTGCAAAACAAGCAAATATGATTCTAGGTTGTATCAACAGGTGTGTTGTAAGCAAAACTCGTGAAGTCATTCTGCCGCTCTACTCTGCACTAGTTAGGCCTCAGCTGGAGTACTGTGTCTAGTTCTGGGCGCCACATTTCAAGAAAGATGTGGAGAAATTGGAAAGGGTACAGAGAAGAGCGACAAGAATGATAAAAGGTTTAGAGAACATGACCTATGAAGCCAGGCTTCATGAACTGGGCTTGTTTAGTTTGGAAAAAAGAAGATTAAGGGGGAACATGATAGCGGTTTTCAAATATCTAAAAGGGTGTCACAAGGAGGAAGGAGAAAACTTGTTCGTCTTGGTTTCTAAGGACAGGACAAGGAGTAATGGGCTTAAAGTGCAGCAGGGGAGGTTTAGATTGGACATTAGGAAAAAATTCCTAACTGTCAGGGTGGTCAAATATTGGAATAAATTGCCAAGGGAGGTGGTGGAATCTCCCTCTCTGGAGATATTTAAGAACAGGTTAGATAGACATCTGTCAGGGATGGTGTAGACGGAGCTTGGTCCTGCCTTGAGGGCGGGGGGCTGGACTCGATGACCTCTTGAGGTCCCTTCCAGTCCTATTATTCTATGATTCTATGATTCAGTAATAGTATGCTGTGACACTTTTGCACTTTTATGTCTAATTTTGTAAGCAAGTAGCTTTTAAATAAGGTGAAACTTAGGGGTACTTAAGCCGTATAACACTCCCAAAAGGGACACCTTAGCCTGGAAAGGTTAAGAGCATTCACATAGGTGAGCAAAGAATTAAACCCAGTCTAGGCTGGCACCATATCATCTCCAAAATTTCAATGAGAATTTGCACAGTAATGTACATATCAATATAATTAAGTATGGAAGACCAGACCCTGTAACGTCCAAAAATGCACCATAGTTAAATGCTTACTGAAAGAGAAAAGTACAATAAACATTAGCCCTTAAACTTCTGACATTTTTCTAGGCTGTCAGTCAACTGAATTCTTAGACGGAAGTTTGTGTGTATAAAGTAATCAGAAAGAACCATGTTTGCCATGAAATTTTGAATAAGAGATATGTGACTCAAAGCATCCAAGGCCTGTATTGTTCCATTATACATAGATGTAATTAATAGATGAACTTAATTATTTGGTACTATGCATAGAATAAAATAGCAGGAACAATTAAATGAACAAAAATCACAGAGACAAAAATGACATTTTTCCTGATCATTGTGGCCGCCTGCTGAGATACAACTGAAAATCAGAATCCTGGCACTTGTACAAGGTGTTTTCAATAGGTAGTTAAGTAGCAGCCACCTCTGGTGCCCTGTGTCAGCAAGGATGGAGGAAAACAATGAAAGGAAACAAAATCTGTTGTCTGATAGGACTAAACAATCCCAGTA
This sequence comes from Pelodiscus sinensis, assembly GCF_052426305.1. NCBI lineage: Eukaryota > Metazoa > Chordata > Testudines > Trionychidae > Pelodiscus > Pelodiscus sinensis. Next base: position 15,948,050 of record NC_143079.1, read on the forward strand.
AAGATGATGATGAATAATTTCATCAGTCTGATTAATCCCACCCAGGGAAATGGTAGAAATTAAAGCTTATTATTCAAGAATACTCCATTTATTTCGGAGTACTTCCTCTAGCCATGCCATTCAAGTTGTAGAGAAACTTATTTTTATAAAGGCATAATAAGGAGCAAAAATTACAGGCTCCTTAAACTTGTAACTGGTTTTAAAAACTGTCACAAATTCTAACTTATTTTTGACAGCACAAGGGCTTCTTTGAAAATGAGCTGGCTTTGTTCAGACATAATTCTTGATTATATCATTTAGACTAGTTATGGGAAAAATAATTTCCCAACTCAGTGCAGTTGAAAGGCTATGTTCTGGCTGGTTCCATGGTGTAAGTACACTGAAGGCTGCACATGTAAAAGATGGATGTAAATTCACTCTCGCTGGGGAAACTGACACTTAGACACCATGATGCCAGGGGCAGTAGGTTTGTATAATTTTCAGTGGTGCCCACAAGGGGTCCCAATCCTCCCCCTCCTCTCACTTTTCTTGTCAGCTGGCGTATATTTAATGTAATGTCAAAGTGTGGGGGCTCTGGGTTGGGGCTGGAGTGAGGTGCAGGCAGGCTGCCCCAGGCCTGGGGAAAGAGAAAACTCCCCTGAGTTCTCTCCCAGCTGGCAGCAGTGAGTTCTGGAGGAAGGTTCCCCCTCTCGCCTCAGCAGGACACTCACCTCACACCACTGTCACTGCATGTACTCCTGGGGCCCCTCTCAGATCCAGGAAACTCCGCTGCCTCCCCTATGGCAGGTGCCGGTGGGGTCTGCCATCACGTAGGCCCAGCCAAAGAATTTACAAGGTCCAAGGTGGATGCTGTGGTTGGCTGCACCACATTGGTTCCCAGCCAGGGCAGTGAGCGAGCGGCAGGGTGGGCAGGCGCTGGGCTGCCTTGCTTGCCTTGCCCTAAGGCCGGACCTGCCATCATTTGTCCACCTCCTGGCCTGCCGCTGCCCCTCACGGTGGGGGATGGGGCTGCCGCATGCCCGGTGTGGGGCAGGAGTGTGACTGTATGTTGTGGGTGGGGCAGGATGTCAAGACACTCACCCAACCCCCAGGCTGCGGCCAAGGTCCGGACTCCAAACTATTGGCTGGCTCATACCGGGGGGAAGGGACCCTGGTGCTGGTGGAGGGTCCAGCCAGAAAAGGGAAGGATCTGTCACTCCTAGATGGAAGGACAGTCAGCCTGCCCTGACACTGGTAGTTGGGGGGTGCTAGGACCCTGCGGCGGCAGCTGGTGCTGGGAGCTGGCTGGGGCTGGGTCTCTCAAGAAAGCAGAGCAGTGAGTGGCAGGAGGCAGCCTCCTAGTAGCCACAGTGCAGGGATGCTGAAGGGAGGCAGCAAATCCATCTGGAGAGAGAACCAGCCCTGAACATTGATGGAGCTGGGCCCTGGTGGCTCTGAGTTTTGCTGGAGCACAGGCACCTTGGCCCATATAACTCACCGCCCCGGAGGTGAGGGGCTGGGTTCAGTGTAAGAAATAAAACTGGGTGGAATTTTTCTGATGGATGTTTTTCCAGCAAAACCAGCCAACGCTAGTGAAATAAAATAGCTGCGTCCTTTTCCCAGTCAGGATGTTGACAATCGAGCTATTCCCGTGAACCACTTTGATTTTGTAAAGTTGAAGCACTTCATTTCAAAATGAGGGAAAGATTTGCTTTGCCATTCTCCTGATTCTAATGGAGTTCCAGGCCAACATGGTAACTGCAAAATGTATCAAAATGAAATGGAACATTTCAGTAAACATGTTTCAATATTCCTGAAATGAAGTTTATAAATTTTGGTAGTGAAGGAAATTTCAAAATGCTGATATTTTGTTCTAGATTGCAATAAAAGCAACTGTCAGATTTTCCTAGTGACTGGAAATTCATAGTTTTTACCCATCACCATAAGAACCTGACTAAACTGCAACCAGAGAGAACACCTGTCCGAATATGAGCAACGGAGGCCTTTCTGGAGGTGTCAGCTAACCAAGTAAGGACATTCCTGACCAGAGAGTATGATACAACAAAGACATAGTTACTTGAAAAAGCCATGTGAACACATTCCTAATGGTCGGTACAAGAACATAACAACCCCTTGTAAGCTAAGGAGGGAATGGTAGGACAATGGATAAGGATCTTTGGTTCCAACTTGTATAAGGATGGTAATTAGCAACATCTGGAGCATGATGCATAATGTGTTTGTATCACTGCATTAAAGAAGTCATTGGAGGAGTCTCACCAGGGGGACATCCCCCTGGTGAGCTGGTTGAACTGGCACGTTGTCACAAGCACCTGTGAATTAGTGTACGTGTGAACCATTGAGCCCGGGAGCTAGTACCATACGTCATTGGCCATACTCCTGGCCCAGGGACCTTCCCATCAAACTGAGCCCCTGGGCATTCTTTATAAATATTTGGGGCTGCTGAATCAGCCAGCTGCACAGTCGGCAAGGGCAGCATCACCGAGCACCCTTAACACCATGCCACAGCTCTAACAGCAAGCAGCACTTGCTAAAAAGGGAGGTGGCTCCAGCCAACAGAGCATGTTGATTCAGTGACTGACCCACCCTTGTGTGACTCCACTTTAGGGACAGCATAGCGCCACTGAATCCACTAGAATTACAGCCATGAATTAGCCCCCTTTGGACAGTCTCCACTACTGGGCCAGACATCCTGTAAACCTTGACAGGAAACTGGGAAGGAAGCTGGACGTTGTATCGGTTTATCCTCGCTGGAGCAAATCCCAGCTTACTCAGAGCAGGGGGCCAGGCTGGCCTGGGGAAGTGTAGTCTGCAAGCCTTCTTGTGCTAGATTAGTCCAATTGGCCCAAATAACATTTGCTGATGAAAAAGGCAAACTTGAATCAAAACCAATTCATGCTCTAGCAGGGCACACCCCTCCAGAGCATCTCACTGAGGTCCTGCAGTGTCCTGCCTCTGTTTCTCTTCTTCAGAGTCTCCTATGACCAGGGCTTGACAATTAGGGCAATCTACTCACCCATGGCAAGTAGATTTTAGCCCGGCACGGCACCACAGCATGATCAGCACATGCGCAGCGTGGTCTGCACATGTGCAGTATGCCAAACCATGCGGCTGGCGAGCGGGGCTCACTGCTGCTTGTCAAGCCTGGCTTATGATCACTCCCACAACATATTTCCTGTTGTTGTCTCTTTCTCCCCTGCCTGTGGCTGGGTTACTAGGTACAACAGTTCTTGAAATAATTATCAAAGTCCCACAAATAAAGTCCCACAAAATAAGGCAAAGTGTGGGGGAGGGATAGTTCAGCGTTTTGAGCATTGGCCTGCTAAACCCAGGGTTGTGAGTTCAATCCTTGAGGGGGCCATTTAGGGATTTGGGGCAAATCTGTCAGGGATGGTACTTGGTCCTGCTGTGAGGGCAGGGACTGGACTCAATGACCTTTCAAGGTCCCTTCCAGTTCTAGGAGATAGGTATATATATATATATATTATTATTATTATTATTATTATTCAGATGTAGCTCCAATGTGCCTCCCAGACACCAAAATACTCTCCTGTCCCAGTCTGTGCTTTGCAGAACTGCCACACCCAGCCATCTGTACCTGGAGATCGGCCTTTTCCTGCTAATATCTCCCCTGTTTGGAGGAAGAAAGAAGAAGAGATCCTCCCATTTCAATTCTTTTACACGTGAACTACACCGGATCACAAGGGCAGAGTGCTTAAGGGAGATTTAAAGGCAGTTTGACCAGCTATAGCACAGTACAGTACTATCATACAATTCGTAAATGCTCAAGATGTCTGTGGTAGGAGAGTTCAGTTCCATTTAATAGAATGCCATTGGCTTATACCAGGTCTGAATTTGACTCATAACAGTCAGGAAACTGTGTACTAAACCTCAGCTGGTGTAAATGAAGCTACTTTGGGGCCTATACCCCATACAGTTACTGCTGCTTGTCAAAACAACAACAAAACCTTACCAAAACAAACCGCTCCATTACACTCACTGTTTTCCCCCTGGGAGAAAGAATGAACCAACATATGAGATATGCACAACTGAAACTTGCATTGTGCACAACTGAAATGTTTGGCTACTACAATGATCAAGGTGGCATAAGAAACAATTCAGAACAGATTTTTTTATTTTAAAATTAAATGGATTTGTACTATTTACCTAACATTTTCAACATTTACTTTTCACAAAATCTTTAAAGTAATAATAATTAATACTTGGGGCTTGATTCACTACAGTGATACTCCAGTTTGACTTTGGAGTGAGTTTAGTGAAATCCAAGGCATCACACCAGGGTAAATCTGGTGCAACTCAGGCTCTGGGTTTGCGGGGTAGCTGAGCAAAGTGTTTTGCATGTGGTGTCTCCAGGCTACACATGACACTAGCTGATAAAGACGACTGAAAGTTGGATTTACAAATCAGGCTTCATTGCAAAGCTACAACCAAGCTAATTACTTGCATGATTTGTTGGGGGAGGGGAGTCATTAATAAATCTTTTAAGCTACACACAAAACTATCAGTGACCATGCAAGGATTATTCATGATACAGCAGGGGAAATATTGTCCCCAGCCCCTGTTTCTTAAAAGAAGTTTGCGACTTTAAAGAGACTTAAGTCTTCTGAGCTGGTGCCCTAGGACTGTGCAGCCTGGGCTGCTGTTAATTCGGAGCTGGGGCCAGAAGTGTCAGTGAACTGTGATGTCCCCCTCGGTTAACCGAAAGGAGAGGTTACTCGAGCCCTGCTTTCTGTTTCTGATTGGCGCCTAGAGGTCTGCGCCTTTAATGTGCCCGATTGTCTGTCATTGCCTATGAGTTCTTCCTGGAAACTCCGGGTGCCACTAATTTTGCCAATCAGTGTGGGGAGGGTAGAGGGGTGTAGAATATATCTCATGGGACTGTGTCATGCTGCGAATGAGGGTTCCCCGGTCTCCCCCTAGTCCTGGGCGGGAGAGAGAAACGGCTCTGCCAGCGCCGGAGCGATACGCGTCCCTCTCGTCTATAAATCGCGGAGGCGAGGCTCCTAGAGGACAGAGACACAGAGACAGGGAAGCAGGCTCCAGAGCCCCAAGACAGCCGAGCCGAGCAGCACAACTCTCTGGCAAGCTGCAGCGGCTCAAGGAGGCGGCTTCGCCTGGCACTGGTATTGTTTAGTCCGGAGAGAGTGGCAGGAGGCGCTGCTCAATCCCAGCGCGCACACTGAGTGCCCGGACCAGCAGGAGGGGGCTTGCAGTTTGGTCTGGCTCCGGAGCGCACAGATGGGCACCGTGGAGTGAAGCATCGAGGAGAGGAGACCGAGGCGGGCAGCAGCCCCATGGACAGGGCTGGGACACAGAGGTCAGCACGCTGGAGAGCGCGCCGGACCAGCGTTGGATGGCGGGATGCAGCCCTTAGCGGAGCCGACCCAGGGGTCAGCACCGCAGACAGGGCACAGGGATGAGCAGCGGCCGAGCTGAACAACTGGACGCTCCAGCACCGTGGAGCGCGCTAGTGCCCTATATTCCGCACCATGGAGAGCGCACTGCGCGGCTAGTGCCCTGGATCAGCACCATGGAGAGCGCACTGCGCGGCTAGTGTCCTGGATCAGCACCATGGAGAGCGCACTGCGCGGCTAGTGTCCCGGATCCAGCTCCATGGAGAGCGCACTCCGCGTCTAGTGTCCTGGCTTCAGCACCAAGGACAAGGCTCTGGCGAGAGCCGCGGGTGGGTTCTAGCCCCATGAACCCGGCTCGCGCCACCCCAGCACCATGGAGAGGAGACTGAACGTGACCCCGGAGGCGCTCAACAAGCTCCTGCGAGAGCACAACATGACCAGGCAAGAGTTCATCGCCGCCTACGGCCTCAAGCCCCTGGTGTACATCCCAGAGCTGCCTCCCCGCGCCAAGGTCATCTTCCTAGTGCTCTACATCTTCATCTTCGCGCTGGCTCTTCTGGGCAACAGCCTGGTGGTCTACATCATCATCCGGCGGAAACCCATGAGAACAGCCACCAATATCTTCATCTGCTCCCTGGCTTGCAGTGACCTGCTGGTAACTTTCTTCTGCATCCCTTTCACGCTTCTGCAGAACGTCTCCTCCGAGTGGCTAGGGGGTAAGTCCAAGTCCCCCTGTCCAGCTGGGCCACCCCACCCCCTTCTTTCTTCTGCCCTCCACCCCAGGTCTTGAGATCTTCCACAGTTTGTCTGCTGCCCACCAACCAACCCCCCTCCCCACCTCCTAGGATGGAGACCATGTCCATCACTCGGTTGTTTCAAAGCCAAATGCTCCTTCGCTTTAGCTGAATCATTTTAGAAGCTGGTGCAGCAATTGAGTTCCTTCCACCCTTAACACAACAACTCATGGCAGCAGATGCTGGGGGTGGGATTTAGCACCCTGATCAATACATTGTGCCTATTTTCTTGTTAAAAGAAATTAGGGTCATATGAAGAAAATGAACCTTCCTGACCTTTTAAACTATAAACATACAATCAAGTTGCACAAAATGGTTTTCGGTTTTTCTAACAATTTGCAGTCTCCACTTCTTCATTCCCTGTTATTTTTGTCAGCTTGTATTGTTTTTCAGTCTCTCTTCATAGCTTAAATTAGGAATCTGTCACTTAGCAAAAACCTGTTTGGGGGTCACAAATGAGTTATGTGTATCCTTTTATGCAGGATATGAAAAGTAACATTAGGATCCACATTTGCATGTATGCAGCTATGGTGTTGTTATATTATTTATTTGTATTATTAGAGTGCCGATGAGCCCTAATTAGAGATTAGGACCCCATTGTGTTAGATGGTATCTAGGTATACAAAAGAAAATGTGGCCCACTCTGACATTCAGAGAGGCAGGGATAAAAAAAATCGATAGAACATTATAAAGGGGTGTTTAATACTCCCTGAAATCAAGTTGTGTATGAAGTTGTGAAATCAAGTTGACAAAAATATAACTGAATCACTATAAGAGGCATCACACTGAGATCTTCACAAATCACACATGGGCCAAGAAATGAAGGCTTCATTGAGCAAGAACAGAATGAGTTCAGTCATATAACTGTTGGATCTAAGTAGCATGCCCATAAGCGGTAACATTTTCTAGTTGCGGCTTACTGCCAAAAAGTATTTCCCTTTGAAAGCAGTGGGGAAACCTGGAAAAATGTGGCTAGTCTGAATGCCCCACTGTGTGAACTGAGGGTCAAAATGGCAGTTATAAAATTAGGGGTTATAGGGAATTAAATAATCACTATAGGATGTCTTCAGTCAGAATTTGGGGTTTGTTCCTGAGAGGGCCTCTACTCCATCAATGGTGATGAACTTTCAGCTGCGTCCTGACCCTAGGTCAGTATGTACTTTATATGTGGGGAGGCAGTTGGTACCAAGATATTTCTCAGTGAGGCGTTCTGTTACAACCCCTCTGGAATGCGCCTACAGCCTGTGCCACGTACCTTTTGGTGTTCTTTATGCTTGATCTGGCTTATGCTCTTTCTCTTCATCCAAGCCTCTTTCCTTCCTGCAGTTTCACTGAGCCAGAGTCTTACTAGATTTCAGGCCTGATGATTTGATGTTACAGACCCTCAACTTGCTACATTTCCCCACTTTTTGTTTTTTCTCTGGAGGATGTTTACTCATCATCCCAGAAGAGCATAATGCATGAACTGAAGGTGACCCAGTGGACTAAACGCTGTCATGTGGACACCATGCCTTATGCCCCATCTGTCCCTTAGTCTGCACATTCCCTCGTACGACAGATGAACAGATTTTATTTTCCAATTATGTTAAGTCCTTTATGGTGGACCCGGGAATGGTAGGCCTTGGGACCATTACTGAGGAATGTAGTTTACTGACTTAATCTTAGAAGCCCTCCCAAATAATTAACAATGTATATACTTGTAGTGTATTTGAGTACAGCATGTATTGTGTAAATGACACAACCTTATAACAATTTATTTTCCAGTTTTATATTGTGATTTGGTCCTTGTGAACTGCTGATAGCAGCACACTCCTATTAGGGCATTTATAGTTACCATTTGTATTATTAAAAACAGTAGGCTGAGTGTTTTCAGTGGCATAGTTATAGTTTCCCCCACAGGATTATGTATATAAGAAGTAAAACAGAAATTTGGAGTGGTGACACTATAAATGAGGCTGTTATATAGAAATGTCTTGTTGCTAATTAATTACTACCCAGTACTGTCCATTCATGTTCTAAGTTACGCTCAATGCTGTCTGTCACCCTCCGGGGGTAAGCCTTCCTGGGCAGGAACTAGGAATAGCTAGCTTCTCTGTTCCATTGGTTGCAGTGCTCAGTGATACACCAGTAGCTGACATAGATACAGTTTCAGAGGGGTAGCCGAGTTAGCCTGTAACTGGAAAAACGTAAAAAACAAGCAGGACCTTAAAGACTGACAAAATATGTAGCTGAGCTTTCGTGGGCACAGCCCACTTCTTCAGATGACTGGAATATTAAAGGTCCAGTTCCAGTGTTTCTTATGGATATTGTCTTCCAGATAACCTACGGAATGGACTGTGAGCAATTTTATTAATTATTGCTGTGTCAGGATTTAGTCTGGGTACCCAGACACACAACCCAATTGTTTTGAATAACATGTGCCTCAGTTAGGGTGCAGTGTCACTGATCCAAATCGTGACTGGTAATAACAGTCTTTACTGTGTACTGTTATCTTCTAGGCTGTGTCTACACTGAACCCCTTTTCCGGAAAAGGGATGCAGATGAGACAAGTCGGAATTGCAAATGAAGCGGGGATTTAAATCTCCCCCGCTTCATTTGTATAAACATGGCTGCCGCTTTTTACCGGCTCGGGGCTTTGCCGGAGAAAAGCGCCAGTCTAGACGGGATCTTTCAGAAAATAAACCCTTTCCCAAAAGGTCCCTTATTCCTGATTTTAAGAGGAATAAGGGATCTTTCGGAAAAGGCTTTATTTTCCGAAAGATCCCGTCTAGACTGGCGCTTTTCTCCAGCAAAGCCCCAAGCCGGAGAAAAGCAGCAGCCATGTTTATACAAATGAAGCGGGGGATATTTAAAATCCCCCGCTTCATTTGCAATTCCGACTTGTCTCATCTGCATCCCTTTTCTGGAAAAGGGGTGCAGTGTAGACACAGCCCCCATGTGTTTGTGGTGTGATGTCTTCTGGTATTTTTGGTCGCTGGATGAAACAAACAATTTCAGTTAGTTAACATCATAAAAGTTTTTGTTTGTTTTACATTTATCTTGTTTTTAGTAACCCAAATTTAATAAACAGGTTAGTTTAATTTGTTTATAATGTAATAGGGACCAAATCTTTTTGTAATATAAACTAAACTTTTGCAATTGTTGTATAGACATTTATTTTCACTTGAGGTTTATTACCAATATTGTGTCCTAAACATAACACTAAACTGTTAAAATAGATCATCACAATGCTCCACGAGAAGGTATATTGCTTTCCCCTGCTAAACACTTTGACTATGTCTATACTGCACTCTCTTGAGCAAGAAAATATGCAAGCAAGGAGAAGTGGTGAATATCGCCACGCCTCATTTGCATACATAATGAGCCGCCATTTTGCACAAGGACAGGTCATTAAGTATGCAAATGAGGCATGGCAATATTCACCACTTTGCCTCGTTTGCATATTTTCTTGTGCAAGAGAGTGCAGTCTAGACGTAGCCCTAGAGCAAGAGTTAGTAACGTAATTTTTACCAAGCTTTTTAGAGTTAATTTGCTTGTGATACCAATTCCACTTTTGTTAATTGTTTAACAAGTACAAACATTACTACTTTCCTTTAACATAATATACAAGAAAATAGAATTTAAATCAAAATGAATTTTAAAAACAGGTGTTTGTAAATGCTTTGAGGATATTAAACATTCATGATGCTTTGTTATGTTTGGGAGTCCAAGGTGGAATCAAAAGTTTGGTTAGCTTTATACATTATTGCTATGCCATTCTTATAACTGCATTTAAAAATAAAAACAAGTTTATAAAAATCCATACAAAAAATTGACATTTTGTTAATGTTGCCTTAACCTTAATGTGGAGATTTCCCTTTACATTTTTCTTTGAATTAAAAAATAAAATATTTTTTTTATTAATATAAGAAAAAAAAAGTTTGCTATGGCATTATTTGTTGAGGCAGAAATACATGTACATATATGTGTAACTGAAACCTTTTTGAACTTTGCAAAAAAATTAATATTCATAATATGATTATACTCCAAACATAATAGTAAAATAGTGTGGTAACACATTTTAATTTTTAAAAAGGTATAAAATTGACTTATGTTGCAACAAAATAAAAATAATTTTAAAAAACAGTTCTGTGATACACAACATACAACAAAATTGGCAACATACATGACATATAGGATAACTTATAATGAAAAAGCAAAATGGCACCAAAATTACATTTATAACTAAGACAAAAAAAAGTTGGAAAAATAAACAAAAGGGTTAAACATTTAAATCAGCAAGTTATTACTTTATTTAAAACTTTTAATAAAAATGTCTATTACTTTTAATATTTGTCAAATGTGTTGTATTAATTTAATAACTTATGGCATTGTCTATTACTTTATGTCTTAAGCTTTATTTTTAAACTCTGCTATACAGGTATATTGAAATAAGAAAAGCGAATGTTTCAAATATTAGTCAGTGGTTAAGGATTAGAAACAGTCGGCATGTCTGTTGCTTAGCAACCTTATCTCCAGGAAAGTTGGGAGGAATTCCAGGTGTTGCATTCCTGAAGGGTTAAAATAATTAATTTACTGGTTTCATTCAAATTAAAGCTTTTACCTTATTTTTTGTTCCTTGTTTTGTTTTAATTGCTTTATATTTTGAAGATTTCTGTAAAAACTAACTTTTAATTTTTAACAGAGAGAGAGTCAAAGAGAGGAGAAGAGGGGGTGAAGATCAATTTAGGAAGGTAGGGAGACTTGAGCCAAGAGATTAACTCTTAAAGTTGTCTTAAGGTCCAAGCAGCAGCAGCAAATTTAGCAAATTGAGAAACGCTATAAAGGAACACATACCGGTACGTAAGACTATTTCAGAAAGAAGGGTACATTTTTAGCTGAGGGTGCATCTAGACTACAGGGTTTTTTCGGAAAAATGGTCATTTTTTCTGAAAAAACTTCATTTACGTCCACACTGCCATTACGTTCTTTTGAAAGAAAATCAAAAGAATGCAGGGGGGTTTCTGACATTGGTAAACCTCATTCTACGAGGAAGAACGCCTTTTCCGAAAGAACTCTTTCGGAAGGTGGAGGTGAAAGAGGGAGTTTTTTCGAAAGAAGAAGCCTCCAGGAAAAAGCACAGGTGCCCTGGTGGCCACTCTGTCCGTAGCAATCACAGCTTAAATGCGAGATAGTGTCCATATCTTTCGAAAAAGCAGACCTTTTTTTCGATGCACTTTGGCAGTGTGGATACTTTCTTTTGGTAGAAGTTTTTTCAGAAGATCTCTTCTGGAAAAGCTTCTTCCATAAGAAACCTGCAGTCTAGATGTACCCTGAGTGAGGAATGTGGGCCGGTGGGTCAGAGCAGTTGGAAACCCGCACCCTGGATTTTTATCCTGACCTTAAGATTAGAGTAGGGGTAGTTACCTGCACTTGTAAAAAGTGATTGTTCCCTCAGTCTGTTGCTGTTGTCTGCATGCCAGATGGATTGCAGGAGTGCCTGTACATGCTGCAGTTGACCGTTTTCTGGCAACTCCATGAGTTAATGCATCAATTCTCGTTAACCTGCTTAATTTTGCTTTTTCACTTTGAAATTCTTTTTTAATCACTTCCCTGTGGTCAAGTCGCAGCTCCTGCCTCCTAGTGTGCTCTGTGGACCGTTCCATTTTTTCCTTCATTTTATTTACCAATTCAGTGAACGTGCTGTTAGCTACTTCTCCCTCCTGTGCACTTACTTTTCCTGTTCCAACAGGCACCAGTCTGGGTCTCAGTTTAAGTTCAACTGGAACCTGGCTTTTATCACATGGTTGTGGCTGCAATGCAGTGGATCCCCTCTCATCTTTTACATTTGCCAGGGCCACATTTGTCCATTTCTGTCCCACAGCTTCAGGTACCGTGAAAGTTCCAGAAGCCTGTTGCTTTGTTTCTCTTTTGCAAGTTTTCTCCAGTTTCTTCCAATCTCCTATTTTCCTGCTTTACTTGTTCAAGCAGATCATGTGTTTGGATTGCCTGTCATCCTGCCAGTGGGGCTTGGGCTCTCTTGCCTGTATTGCTTCTTCTACTTCCCTAGTCTGTTCGATGACTCAGGAGGCTAGCAGTGGGCCATGCTGTTTAACCCAGCTCACTGCCACAGGCATTACTTGCAAAATGCTGGGCTTTTTACTGTGATGACTACTATTATTCAGTGTTTCCGTTTCTGCCATGACTCTACATTTACCGGTCCATGTTACCCCACACTCTTTTTTTACTTCATATCCTAGCAGTACAATGGGTCCATATCTCATCAAACTCTGTGGGGATTTGAGGGGAAGGGATCAGGTTTTCTGTAGTTTTCTTTGGTTTTCTGCCACGTCAGATCACGATTCCAACAGAGGATAACAGTTTGTTTACCAGATCGGTGGCTGGGGTCACCAGTGACATCAATCAGGATTTCAGGGTTCATCCTGATGGGTTCCTGACAGGTCCTCTACTGTCAATGATGATGACGTTTTGGCTGCATGCATTTGCTCCCGTCTGCACGTTAACCATGCGCAATTAGTCAACACAACAGACTCCTGAGAGATTCCCCAAATCAGATTAGGATCGAAATCACCCAAGCAGGCTTATTGCCAAATGACACACAATAATAGTTGTCAGCGAACAGACTGCTGCTGCACCACTACACATTATATAAGCCGTGGTAATGGACTAACATGCATTAAGTGCCCTAGATTTCCATCTCCGCCTTCTCCCCTCCCCCTTCTCCTCCCCACCTTTTCTCAGTGAGGTGTTCTGTTACAACCCCTGGTACCTTTTGGCATTCTTTATGCTTGATCTGGCTTATACTATTTCTCTTTAGCCAAGCCTCTTTCCTACGTATAGTTTCACTGAGCCAGAGTCTTGCTCACTAGATTTCAGGCCTGCTGATTTTATGTTACAGAGGAACATCCACACTGCAATTGCATTCTTCCACAAGAAAATCAAAAGAACAGAGGGGTTTTCTGGCATTGGTAATCCTCATTTTACGAGGAAGAAATCTTTTTGCAAAAGAACTCATTCACAAAAAGGCGTATGTGGATGGGGAAAAGGGAGTTCTTTCGGAAGAAGAGGAAAGAGGAAAAAGCACAGATACCCTGGTGGCCATTCCATCCATAGTAATCACAGCTTATATACAACAGAGCGTCCATTCAGTCTGGATGCTCTCTTTCAAAAAAACAGAACACTTTTTCGATGCACTTTTGCAGAGTGGATGCTCTCTTTCGGAAAAAGCTTTTTTGGAAGATCTCTTCCAAAAAAAAGCTTCTTCCGAAAGAAGCTTGCAGTCTAGATGCAGTCTCATATACTCTCACCATCTCCTGCAGAACAACCTGAAAAGTTAGCCATCATCTTCCTCATTACCACCACCTCATCGTCACCAGTGGCTATCAAATCTGGCACCTTCCAAGGACAACATCTTTCCTCCTCTACTGCCACTAGACTGGGATGCCACTTTTATAACATTACGCTGATGCTGTTATTTCTGATGCATATTCAGTGGGGGATTCCTCCTTTTCCTTATTTGTCTTTCCTCACCTTGCTGATGTTGGAATGTCTGTTTCCTACATGTTAGTATATCAATGACCAATTTGTTACCATGGCCCTTTTGTGATTAGGCATCGCATTCGTTACCTCTGTTCTAGCCAATTACTTTCATCCTTTCTAGATTTCAAGTTGTGGCATACCTGCTAAGTATAAAAGGGTATACCCTTAGGAAAACCCCTATGCCAACCTGATGCGATGTATCATCTGTGTTAACGGTTGCAGCCATATATGGGTCCTTTTGCTTTAGCTCATCCTGATCTATTTAGGTGAAAGGTCTCAAACATACGTCTGCTAACATTGCCCTATCTTGACAAACATGATGTGGTCTGCAGATCGCTCATGTTACAGCCAAAACATACTCCAATATAATCCCATTATAATAAATAATCAAACCCATGAGCAAATAAGAAACTTACAAGAAAAGACAGCTAGGCAAGCTAACAGGCTAGCCTTAGACATAGCTCATATATATGTCATTTCATTGTCAGGATGTTTTATGGTGAAGTCATTGATCTGTGGTCAGCATTTCCCCTTGAGCTCTATTTTCAGCACCCCAAAAGTTTGGGGGATTCCACTGAGCTGGCCATTTGTCTGTACAAAGTTCATAGGCCTCATGCCTTATGCCAGAGATTCTCAAACTTTGTGATACCGCGACCCCCCTCTAAGTTGCTCGCAACCTCCCAGGGGGGTCAGAACTCACAGTTTGAGAAACGTGGCCTTATGCTAACTTGCTGAAGCTATTGTCATACAAGATCCAGGCCTGTTGGTTTCTTGCATTACTGGTGGATATAAGGCAAAGCAGAATATAATAGAAGCAAGCTAGCCCACTGGGCTACAGACATCAGCTCCTCTTTATCTGTGAAGGCAAGGTCTACTAAAGAGCTCCCCCTTGCTGGCTACACAATCTTTTGAGTTAAGAAATGGTCCAGCTCTAATGTCTGTGACTGTAACTCATTAGCCAGAGTGTGTTATGTGTGTACTCCCCTGTATCTGATGCACAGAGGATATGGGCTGTTACAGGCCAGAGCCTTGTTCTTTGGCTACCGCTGTAGAGACTGGGGTTGGTTGGAGAACAAGAATTCCATTTCAGGAACACTACTGAGCTTTCCGAATCTGTTTTCATTCTGATTCAGTAGACAGAAACCTTTCAAAAGTTATGGGGAAAATGTGAGGGGAGAGAGAGAGACCCCAGCAAGCTCAGAATAACCCAAAGCCTAGTGGTTAGGGCAGCCACCTGGGCTGTGATGGAAACAGGTTTAGGTCCTAGGTTCTGCCTGGTTTGAAGCAGAACTCTGAGAGCTCTCTAATGGGAGCCTTAACGCTTGGGGCAGACAGTCAGCCTGTTCTCTTGGACCTGTTCCACTTTGTCTGAGTAATACAATACGCACGGGGGCAGAGCAAGAGACTGATGTTCAGGGCACTTGCCCAGGATATAGGAGACCCTGCTCCAGATCAGGAACAGCACATGTATCGCTATGGCAACACCAAATCAGTCAGAGCTGGGATGTGAATCTGTGTCTCCCACAACCTGCATCCATACCCAAACCACCAGGCTATTAGCTGTTCTGTGGCCCTTCTCCTCCCCCACCCAATACAATGGGCATGTGAGAAACCTTTGCCATTAAAGTGGGTGGAAAGTCGGCTGTTTCTCCAAACGTGCTTGTTTTGATGAATTGGCATTTCCAATGGGAGGGGTGGGGAACACCCCTGTGCAGTCAAAAAAATCCCAGCCACTCCAGCCGACACACACAGGTCAAGCCAGGTGAGTGCCCTGATTCAATGCTCCCTGTCCACCTCAGCTTAATATTGACCATGTAAATTGCCGCGGAGGGCCAGACATTCCCCTCACCCACACGAGTTTACATCTGCTACTGCATGGATCATAACCGAGCCATTCCTGATTTATTCCAGTGCCCATCGGGGAGACTCTGGCCCAAAATGCTGCCTGTGTGGCTGTCGTTCCGCTCGGTTGGTTTCAGGCATGAATCACAGAGAGAAAAGCTGGGTTCGTTCCTGTTGTTCAGACAGCAAGGGAAGGGAGGGCACATTTTATTCACATGCGTCTTTCACTTTCACCTTTCATTTGAAGTTGCTGCCCATGTGAGTCACACCTTGCATCTTTTTCATCAGTTCCAGCTACTGCGTGGATCATAACAGAGCGATGAATGAATAACTCTCATCCGGTGACATTTTACGCCCATGAGCAGGCAGGCAAGAATGAGTCTCAGATTCCTGTCCTCACGTTGCACAGACCCCTGGGACTAGTTTACAGGCTTATTTGCCAGATTCTGCCACTATTTTGAGCCGTTGTTTTCACATGGTCAAGATTTTGGGTTTCTCTCTGGGCTTCTTTCAGACCCATGTAGTTATTTGGTGGCACTGCTGTTCGTTTTGCTGAAAAGATATCTCCTTTGAGGGCTTTGCAGCATTGGTACCACTTTGTATATGGCTGTCTTCCCAAATTCTATTTTTATATTTCCATTTCATTCCAGATTAAAGATAGATCATTAAAAGATGGTTTGTGGACTGATGGTAATGGGACTATTTAGAAAAACAACGAGTACAGAGCACCTTAGAGACTAACAAACATATACATAGTATCATGAGCTTCCATAGGCAAAACCCACTTCTTCAGGTGAGTGGAAGTGGGCCATAACGGTTACAGCAGCATCCACGGAAGTAGCCCCCAAAAGTACATCAGTTCACAGGGTGAGTGAGGCAGAGTCAGTCCAGTCTCTCACTCTTGCAAAATGTGCAGCTAAGCCCAGGCACCTGACCCGGGGCTCTGCCATTGTTCTGTTGAGATGCCTCCCTTGCTATTGTCTAATCACTCTTTCGGAAAAGGAAAACGATTAACTTTTGGGGCAGGGTCCATTGGTTCTATTTGCCCTGTATTGAAATAATTATCCGCTCCTGCTTGGGCCAGCCTATGGGCTTGCCTGCCCAGCTGAGGATACTTCATCTCTACACCTCTATAGGCTGGGCTAGGGTGTGAATGGCAGCCCGGATAGCTCCCTAAAAACAGAAGTGAAGATGCCCCACCTTGGCTCTTTAAGCCCACCTGGGCCTGGAGGTGCCCACTCACATCTGCACCCTCATTTCTATTGCTAGCAAGCGAGCTGGAGTCCAGCCAGCACAGACCCCTGGCTGCAGCAAAGGCTTATTCCTCCTCCCTTCCTCCCCCAAGGTATATCAGACCCCCCCCCCCCCCCGGGGTGAACTCCAGCCCCACCCAGACAGCTGTGCACCACTTCAGCCCTCACTCTGGTCTTCTGCACAAGACTGGATCCCGCAGTCCCATTCCTGGGTGCTCCCTGAAGGCCGACCCATCAGCTTTAAGCAGGGCCTCCTCTTTCCCTCAGTTCTCTGCCCAACGTTTGCTTCATGAGGCTCCTAAGCTGGAGTGGCCTGGGCCCTGCTTTTTGCGGAGGTTTCCTGCTGCAGGGGAAAGACTCAGCTGCTTCCTCTCACTTTTAATATCTTTGATCAATGGTGCAGTTGTTCCAACTTTAACAGTGCTCCCTGATACAATCTGTTTTTTAGCAACTGGCAAAACAGTTTCTCTTGTTTTCATCATTCGTGCCTTCATCCCCTAAGGCACATAGAAATATCACAGAATTCCTTATGTTTTAATCAGGCCTCTTATAGAGAGAGCTACAAAGGCATATGGCAAATCAGCGTATGCCAGTGAAATCAATGGTCTAATGCCAGTTCTCCCCAGAGAATCATCTGGTGTGTATGTGTAGATGGTGCGGGCGCGCACACACACACACACACACACACACACACACTTTTCCTATTACCCAGGAGTCGGGGGGGGGGGGGAAGGAGATAACCTAAAGAAAATCACGTCACAGGACAGATTCTTAAAAAACCCCATCATATCCCAAGCCCTTCCTGCTGTTCCTCCGCTGCAGAAAGGCCCCAAGCACAATGGGACCACAAAGATTTTGCTGCATAATGGAGCCATGCTAAGAATCCATGCGCCGGCTTTCTGCACAAACCTCTCCCCCCCCCCATGCAGGATGGGGAATTGCTCCCTGAAAGGCTCCTTTGATGGCTGGAGGTGCTACCTCTGTCGGGGTTCCCTTTGCTCAGAGACCTCCCTTCCCCAGATCAGAGGCTGGAATGAATGTCCATACCCAGACCACAGGCTGTACTTGTTTTCTTGCAAAATTCAATTCAAAATAGCAGTTTATTTTCTCCCGGTTGCTCTGAGTGCAGCATCCGAAAGTAGCTTTTATCCAATTTGTTCTGTTAATTACCAAATGAGCTCATACCCTTATGTGGAAGCACGGCTCCCATTTAGTCAAACCGCTCATGTGACGTTTTAGGGTGGTAAATGAGCCCCCGCAGCTGGTGTTTCATCTGAATCAGCACAAGTAGCCTCTAAATGAGCAAGTCCTGGAAATCCAGGAAGGTCCCTCTATCTAGGAGGAACGTCTGGGGGATCCGTTCTGTTTCCCATGGCCAGGAATTCTGACCCTAGAGCTGTCTGTGGGGCAGAACTGCAGGCTGTGGAATGCAGGCTGTCCAGCCCCAGCTTTATCCTGTCAAATTTTCAGTGACTCAGGTGTTGGCGTTTCTAGCACCTGAGAAGGGGAATTGCTAGGAGTTCGGTTGTTTGCCAAACCACAGTTTTCCTGGACCTGATCCACTATTACCCTGCCCCTTGGGGGTCATTCGCACCAGTGCCAAGTGAGTCCCACACCACCAGACCAGATTAGCAGCATGTACTAAACAAGACACAGGGCAATGGTGAAGTCACATGATCTTTTTTCAATTCTCCCTTTATAAATAGGACACCATCTCTCTCTTTCACAGCAGTGTAGCGAGGCTAGATCAGGGTGGGCAAGATACTGCCCACGGGACGCATCCGGCCCTCCGAGCCATTTTGGCGCGGTGGCCATTTTTATTTTAATGAAGCCGGCTTCATTGGCTATGTCGGGTAGCCTAGTTTACATACCTCTGGCAACAGAGGCACGTACTCTAGACATACCCATACAGACAAGTGCCATTGAAATGCCTCAAACTGGAAGAGGGAACAGATGCTGCTGTAACAAAGGCTTCAGCTCAGCTTGTCTTTCACAGAGCGCTACGTTGAGCAGCTCTATTAGTTCTTTATCTTGCCCAGCCGCTCCACACGGCCTCTCTGCTTCCCCCTCCTGCCCCATCACACAGCCAGGCAGATGCACACTTCCAGGGCCTTGACCCTGAGTCCTTGGCCTGGTAGGTTTTGCCACAGTGTGCACATGGCTGAGGTCCTGCCCCCCACCCTCCGCATGGTTCATGAAAAAACTTACTTTGGATTCCTCCCTGACTGCAGAGCTTCTCCCAAACCGTGTCTTGCCTCCTGAGATCAATTTCCTACAATTTTCCTAACCCTCAGAAAAGTCCACTCAGTCCCCAGGGGCGACCTATTTTCTTTGGCACTGCTTCACTCATGCAATTAGTTTGTTTTCTTGGTGAGCACATGAGAGACACAGAAGGGTTGCTGATAAACCCTGTTTGCAAACTATTTGTCTCTGAGCAAGGAGGGAATTGAGACAATTCCTTCCCCAGGATGCTCCTGGAGCTATGTCTACAATGGGGGAGCCTCTACACAGCCCTGGACCCCTGTTGTGTCTTTGGGAAACAGTCTAGTCCTAGAAGAACAGCAAAGGCTGCCTGAGAACACACCTCCACCAGCATCCCTGGAAGGCATTATTATTTCTCCTGGACTTCTCAGGCTGCCTCCAGTTAAAGCCTCAGGAAATGTATCCTCTCCCGCTCAGCTCTGGCACTTGGCACCACTCACCTGCCTTGATACAACAAATATTATTTCCAGTTTGATAGATTTAATTATTGGTCTGAACCAGAGATCTGAAATTCTTTTCCACAATTCCCAGTTCTGTATGCCATTAAAAATGCACTTTTTGTGTTTGGTTGGCCAAATAGGCTAGTTTAAAATGTCTGGTGCCTTTGAAATATTCTGTCTGGGTTCAGCAGAGCAATATTTTATAGAAAGGTTTTGAAGAAAAATCCTCGTGCAGGAACAATGCTGCTTTCAGTTCTGATATATATTCTTCTTGACCTTCACATTTCTCTTCTCTGTCTCACGGCTTAGCTACATGGGGCCAGTAGCGCAGAATGAGGTTGGGGGGTGCATTTAAAGCACAACAGCTATTCTAAAGTGGGCTCAATTAAACTGAACAAAGGCACTTGGTGTGCAATAGCATGTGCATAAGGGCCACATCTACACTCCCAGGTTATTTCAAAATAATAACTCCCGAAATAACTATTTCAAAATAGCACGGCCACACTAAAGGGAAGCCTCAAAATTAGTCTGAGGCAGGCTCCCTTAGGCTATGTCTATACTGCACCCGTTTTGTGCAAGAAATATGCAAATGAGGCTAAGCGTAGCATATCACTGAGCCTGATTTGCATAATTAATGAGCACCCACTTTTTGCACAAGAAGCTTTTGTGCAAAAAGCAGCCGTCCACACAGCACCTTTTTGCACAAAACTCCCCTCTTGTGCAAGAGCCGTTTTTCCAGAAAAAAATGCGGAAGAATGGCTCTTGCACAAGAGGATTTTTGCACAAAAAGGAGCTGTGTAGCAGCAGCTGAGCATCCCTGCTAACCCTATTTCGAAATAGAAATTTCAAAATCGGCATTATTCCTTGTAAAATGAGGGGTTATTATTTCAAAACTAGGAGGGGACAGATAGCTCAGTGGTTTGAGCATTAACCTGCTAAACCCCAGGTTGTGAGTTCAATCCTTGCGGTGGCCAGTTAGGAATTTGGGGCAAAAATTTTGATAGCCAATTAGCCCGTCATAAGACAGGATTTTCAGGTCTTTCCTTCACGTCGGTCTTCTTTCCTGAGCCTCCGGTCTCTCGCTCTGTTTCTCTTTCTCCTCCTCCTACTGCCTCCCCCCTCTCTTTCTAAGCTCTCCTCCACCTTCTGCCTCTCTCTCCCTCTCTCTCTTCTCCCCCTCCTGCCTCTCACTCTCTCTCCGCTCTCCTCTGTCTCCATCAGGGATGCACGCTTGTCCGGGCCCTGCCCCCTGGGCGTGTACGTCACCACCCCGCCCCCCTTCGCCTCCCGCCGTGGTGCTCGGCTGACTTCTGTGCCACTCACCCAGGCCGCCACGCGGGAGCAAGTGGCGCAAATGGCCTCTCTCTCTCTTCTCCTCCTACTGACTCGCCCTCTCTCTCTCTCAGCTCTCATCTGCCTCCTGCCTCTCTCCATCTCTCGCTCTTTCTCTTCTCCCCCTCCTGCCTCTCACTCTGTGTTTCTCTTCACCTCCTCCTTCTGCGTCTCTCTCACTCTCTCTCTCGCTGTCCTCCGCCTCCTCCGTTCTCCTCTCTGTCTCCTCCGTATCCTCTGTGTCTGCTCCACTTTCCTCATAGAATCATAGACCCATAGAGCTGGAAGAGACCTCAGAAGGTCATCAGGTCCAGCCCCCTGCTCTAGGAAGGACCAATTCCAACTAAATCAACCCGGCCAGGGCTTTGTCAAGACAAGATTAAACACCTCTAGGGATGGAGACTCCACTACTTCCCTAGGGAACCCATCCCAGTGCTTCACCACCCTCCTAGTGAAATAGTTTTTCCTAATATCCAATCTGGACCTTTCCCACCACAACCTGAGACCATTGCTCCTTGTTCTGCCATCTGTCACTACTGAGAACAGCCTCTCTCCAGCCTCTTTGGAACCTCCCTTCAGGAAGTTGAAGGCTGCTATCAAATCCCCCCTCACTCTTCTCTTCTGCAGACTAAACAGACCCAACTCCCTCAGCCTCTCCTCATAGGTCATATGCTCCAGCCCCCTCATCATTTTGGTTGCCCTCCGCTGGACCCTCTCCAATGCGTCCACATCCTTTTTGTAGTGGGGGGCCCAGAACTGGACACAATACTCCAGATGTGGCCTCCTTTTGAATCCGGCGCCCTTTCCTGATGTTAGAGATGCATGTTCATCCAGGCCCCGCCCCCTGGCTGTTCCCTCTGGGCGGCGCTGTTGCCGCCCACAGTGGTGCTTGGCTGACTTCTGCGCTGCTCAGCCTGGCCACTGCGTGGAAGCAAGCGGCTGTTTGGGCCCCACGCTCACCATGAACCCCAAACAGCCACTTGCACCGCTTGCTCCCACGCGGCAGCTGGACCACAGCGGAAGGCAATAGTGCCACGCCTAACAGTCTAACAGTCTAAAGGTCTAACAGTCACAGTCAAAACCATGACCCTTTAGTTTAAGGCAGTGTCGCCTAATAGTCAGAGTCAATGACATGGTCTTTTAGGGACAGACCGCATAGCCTAATAGCCAATCTTAATAGAGCAGTCCTTCAATACAGGGCAGCATGGCCTAACAGCCTACACCCAAGGGGCCACCAGAAAGGGGAGCTGGTGGTCCAGGTAGGGGTGCCCAGGCTCACTCTCCTCCACTGGGCTCTGACCCAGAGTCCCCTAGCAGAGGCAGAGTGAAACATGCTGAACCTACCTGGCGAGGAGACACTGCTCCATCACCCTCCCTGGATCACTCTCTGGTGAGGCGTCAGGATCTCCAGGGGCCTCACCAATGGTCACTTCCTAGGACTCTGTTGGGCACAGGTGTCCAAGCCGGTCCTTGGGATCTCCAGCCTCCGCCGTATCCAGTCCTCAGCAAGAGCTCCTGGTCTAGGTCCTTCCCCTCCAGTATCTAGCCCAATGAGCTGGACTTCCTCCCTTTATGCAGCTTCAGGGGCTAGCCGAGTTAGTCGGTATAGAAAACAAGAACAAATGGTCTGGTAGCACTTTAGGTTACGTCTACACTACAGCGTTATTTCGAAATATCTTATTTCAAAACAGTTAATTCTAAATAAGTTATTTCGAAATAATGTATCTACACACAAAATGCATTTCAAAGTAGCGTTTTGCTATTTCGAAATAGTGCATCCACACTGAGTGGACGCTGAATCACATTTAAGGATGGCCGGAACCAGTTCCGGCAGGGCATCAGGTCAGGAGTTACTTCGTGTGGCTGTTGCCTGAGGCTGAGGCCTATGCTTAAAGGGACCCCCCCCCCCCGGACTTTCCCTGCTTGCTTGCCTACCTCGATGAGGGACAGCAAAGCATTTTGTCTCTGCATGCCCTGGTTACCCTAACTTTGGACACCACAGCACTCTGCAGCATGGAGCCAGAGCTGTCCCTGGGCACTCTGGTGCTTCTCGTGAACATGTTGCTGTGAGCCTGGCTGCACTTTCTGCAGGCTGCCATCTAGGAGGTCCATCGGGGGGCTGTCAGGATCCAGGAGGCCCTGCAGGAGAGCTTCCACCCTGAGGAGCACTAAGAACCTCCCTGGTCTGTGCCACTGGGGGCTTGTGACTCATTTGTCCCTCATGTCCTTCCACTTACCCCTCTCTAATCCCCCTTCCTGATGTCAAATAAAATACATGTATTTTCATGAACACAAACTGTCTTTATTTAACAAAACGGGGGGGGAGGAGGGGTCGGGGAATGAAACTCTGGTGAGACTGGGGAAAGGAGTCTGGAGAGGGGAGAAGAGAAGGTGGGAGAGAGGAGGGAGAAACCTGGGCAGAGGAAGCTGGAAGGGGGAAGCAAGGGGAAGAAGCGGGAGGGGAAGCTCAGGGCTCAGGGTTGGGGGTCTCGCCAGACCGACTTGATTTTCATGCAAACCTGCTCCTGGGTTCGCATGTGGCCTTTGGTGGCCAGGCTGGCAGCTATCCTGCCATAGACGGCCACGTTCCCCCATCTAGTGCAGAGATCATGGATGTTGGGAGCATCCCCCCCAAACCTGAATAAGGTCCATGATCTCCACCCTGGACCAGGAAGGCGCCCGCCTTCTCCATGCCCTGGCAGGCTCCTGGGAGCTGGCAGACTGCTCCTGGGGAGCGGTGGAGGGCTGGCTGCCAGTGGCTTGCTGGCTCTTGTTTTGGGGCCACTGGGTCAGGGGCAGTGACTGCTGGCTCTGGACTGACAGGCTTGGAGCTGGCACAGGCACTGTGGCCAGAGACAACCCCTTTAAGGGCTCCAGGGATGGGGGAAGGAAGGGAGTGTTCTTGCTTGAGGCCAGAGTGGCCACCAGGGCACCCTGGGAAGGCTGGAGGCCCCCTATTTTGAAATAATTGTCTACACAGCACTTATTTCGAAATAGCTATTTCAAATTTGGCGTTATTCCTTGTGGAATGAGGTTTCCCAAATTTGAAATAAGCGCTCCGCTTCATTTTAACTACCCAATCTTCAGATGCCTACTGATTCCCTCTAGTTCCCTGTCTCCCACCCCCTTCCTTTTTTCCCTTCTCCCCACTCCCACTTCTCTCCTATTTATTTTGGGTCTGCACATCCTAAACTCAAAACTCCGGTCATCTGAAGAAGTGGGCGGTGCCCATGAAAGCTCGTGATCCCATCTACATGTTTTGTTAGTCTAGAAAGTGCTACCAGACCATCTGTTGTTTTTTTCCTTTTATACAGTTATAGCCCCTGGAGCATGCCCAGTCCAGCCTGGGGGCAGGACTTCCACTGTCTATAATGTGCGTTTAACCCTATCAGGGCTAGTGTGGGATATGCCCACTGTGTCACACCCTGCTTTTGACTGAGGTCGGGGAGATACATGTTAAGCACCAGGGCCTTTGTACATTTGTTGAAATGTCCAAGCACCTCAAGGACATTTTAAACTGGGAATTGATAAAAAATAAGCCAAATGACCTTTGCCAGGAGTGTTTTTTTCTTCCCAGCAGGCATCAGCAGGTAGAAAAAAATCTATACTGCCACCAGTAACTTCACCCTACCTGAACCTGACCCAGCATGTCAGTGACAACACTGGGCTGGACAGAGCAGAAAATGCAGGGGGTAGCCTTGAGCCGTTGAAGTAGCTTTTTTTGGACAGGGAGCAGCTTTTTTTTAAATCCAGCATTTTAATCCTCTTGGGATCAGAATCACTCAGCCATTTGGAAAAAAATTAAGTGGTCAGCAAATTGCTTTGCTGGCCAGGATATCTCCAGCCACAAAATCCAATTTCGGGGAAGTGTTACAGACTTTGAAAGATCAGATAAACTGTGATAGTGCCCTTCCGCTGGGGGAGTACCTAAGTGGACTCTGACAGATTACAGTTCGACTGAGAAGATATGCAGCGTTATGGTCTCTAACCCTCTGTTCTGCGGCATATTTAACTCAGCCTTTGGTGTCAACGATCAATCCACTTGTGTGTCCAAGGCTCCCATTTCAAATATGGGCAGAGAAAAGGCATTAACTAAACCATTTGAAATAATGAGGTTAAGCACAATTTTGCCCTTTGAGTGAACAAAGATAGTTGTGTTTCAGCATGGTTAACTCCAGAGACCCACAACCAGCCAATGAATTTTAAATGAAGGGGGGCCCTGCCTACACTTGGGGTATGTCTACACTGGAAGAGAATCCCAGTGTGCCTCAGAGCTTGGTTCCGGTGGTGGGTGTTTCAGACATGGTTGGTGCCTTGTCTCTGCCACCCAGTGAGTGAGACTCAAGAGATCTGGGTTCTATTCCTGGGTCAGCCAATGGGTGGCCATGACAAGCCATTCCCTTGCTCTGTACCTCAGTTTCCCCATCTGACAAACAGTGATCACCACCTTTGTAAGTCCTACTCATGAAAAGAGGTAGGCTTTATTAGAACACTATGCCAGAAGCAGTGACAGCCAAGTCAATAGTACTACCCATGTGCTTACAGTTAAGTATGCTACAAGTCTTTGGTGGACTGTAGGGGCTGGGAAAGTATGTGTGCCAGATTTTCAAAAGTATTTATGTGCCTCAAGGGGCAGAAGAGCACTTAGTGACATTTTCAGAAGCTCTTAAAACCATCCAAGGGGAGTTAGGTGCCTCATCTGTTCCATCTAGTTGCCTCTTTACAACATGAAGTTTTGCCCCTGAGCAAGGGTAATTGTTCTGTTCCTCAGTTTCTCTCTCTGGAAAATTCTACATCAGAGAAGAGAGACACACACCTGACCTGTTGCAATCTCTCTACTCTGCGGAGTACAAGGACCGCTCAGTAAAAGGGGTGGGACCACGATGCTGCTAACAGAGCAGTGCACACAGCATCCTTCTAAGGGCCATGCTACCCAGCGACATGTCTATTTTTAGCACACGAGCTTAATGAGAGCCAGTAGGAGTTTGTGTATGTGAGCTGGGAATCCCAGCCTTAGCTCACAGTGTAGGTGTAACCCCTGAGCAGTGTACCCTCTAATTTTCCATTCATGTGCAGAATAAATTTTGTTGCATGCACCAAGACGTGTGAATGTGCACCACCAGTAAAAACACCTGCTGGTGGCTGTGGGCATGCTGCTAATCAGCTGGGCAGCATTTGAATTTCTGCTGGGTGGCTGCCCAAGGGAACACGGCCCATGAGCTTACAGGGAACACGGCCCATGAGGTAGCAGAGGAGGCATGCTCTCGTAGTGCACTAGGGGTCTCAAGGAGGTGTTCAGCTTGCTGGTGGCATAATCTCTTCTGGCGCAGCTCAGTTCCATGCACCCACAGTGAAAGCCTGTGCATGAATGTCACCAGCTGGTCCTTACAGAGCACAGAGACAACTAAGGAAAGTCTAAGGAAATATCATACCCATTCTTCTCCTACCTCCGCATGAGTGACTCAACCTATCAATATACATCTAAGCGTTCACCAGTGCATTCACCAGTGCGTGGCTGTTCCTAGACAGTCTCCTAGACAGGACCTTCTCTGGGCTCGTCTTTTGCTCCTTCTGCCTTATCAAGAAACACTCAAAGCACTTTTCTGCACTGAAGTTGGAGCCACCTGTTCTGGCTGCCAGGGTGAATCGGCAGAGCACAGAGCCCTACCGGTTCTATGGTCAGGCTGAGCGCCCCACTGCCCTTTGTGCTGCATAAGAGGCAGCCCTGCCCCCAAAGACTTTAAACATCTCAGTAAATTGGCTGAATAGCTCCCCAGCTCTCAGGAAGGGCCAAGTATCCACAAGGGGCTGTTTGAGCAAATGAGCGTGCTCACCAGTGTTCCCTCTAACCTTTTCCACCCATGTGCAGATTTTTTCCATCTAAGTATGGAATAAATTTTGTTACGTGCACCGGGGCGCGTGCCAATGTACACCACAGCTAGAAACAAAAACCTAGCGGTGGGCACTCTGCTCCTTAGTGGGGCAGCACTTGAATCTCTCCTGGGTGGCTGCACAAGTGTCCAGCTTACAAGGAACACTGGCCCAGCCTATAATGCTGAGAGAGAACTGCCCGTTGGTAGCAAATAAAATCCTTAATCCGATTGGACACGTTGAATGTTGCGTTCCTAGGACGCAGACACAATTTCTGAGTTACCATGGAGGGCAAAGGCGGCCTGAAACTATGTTGACTTAATGAGATTATCACATTAAACCGGCGAAGGCACCAAACAATTTTCACTGAACAAAGCCTCCTCATTAAGGACTGTGTCAAAACACTTCTAATTACAGATCCATAATGGTCAGAGCTTGTTTAATTCGTGACAGCGTGTACTGCGAAGGCTGGGTGATGCTCAGCATTACAGGCCGACTATGCCCACTCCCTGTTGGTTGGCCAGCGATTAGTTCTCATTCTGTCACAATACGGATATGAAAGTCACAATCTACCCTCTGCTGTGGCACGATGGTAGCAAAGAGACACAGGTGCGGAATCTCCAAAAGATCGGTTTTGTTTTAACGTGGCCCTTTCTCCAAAGTCTGGGGGATTGAGGATCTAGGGTTTGGGGCGACTTGTAATTGCCATAAAAGCAGCCAATAGAAATATCCCCCAAATCAATGGGAGACCTGTGAAATCCCACTAAGCATCTATTTCTTTAGGTACCTAAATGCCTCCGTCAATCTGCCACGACAGCTTTTTTTGACAGTGGCTTTGTGATGAAGTAGGGCCTGTATTTGCTCTGGTCACTTTGTTGCACTGCGTGTGATTTCGACTGTCCCGTAGTAACCCTGTGTGCGTGCCTCAGTTTCCCTGGGCACTGCACCAATACTGAGATGGGGATGGGAATTTCGGGTGTGACTCTCAATGAGGGTGGCTGCTGCAGCCCAGCACATACAGAATGGCCCAGGCTGTCTGTAACATGAGTCTGGGAGGGGTTGCAACCAAATGACACCTTTTGCCTGGGAAGTCGCAGGGCTGGGACTGGTTGCTGGGTTGTGAGTTAGTCACGGCTGGCTTAGCAGGGGGCCACAGAGCCTTGGAATGTACCAACTGCTTCTAGTTTCTGTGCTTTGTCTGTTCTATGCTGTGTCCCTGTGAATTGATAAACCGATAAACCTTTCATTCTACCTGCTGGCTGAGCATCACCTCTGACTGCAGACGGGGATGCAGGGCCCAGAGACTCCCCACATCTCCGTGACAGACTCACACTCGGTCAATCTAACAGAAATTTCCCGCTTCCGCTCACTTTGATCTGACGCTGCCAGATGTCTCTGGAGCATCCTGCCATGATTGTGGCTGGCCTGATTACACAGGGAGCCAATACTGACGCACAGACTGGGGTCGGTCAGCAGAGTTCTATTAACGTCCGTGTGAAGCGAGGGGTTAAAACAGGGCAGGAATAGTCACATGAGTTTGGGATTCATTCCATCTGTAGAATCCAAACAAAACAAAGAAGTCCCACTCTGCTGTTTTGGCAACCTGGTCTCCCAGAGCTGAAGATGAAGTTTGTTTTTATAGCCAGCTGACTTTCCTATCCACACTTGGCAACATTACATGCTGCAGCCTCATTTAAAATTAAACTTAAGAAATGCAACCTTCCAAAAGAAAAATTAAAGAGTGCCTGTGCACCTTCTAAGGGTTCGTCTACACTGCGGCGCTATTTCGGGATACTGCCGGCATCCCGAAATAGCGTTTTCCATGTCAGGACAGTGCACTCATTTTTTCAAAACATAATCAAAGTAACAGGTGTGCTATTCAGATATCCCAGTAAATGTCATTCCACAAGATTAAGGACTTGTTGGAATAGCAGTCTAGTTCAAAATTTGGCACCGTGCAGGAAAGCGCCAAATTTCAAAACAGACTATCTTCAAATAAGCTCGAAATAAGGTATGCCATTTGCATAGCTCAAATTGTGTAGCTTATTTCCAGCTAGCGCTGCAGTGTAGAAGCACCTTAACTGTGCTAGCTCTAGTAGATATGGTTGCCACTTCATAAAAGGCTTAAAACTCAATTATAGCCATTTCTTTTTTTCATAAGTAACTGGATGCCATTAATAAAAAGGAGCACTCTGCCTTCACTGGGACAGAAACATAGTCCATCCTATACTGCACGATTTGCAGTGATTCCTACTACTGGGGTTTCAGGAAAGCTATGTCAAATCTATCAGCCGTATCCTATTTGAGAGTCTGTTCCTCTGTTCAGGATGCATCCTACATGGTAAGAACTAGGGCCACCAAATGTAGTACACAGCATCCTCTTCTCCTGACTCAAAATAGCACAAGAGAATGTTTACAGACATTTCAATCAGCTGATCCCAGTGCTGCATGAGGATAGGCATCCCTTTGTGTGGGTCCAGGCCCCGATGTTAGAAAAGAACAGCTGACCCAGAGGCAGACGGAGTAGGAGGGCTTCTTTACTGGCAGATACTTGTTCTGCCCACCCCCCACCTCTTGTCTGAGTGAGCAACAAAATTAAGCACAGCAACACTTTTCTAACCAAGTTAGTATGTAAATACACCTACTGACAACTCCCCTTGACCTCTTATTTAGTAGTAAGAACGCCCATCTAATGAATAGTAATAACCATGAGATGAATATAATTATACCCGCCACCCTGTTTATTGTTCACAGCACTTTTAGCTGAAGCATTACGTTTTTACATTACAAACTCCTTGAGTCAGCAGCTTACTGGGGGAGAGAAGGAGCTTTGACCCTGAACATATTTCAGGGTGAGTGGGAAAGGACGGGAGAAAGGGAAGATAACATGGGGTTATACACTGTGGCACTCGTTAGAAGTTACGTTCTTGGTGAAGCTGTGCGCTTATCCATCCCAGGCAGGCAAGAAGGGCGGAAGAAAACAGATCCATAAATCAACAGGAACAGTGCTTGCCTTATCCCCATGGTAGCAACTACCCAGATCCTTATTTAACCCTTCCGTATCCCAAAGCCAAGAACAATACAGCATTACAAAAAGTTTTCAGAGTTGAAATTTGGGGTGTCCCAAACAAGACACCATAGCAGGGCTTGTTTGTCAGAAAACGCCGAGCACCTGCCTATCTGAAAAGTCAGGGTGGGGACACGGAAACTGAAAGCACCTCAAGTCATTAGGCACTTAGACCACCTGGCTTGTGCATATTCCAGTAGCTTCAGTGCTCAAAATAATGTAACCCAATACAAGGGAGTGGAATTCATGGGGCTAGAACAGTACTTCAAAGAGGACTGGTCATCTCTGATTGCTGGCTCCATTTTTGTAATTCATTAAAGAGAGGCTAACGAAGCTGCATGCACCCAGATCTCTACTTTTCCTAGGGGCACCGCAGCTTTGTCTGGTGGAAAGAGAAGTAGATGTAAACTCGGGGTCTAGGCCCAGTTCTGCCACTAACACATTATGGGAACTCGGGCAATTTGATTACAGATAAACTTAAAAAAATCCAGCTTCTAATAATGCCTCATTTTCCTGTGAGGTGGGCACCCCACAAAATGAGGCATCAGACTCGATAACCACTTCTGACACAGCTCTCTCTCTTGCTGTAAAATGGGGATGATTCTTCGCTTCTAAGGCCAGAAGGGTTCACTGTAACTATCAAGTCCTGGGTAAGACAGGTGACAGACAAGGTCTCCCCACATTCTGCCGCAGGGAACATCTGCCCTGGCTGGAGTCATCAGTCAGGCTGTGTCTAGACCACATGCCTCTGTCGGCAGAGCCATGTAGATTAGACACATAGGCAAAGGCAAGTGAAGCCGCGATTTAAATGATCGCGGCTTCATTTAAATTTACATGGCTGCCACGCTGAGCCGACAAACAGCTGATCGGCTGTTTGTCCGCTCCACGCGCTAGTCTGGACGCTCCCCTGCCGACATCAAAGCCCTTTGTCGGCAGCCCCGTTATTCCTCGTTGCAACCCCTCCCAGACTCATGTTACAGACAGCCTGGGCCATTCTGTATGTGCTGGGCTGCAGCAGCCACCCTCATTGAGAGTCACACCCGAAATTCCCATCCCCATCTCAGTATTGGTGCAGTGCCCAGGGAAACTGAGGCACGCACACAGGGACAGTCGAAATCACACGCAGTGCAACAAAGCGAACTGAGCAAATACAGACCCTACTTCATCACAAAGCCACTGTCAAAAAAAGCTGTCGTGGCATTCTGAACAGTAACCATTGCATGACTATTGTGCCTGCTCTACTTAATGTGTGCCTTGCCTTCTGTCCACAAGCAAGTATGTGACTGGAAAGCATAACTGAGTACAGGGCTGTAAAGACCTTTCTTGGCTTATGGAGAGTTCATAGCGAGACACAGAAGCTAGAATTCCTCCCATACATAACAGAGCTACTCAGAGGAAATACGTTTGACACCCTAGATAATATGAGCCAGGGGATGAAGAATGGCTCCTTAGGTGATCAGAGGGAAAAGAATATTATGAAATTAGAAATCCCTGCTTCCACTGAAGATTACAGGCCAGGGATAGAGCAGAGGTGGAGAACCGCAGGCCCGGGGGCTGGCTCTGGCCCCCAAAGTTCAGGGGTCCCCACAGCATTGGGGAGCCTATGCTGGCTCTCCAGCCCCCTGCCACTTCCCCGCAGGGCTGGAGCACACAAAATTCTACTCGCCTGGGCCACCCCTAGGCTCTGGTCAGGAGGGAGGGGGAGAATGTGGGGCGTGTTTTCCCCCTTCTCGGTCCAGGGTCACTTCAGTGAGGGTTCTCCCGACTGGTTTTTCTGTGGGTCAGCAGCCCCCGAGCCAAGAAAGGTTCCCCTGCCCTGGTGTAGAGAGAGCCAGGACCATGGGGCCTGATTCAATGCCTGAAGCCCAAACCAGAGGCTGTGAACCAAAGTCAGGCCACGTATTAACGCTGATGCTTACAAGCCCAGGGTATGTCTACACTACCCTCCTAGTTCGAACTAGCGGGGTAGTGTAGACATACCCCCATTGTCCAATACGTGACCTGTTAGCGCTGCTAAAACACAGGCACTCGGAAGAAGCAACAGATCCAGGGTACGTGTAAACACACTTAGGAGGTTAGCCCAAGTGTCCATGTGCCTGTAGCACGTATAAGGCTCTACAATTGTGCTTTGTCAACAATTAACCTGGCCAAGTACCTTTGCCACTGCACCTTCTGGCAAGATCTGCTAAACCGGTGCAGAGCTGGGATGGCATACGGAGAGAAAAACACATGGGGTAATGCTTCCTCTCATTTACCCAGAGTAACTCCGCGTCAGTCAGTGGAGTTAAACTATTCATGAATTTTCTCGCTGGTATTTAAAACACAATAAAGTTTGATTCTCTTTCATTCCTTTCAGTCACACCAGACAGCTCACACCACAGACAAGAGATGGGGATTATTACAATCAGCACTGATGTGCTTTTCTTTAGCAGAACTAACCAAAGATCCATAAAGGAGGATGCCTGAAATACCAAACACAAATGAGAAATGACAGATTTTTATTCGAGTTAGGGAAAAGTCACAATAGAGATTCAGCAACCTTGACATTTTCAGAATCCGAATCGCTGCATACATGAAAACAAATTGTGCGGAATCATTGTGGGTGGCCTTTAGCACAAACCAGTCACCAGCATACCGCCACCATAGCTATCAGCAGTAAGAAAAGTTTTAAAGTACAAATCAGGCATGTGCTAGAGCAGGCTGGCGAGACAGAATGACTCAGCAGGGGAGACACGTGTTCTGCAGCTTAATTCAAAAATGCTAGTGAAGTGCTTAGAGAACTTTCAAAAGGAGCCATAAAAAGGCATAATGTTTACATATTTCCACTGAGAAGACTCTTCAATTTTTCAAGTCTTGTCTGTACTAGAAAAAGGCACCAGCAGCAATCCAGCTCTATTTAGTTTGAACGTTAGGGCTATGTCTACACTCGCGGCGTCTTGCGCGAGTAATATGCAAATGAGGCTAAGCGTGGAATATCGCTGAGCCTCATTTGCATACCTAATGAGCCACCATTTTTTTCAGAAGAGGCTCTTGCGCAAGAAGGAGCATCTACACTGGCCCTTCTTGCGCAAGAAAAACCCTCTTGCACACTGCCGTTACACCTATTACTTTTCGGGAAGAACGGCATTGCGTAAGAGGGGTTTTCTTGCACAAGAAGGGGCAGGGTAGACATACATGAGTTGTGCTATTGGTGGATGGTGCTAGACTCAGCTCTTCACTAGAGGCAGGAGCCACAGCCTGCTGAGCCATGCTCATCACAGGCCAGTTCGTGAGTTCAGGGTAAACTCTCTTCTGGACCCCGATCTCCCTTCTCAGGGCAGAGGTTGAGATGTCTGGGGAGGCTAGGAGGGACCCAGGCCCATCGACTGCTCTGGGTTCCAGTCCAGGGACACCAGGCAGGGTTACTACCTCTCACAATCTGGGAGCTTTTCTCTGGGCCACGTCCCAAACAATCCCTCCCTTTGGTACCTGCTCATCATCCCCCACTCAGCCCTCTGACCACAGCACTCCTGACTTCCTGGCCTTTGCTCTTGTCCCTCCTTGCCTGGGGGAGCCCTTTTATAACAGCACCACAAGCCTTAATGGGCTGCAGGTGTCTAATTAGCCTGTGGCTTCTAGCAAGCTCCAATTGACCCCAGGTGCCTGCCTGATTATGCTAGACTTAGGCTTGGCCTTTTTCTCACGCAGGAAAGAGAAAGCTGTCCCCCCACGCTCCAGCCGGTCTTCCCTCCACTGAGCAGCAGACAGCTGGTCTGGATCCGTTACATCCCGTTCCTCCTTGTGTGCAGCCTCGTCATTGGACAGCTGTACTCTCCTCTTGCACTTAAAGTCATTGTGTAGGAGGGGGAGACGGGAGAGGTGAAGTGCAGTAAGTGGACGCACAGAGCCGGATTCAAACAAAGGCAGTGGTCAAGCAAGAAAAAACAAAGTTACCCCCCCTAGGGAGGGCAGATGGATACCACCAGGCCCAGGACAGGGAGAAGTGGCCATTACCGATGTAAGGCCTGATCCCACCGCCACTCTGTGCTATGGGGAGTCTTTAATCCCTGGGCTCAGTGAGCGGAGTGTGGATGCAATGCTCTGCCAGTCATAGACTTCAAGGTCAGCAGGGACCCTCACAATGTGTCCGACTTCACAGCCCACAGAACCGTGTCCATCCATTCCTGTAATAACCTGGACAGAGATTATGGGCCTAACAGAGTTCAAAAGTCTTGGTTTAAAGACCACAAGTTACAGACTATGCACCATTTATTCTAGTTGGAACCAGTGAGTGACCCATGTCCCTTGCTACAGACACAGGTACGTCCACCGCTCCCCCTACCAAGATCTCTGCCAATCTCACCTGGGAGAAATTCCTTCATGATCCCAAATATAGCAATCAGTTAGACCAGTCACACTCAGACCCCAGTACGTCTACACTGGCATGATTTTCTGGAAATGCTTTTAATAGAAAAGTTTTCTGTTAAAAGCATTTTCGGAAAAGCGCGTCTAGATTGGCAGGACGCTTTTCTGGAAAAGCTCTTTTTCCGGAAAAGCATCCGTGGCCAATCTAGACGCGCTTTTCTGCAAAAAAGCCCCGATCGTCATTTTCACGATCTGGGCTTTTTTGCAGAACACTACTGTGCTGTCTACACTGGCCCTTTTCCGGAACAGTTTTCCGGAAAAAGACTTTTGCCCGAACAGGAGCAGCATAGTTTTTCCGGAAAAGCACTGATGATTTTACATTAGATCGTCAGTGCTTTTCCAGAAATTCAAGCTGCCAGTGTAGACAGCTGGCAAGTTTTTCCGGAAAAGCGGTTGATTTTCCAGAATAACTTGCCAGTGTACACACAGCCCAGGGGTTCAGGAGCCAAATTAGTGATCGGCATTACCAAAAAAGTAAGTTTAATTTACTATAATACTTTATATTCATATTTACACAGTATGACGGGGAATGTTTAATGTAAACAATTCTCACAGCAAAATGACTGACCAAATGTTATTTTATCATCAACAATTGATTAATGACATAACAAATGTATCCTGATTGGTTAATAATTAAACCACACACTGATTTATTATGTGGTGCAGAAGACACATTCAAGAGCCATTTGTGGCTCATGAGCCTCAGTCTGATTATCACTGATTTAACCCCTGAGCTTGTGGGTAAGGCACTTGGGAAAACATTCTCAGCAGTAACGGAAGTTTTGTCTGCACTAAGGTTTTTGAGGCAGAGAGTATGCTAATGACGGACTCATTAGCATGAGTTGCGATATCATTACTATATTTTCTTCCGATGCGGAAAAACCCTGAAGAAGCGTAAGGATCTTGTGCAAAAGGGGATTTTTGTGCAAACCGGAAGCGGCTACACTGCTTCTTTTTGCACAGAAAGCCAACCTTTTTGAGCACACGGATCCCTTTTCAATCTGTTAACATTTTATGGCCCCTCCACCGGGAAGCAGTGGGAAGCAGCAGCCAGCACGTCCCTTGGCCCATGCTGCTTCCTCAGCTCTCACTCTCTCCTTCCTTTGCCCGTCCACGGAGGCTACAACGAAGGGGCTCTCATGGCCAAAGGCAGCTCCTGCCCCAGCACTCTGCCCCTGTCTGGGCAGAGCCCTGGGGGAAGGAAGAGAAAAAAGAGAAAAAAGAGAAAAAAGAGGTCCACAACGAGATAGGGAGGGGGAAGGGGGCTGGAGCAAAACCAGCAGTGCAGCTGGCAGTGGGAAGACGGATGTTGCCTCCTGGGGTATCGAGATCCCATCCCGAGGGCAGGAGGCAGCATGCGTGTGAACGGTCATGAATGGTGAGCCCCAGGTGAGAATCGCCTGGAGAAGAGTCCCAGTCCTGCAGTGGGCCCAATCCTTTTCCTTTTCTTTCTGCAGGCCCCCTACAGCACCGTAGCAAACCCCAGGGGTTCTCAGATCATAGGTTGGGAACCACTGATCTAGAGCAATGTTTCTCAACCAAGAGCAGCCCAAGGCCGGCTGTGGCAGCTGGCGCCCCAGGCGGAACACGCGATCGGCGCCCCTGCCTGCAGGGCTGTCAATGACTGACATCATCGGCAGGCGCCCCTATAGCCATGGGCCGCCCCTGTTCTCTACCTTTTTTTTTTTTATAAAGTACCCCTTTCTGAAAATATATAAGTACCCCCAGTACCTACAATTTTCAGACACACAAAATGTTTTTTTCCATTGCAACACATTTATTTAAACAACTTAATCGTAGCCAGGCGGGTGATGAAATTTTTGGTTGTAAAAAGTACAAAAATAATAAAGTGCTGTAAAACTTAAAACAAAAATTCA
Source organism: Pelodiscus sinensis (assembly GCF_052426305.1). Taxonomy (NCBI): domain Eukaryota; kingdom Metazoa; phylum Chordata; order Testudines; family Trionychidae; genus Pelodiscus; species Pelodiscus sinensis. The sequence goes on from NC_143079.1 coordinate 15,984,103, forward strand.
GTTCTCCAAATTTCAGTTGTGGTGACTACCCCCCCAGACTTCGAGTATCCCTAAGGGTCCGTGCACGCTGATCTAGAATGTAACGTTTGGTGAAGGGTATGCAGCGATGTCCAGGTAGCTGCTTTGCAGAGGTTTATGATGGATACAAGGCTGAGAAAAGCTAAGGACATGGACGTGGCTCTAGTGGCGTGTGTGCAGACTCTGGATGGAACTTGCAAACTGCAGCTTTGGTAACGTAGCCTGATCGAATTGGAGATCCATTTAGAAAGTAGATAAGGACACTGCTGCCATTTTGACTGAAATCAAGGGTAGTAGAGAAGGAACTGAGTGACGGCTGGCTGCATGCTCAGAGTAGCCTCTTGGACCGGCACAAGATGGCTGCTGCACGACCAATCAGGGCACTGCTTCCAAAAGTCTGACTAGAAGCGCAAGGCACCAAAACACCCAAAGTGGAGCATCCACAGGGATGCTCCTCAAAGAAGAACATTTAGCTTCACTCAAAATAAAACATTCTGTTTAGTTTTCAAGCGCTCTCATTTTGGGATTTTAGGGGTTTCGAAAATATAAAGCCAAGCTACCTTGAGAAACAAAAAGTAATTTTGAATTGAAAAAAATCCTTTTTAGATTTTTTATGAAGGTAGGATACAGACTCGCTAAGGATTTTGAACAACTCAAATCTGCATTTTCAGCCACAAACATTTTGATCCAGCTCTACATAAAAGGTAGAGCCCACGATCTGTCCTTCTTGGGCAAAAGAGTGAGGAAACTGGTGTCAGCCATTGGAGGTGCATGTCCACATTGAGTGGACCCTGAACAGGGCTTAAGGATGGCCGGAAGCAGTGCCGGCAGGGCATCAGATTAGGACTTAGAGAGTGGAGCTGCTGTCTCAGGCTAGCCGAGGGCTGTGCTTAAAGGGACCCGACCCCCACCTCGGAAAGACAGCTCTCAGGGGTTCCCTGCTCGCTTGTCTAACTCGATGAGGGACAGCAAAGCAGTTCTGACTTGGAGTGCCCTGAGTGCCCACACTCGGCACGTCACAGCACTCAGCCATTAGCCCAGCTGCACTTGCCGCAGGCTGCCATCTGGGGAGAGGGGGCAATTGGGGGGCTGCAGGAGAGCTTCCACCCTGAGGAGCCCGCAGAGTCACCCCAGTCCTTCCCATCGGGGGCTCGTACCCCATTCCTCCCTCACCTCCTTCCACTTACCCCTCCCTAGCCCCCTTTCCTGATGTACAAAATAAAGGACACGTGTGTTCAAAAATAGAAACTCTCTTTATTTAACAAAACTGGGGGAGACTGGGAAAAGGAGGTGGGAGAGGGGAAGAGAGAGGGTGGGAGAGGGGAGGACAACTAAAATGATCAGGGGTTGGGAACAGGTCCCATATGAAGAGAGGCTAAAGAGACTGGGACTTTTCAGCTTAGGGCTGGGCGGTTGCACTCTGAATTATACGGGGTAAGAGCTGAGCAGGAGCTATCAGTTAATGCTTTTAAAAGATGCCTAGTAACCTTGCGTGAGGGATACTCATTCTGCAAGGGAGTCGCCTAGTCTGCACCTTTGGCTCATTTCTACATTGCCGTGCTCGTAAAATCAGAGTTGTTCTCTGTTCCTTGGCAGTCGGGACATTCTGAGCAGTCTGCGTCATGGACTCATTAACACAACGTGAACTACCTCACAGGCTTTGCCAGCCGAGAGCCTTTCATACAGTGATAATGGGACACATGTCCTACAGCAAACGTTCTTCAAAATTTGCCAGCTACCCTGATCCAGGATAATTCCCTCGGGGAAGATTCAGGTGCAGTGATTCAAGTCAAACACAGATTTAAACTTGACAATTGTCTTTAGTTGCTGGAAACTAAACTTAGCTGCTGTTCAACATCATCTTTTGCTAAGAGTGGATTTGCAATTGTTGGACTCCAGCTGAAATGCTCAAACCTGAGCATTGCACTATTGCCTGAATTTCTGTTTAGGCACAGAACAGATTTCGGTCTCTGGCATGCTCAAGCCTGGCTCATTTCATGTGCAATAAAACAGGCTTGGGAATATTTGCAAGGAAAAAAACCAAACAAATATTGGATGTTTTGCTAGGATTGCTTTGATAAAAGTATCCAAGGGAATGAAATCAAAGCAAAGCCCTAGGGTTGAGCTTGTAGGCTTTGGTTTTGCTGTTGGAGTAATTTATTCCAGTTTAGAAATGCATTGTGTGTCAGTGCCGGTGGGTGCTATAAATTGTAACCCTTCTGCTGGTAGCAGTTGGCAGCCAGAAGGGCCGGATTCAGTATCCAGGGAGGTTCTTTCAACAAAGTACCCAAACCAGCTCAAGCCGCCACCCAGTAAAACTGGGAAAATTCCAAACTACTCCTTGGGCACCTTTATAGACAATATTCCCCCTCTCAGAAGCACTGAGTCAGAGATGGAAACAGTCTGTTTAATAATAGTAATCTGGCATCAACCTCCAGGAACACACACAAAGAAAACCTGTAAGCAAGGTACGATCCCTGGAGTTCGCAGAGCAGAATCTCGTACTTAAAGAGCTTTAGTCCAACTCCCAACTCATAGAGCGTGGTTCCCCCCACTTCAAACACCCCACTCGTGGCTCTATCCAGTCAGTGTAGACCCAGAGTCCATAGGTACATCATCCTGATGTCTCCACTCATTGAGTATGTGGCAACGCCATCTACGTGCTGCTCCTGCTGGCCACCCCAACTGGCTGCCCCCGCTGGCCGCACACTCCTTCTGGCTGCCTGCCAAACACTTGCTCCTGCCAGCTACCCCTCTGGCCACCTGTCACTGCTCCCACTGGCCACTTGCCTCCTGCCTGCTGGGCACTGCTCCCACCAGCTGCCCAGCCCTGCCAGCCGGCCTCAGGATGGATTTGGCTCTAAGCCAAATGTAGTGATTTCAACTCTGTGATGTCAGCTTCTCAGTGGTATCAGCTCTTGGCCCACAGCATAGGCCAGCCAAAAGATTCCAGCATCAACTGGAATAACATTTAAAAATAATAAAGAGACTCCTTATGGAGTCTGTTTTAGCTCTATCTTTAGAACGGGGTGGGGGAGAGAAACAGGCTGAACCAGGAGCGCATGTAGCCTGCTGTTTCAGAGCTCTGCCCCCCTCCCCCAGTTGACTTCAGAGAGTTTAGAAAAGAAAGCCTTGTCCATCCGAGATTCTTCACAATGACAGCATCTCTCCTTTGAGCCGAGTTAAACAGTCTGCTTTTCTGCATTCCCAATAACTTCAAGCATTGGTCGTCATATTTTACAATTCCTGCATTTAGGGTTAACATGGTTTGTGAATTGGTTACAATAGGCAAAATACCATTCTAACAACTGAATATCTAGCAGGCCTAAGCAACTGAGTGAACTCTATTTACATAACCACACCCAGGATTCCTTTCCCATTCCAGCTGGCTGTTATGGAAGCATTGATTCAGACCCAAATTACAAAATGAATGGACTTCAGTTTGATTGATTGAAAATCATTGTGCCTCTGTGGGTAAAACAGTCCCCTCTGGCCTTCTTATTTATTTATTTTTACTCTGTATATTACTGAATCGTTTCAGAGAGTCAAAAAAATGAAGCATCCAAATAGCATGGACATGTCCTCCAACGTCTCTCCTCCTCTGGAATTATTGACAAATAGCATAATAACTGGAATTCTGCCACTGCCAATCAATGGCTTTTACTAACATTTCACATAATTTGGAGGATTCATAATCTGAGCTGGAGGAGACCACAGAACATTAGAATTTTCTGGTTTGCTTTCCTCTTAAAAAGCCTCTATGATTGCCAGACAGCAGCCTGTGTTCTTGCCTGGTAAACATATGTTTGTTTTCTCCCATCTCAAGTCAGCCCCAACTCGGTGACATTTTTCAGTTTGGTTTTAACTCCCTGAAGATGCGAATGGAGAAAAGACATCTCTCCAAAGCACTGATGCTTCGGATTCTAACTCCCGGGTGTCAAAGCAAGCACTGGGAATATTATCATTTGGAGAGAGATAAAGTGGGTGAGTTAATATCTTTTATTAGACCAGCTTCTGGGATCAATATGGCTTCAACGACACTGCAAACAGCATTTGGAGTCTTTCCTATAGTCGGCTTTAAACTTCTTTTAAGGATCAATCAGAAGGTTTTTTTTAACCTGCAGAGACCAGAGACCAGGACTCTGAAGCTCTCTCTACACTGCCGGGTTTTTTCAGCAGAAGATATGGAAATTGTGCTCTGATTTGCATATCTTCTGAGGATCCTTTTTGTGGAAGAGATTTGGCTGATAACTGAGGAACAAGGATTCTTACAAAAAAGGTTTTTTTTTCTGACAAACGTCCCCGTCTACATGGGGCTTTTTATTGGCAAAACTTCTTCTGCAAAAAAGGATTGGTGGAAGATATGCAAATGAGAGCACGATTTGTGTATCTTCTGCCGGGAAAAAATGGTAGTGTCGACATAGCCTGAGTTTCCCCTGAAACAGAACAGGGAGAAAAACTGCTCTGCTGTGGGAGGGGCTGATTCCCCCCTCCCATTTTACTGAGGGGGTGTCTACAGTGTATAGATATTTCTGAACTAGCTAGAGCAAAGCCAGGATGGGAACAGAAGCCGAGAAGTCACAGCAGCAGGGGTTCCAGCAAGCCTGCCTAGAACCTTGGCTAATCACTTGAGTGTCTAGCCTGTGTCACAACCCTGCTAAAAACTGCACCCAAACTAGCTAGATTAAAGCTAGCTCAGGTATGTCTGCATGAACTGCAGAGGAGAGAGCATTGCAGAGCTGACACAGCCAAAACAATAACCTACACTCATCCTAATAAGCTTACTAGAGACCATCCCCTTTCAGCTGCACAGTTCCTCCAATCTTTCCCTAAGGATTCAGGGCCAGCCATTTGGACAGGTAGTCCTGTCCATTTGGTGGAGCAGAAAGGAGGCTAGCAATCAGTTTAAACTCAGACTATTTATCCAAAACTCCTTTTTTTGTCCTTGTCTACACTGGCAAGTTTCTGTGCAGCAAATTATTCATGTTTTATTCAAGTGGTTGAATTAAACTGCTGTTGTGTGTCCACCCTGTGTGCCACATCCACATTAGCAGCTCTTGCAATGGCCCAGAGAGCAGTGCATTGTGGGAGCTATCCCACTGTGCAACTGGATGCAGGGTACTATGGGAACGGTTTGCAATTCCCAACATAAGCCTTCCCTCCCCTCCAAGGCTCTTCGCGTGCTTGCACACATGCACGCACACCTGCCTCTGTATCCAAGATCATGAATATTCCACCCAAAAGGTTTTCCCTATGTCCCAGAGCAGATAAGCACAGCACACAAAGGCTGTCGGAAATGGAGCTCTGTAAGGGAAGAGGCCCACCCCTTCAGGGCAGCCAGATGAGCTCAAAGCAAACAGCAGAGCAGCCACTGAGGGATTATGGGACACTTCTGGAGGCCAGTTACAATGCAGAAAGCCAACAATGTGTTATACTGACAACAGAGCACAGAAGCCACCGTGCTGTCAGCCTCTCATCAAGGTGGGTTTACTGCAGCTGAAGTGTTTGTGCGCACAACGCAGGCTGGCAGCACATACATCTCGGCAGCTTGAGCACAAAAAGCTGCTTTATTGTGCTGCAACTTGTCCCGTGCTCAGTAGGTCTTTGTCTACTGGTCTGTGGAGAAGCCAGTTTGTGCCATTATATAGGAGCCTCCTCAGGTATGGGTACCTTTCTGGAGGGTTTACAACCTGAGTGAATGTTCCTAATCACCCTTCTCTATTATTAGCTGTTGCATACAGTTCCTGGCCCTCAATGATACATTAACTTAATGCACTCAGCTCACCCCAAGATATAGCAGGAAATTGCCATGTCTGTCACTGGTATCCTGTATAGGCTTCGAGGAAGAGCAAGAAAATACTGCAGTATTTTTCAGCTGTAATGATCCAGGTGTATATCACCTCACTCATGCTTCCAAAGTATGCTCCAGTCTGCACAGTCATTTGAAGGTTGTGTGTCACTTGAAGGGCTCTCCCGTTCACTCTGGAGAGCTTATCATTTGGCACTGAAAAACAGCTGTCCCTTTATGCATGAGTGCTGGGTAGTATACAGGCTGCCGATGGTTCCCCAACATTATTGACTTCCTCCGTCAAATAGCAAGGCTTGTAGAAAAGGAAGGCTGATTTAAAAAGAGGCAGCTTGTAACCACAGCCTGGAAGTGATCTCATATTTTTCAAAGGACTAAAACAATGTTAGACTTCAGTGGCCCAGATTCAGACCTGGTGTAAGTGGGGATTGAATTACAGCCTGTAGCCTAAACTCTTAGGCCTGGTCTAAAAGCAGAGTTTATACTGGTATAATATACAATTTTATTAAAAAATAATATACAATTTTACTAACACATTTTTTTAATGAAGAAGCTACCGACAACTTAACTTCTCAAGATTCATGAAAGAAGAGCTTTGATCTTATTAAAAATATTCTCTATCATTTACATAGGTATAAAGGCACTTCTTCCGCATCCTGTGTGGCTATACTGTTTTGGCTATATCAGTATAGTTAAAGCAGCACAACTTTTGAGCATAGATACAACCTTTGGCCCAATGCTTTCAAAGCACAATGTATACACATATCATCTGTGCCACTCTTTGGTGGCATCGTATATGAGGGGATGGCCTAAAGGACTAAACACTAGGTAATGACAGGAATAGTCGATAAGCGGCCCACAGTCCAAATCCACTGAACAGGGATGTGTCAGGACTCAGGTCTTCAGTCAACCAGAAGAGACCACATCTGGAATTGGGGCCCCTGGGAAGGATGCAGGGACTGAAAATCCTCCAGCCTCCCAGAGGCTGAATCCTGAGTCCCGGCAAACCCCATGATCCACCAGAAAGCTCTGGCAGTCCAGTCAGGCTGCCTATTGATTACCCCTGCGTATAGGATATCAACATCAATGACAAGACTTGCCAGCGCACAGGAAGGGAAGGGGAACCATTCATTTCAATGGTTATTTTTCAACTCATGCATTGGAGAAAATAACAAAAAAAAATCACAGGGGCTTTGGAGGGACTTTAGAGGAGTTATGTTTTGGCGCACCAATACAAAATTAATGGATTTTTAAATTAAAGACAGAATAAGGAAAATCTTCAGTAGAAACACCGCTGCCAAAATAATTAAAATGTCAATAGCTTCAGGATATGGTTGCTAGAGCAAAACAAAATTCATAATGTTCATCTGACGGCTCATTCCAACCATTTCAATATTTGTTTTCATCCCAAATCAGGACAAAAAGTTGACATTTCCCATGGAATAGAAAGAAAGCAGTGGCTTTGTGGTTTGTTACAGTCATTTGTGCTCACCTGCTATCCTCAGCTGTCAATTTCAGACCCCTTACACACACACACACACACACACACACACCCCACATTCTGAACCTTCATTTGCTCACTCCATTTCAGAGTGATCCCCTCCAACGCGTGTTACTTCTTCTGTGTTGCAATCTGTTCCAACTTGCATTTAGCCAGATGCTTTGTTTCCTTCCCCAGACCTGAAGAAGAGCTCTGTGTAGCTTAAAAGCTTAGGTCTTCCACCAGGGATGTCCTTAGGATTTATGGGGCCCTAGGCATCCACTGGGGATGATGGTTTTTTAGAGATATGATTTTATAATCTTCAGCAACACATGAATGAAATCGTTTTAAAGCAAACTAACTAACGCAGTACATTCAGAAACGGACAGTGTGTACCTGAGGTTGGCAAATGCCTCCTAAATGGCTTCATTGCCACTTGAGTGGCTCTTTCCGAAGTTCGGTGTCTGCCAATAGCTCTGGCCGGCTTTGTCACTTGTCAGTTAACTAGCTTCTCTCTGGATGAAGCAGAGCCACAGAGCAAGAATATGAAGAGGTGGGAGGGTGGACGTTAAGACCTAGTGGTGCCCCAAATTTTTGGGTGATCTATGCAGCTGCATTTTCCGTGTATGGGCAAAATAATCCTCCCTTCCACCAACAGCAATTGGTCCAATAAAAGATATTGCCACCTCCTCCTTGTCGCACACAATTTTACTCATTTCAAATAGCAGTAAACATCAGGAATTAGACTGCTTAGCCATGCGTGGGTGCAATTCATCCATGTGCTAAGGGTCAATGCTAGGTCTATGAGCTATGTCAGCCTACCTGAATTTGGCCCTAAATTGTTTATTTGCCACCTAATCTACAATATATTTTAGAGAGTTTGTGTGTCTGTGAGTCCATCCATCCATCCGTGAGTCCATTTGTTCAGGAAATGGTCCTAAATGGTAAGAATTGTTCCATCGCATTTGGTTCCTCTTATCCTAACTTAAAGCAAGGTCGGGGTTTGGTTGCGCCAGGAAAACAAGATGTGCCTGGAATGGGATTGTTTTCCATAACATGGACGAGAGAGGGGGCTGCTAGGAGAGACAGCTGTGAGGAGCTCCCCCCAGGCCTCCCAGCCCCCTGCCTGAGCCCTCTGGCCTGAGCCCCTCCCCCACCTTGCCCTGAATCCTGCACTCCCCAACCTGCCCTGAGCTCTCCACCCCCTGCCCTGACTTGTGTACACTTCACCTCCTGCCCTGAGCCCCCAACACCCAACCCACTGCCCTGACTGCTGTACCCTCCACACTAGGCCCTGAATCATGCACCATCACCCCCTCTTCCGCAAATAAAAAGAGTTAAGGACCCAAGCAACACCAGGTACATCTGCTAATAAAATATCATATAATCCATCAACTGCTTGAAATGAAACATGCCTGATCTGCTCTTCCTTTGTTTTGTTTCCTTCTTGGCATGAAATTTACCCTGCGCACCATAGTGTAGCCTCAGTTGTGTTCCTGCATAATTATCAAACTAAAAGAGAACGGCTTCCAGTGAAAACCCACCACGCTGAGCAGCCTGGCTTCCCGCGCATTAGGAGCCGGAGCTGCTGTTAGCATCACTTGGCTTTATTTGGATAAGCAGCATCACTAGTTATTGTGGTCCCGGCTCCTCTCTACCTATTATTGCTGTATTGTTGCATTGCTGTCATTAGGGTGCTAGCACAGTCTGTGGGAGGAAACCCACCACTGGCTAATAGCTGAGCCGTTTCCCTGTAATAGTTCTCTTGGTTTTTAATTGAATAATGTGCCACTCTGCAGTACTCACACAGAGCGCTTCTTTGTGCTGAAATTCATTCCAGTAGAATGGGCCTCCCTGCTGGCTCCCATGGGCTGTGGGTGACCCCATGGCTTGGGGAGATAAGCCCCCCAGCATTGCCCACCAGAGTCCATGCTTCCCCCCAACACTGTGACATCCGGGACCCTGTGCAGCCTCCTGCCCCCACCCCTGCACAGCCCCTCCACAGCCCCAGCCTCCTCCAGCTCTGGAGAGCTGGCCAGCAGGCCTCACATAGGGTTGGGCCTGGGCAAGGCCAGGTGAGTGCTTTCCCCTGCCTAGGATACCCCCCACCCATGCTGCCTCCGCTGGAGAAGGGAGAATGGATGCAGCACAAGCGTCTCCCTAATTTCTGAGCCTTTTACTAAGGAGCAAACGGCATTTCAAGTTTCAGAAGAGCGACAGTTCAAAGCCACCTCGACAAATGGGGGAACTGGCTGGACTCAGCAAGAGGAAATTCCAGAAGGACGAGGGCCGAGGACTTCACCTGGAAAGGAACAATCTGCAGTGGCAGCAGCCAGAGCCCTGGGCCCTTTAAATTGCTGCCAGAGCTCCACACGGAACGCTCCGGGCAACCTGAAGGGCTGGCAGGGGGAGGCTAGCGCCAGCCCCACCCCTTCTGCCTGCGGCTCCACCCCTCTGGGGACAGGGAGCTGGGCCCGCTCCCATCTTGCCCAGGGGCTGTGCAAGTCTCTCCACTGCCCTGGGATCTGAGAGTTAAAGTAGAACACAACTGACTGCGAGTCAATCTGAGACGTACTGACAGGAGTGTTGTATAAGGCGCGGGAAATCTTATCATAGAACCATAGAGCTGGAAGAGCCCTCAGGAGTCATCAAGTCCAGCCCCCTGCTCTGGGCAGGGCCAGTCCCAACTAAATCAACCCGGCCAGGGCTTTGTGCAGTTCTGTAGAAAATCCCCATCCACCTCTAGGGACGGAGACTCCACTACTTCCCTAGGGAACCCATTCCAGTGCTTCACCACCCTCCTAGGGAAATTTTTTTTTCCTAATATCCAACCTGAACCTCTCCCACTGCAACTTGAGCCCATTGCTCCTTGTTCTGCCATCTGTCACTACTGAGAACAGCCTCTCTCCAGCCTCTTTGGAACCTCCCTTCAGGAAGTTGAAGGCTGCTCTCAAATCCCCCCTCACTCTTCACTTCTGCAGACTAAATAGACCCAACTCCCTCAGCCGCTCCTCGTAGGTCATGTGCTCCAGTCCCCTAACCATTTTGGTTGCCCTCCGCTGGCCCCTCTCCAGTGTATTCACATCCTTCCTGTAATTGGGGGCCCAGAACTAGACACAATACTCCAGATGTGGCCTCACCAGAGCAGGTAAAGAGGAATAATCACATCTCTGGATTGACTGGCAATGCTCCTTTTAATGCAACCTAGTATGCCATTGGCCTTCTTGGCTACAAGGACACACTGTTGACTCAAGTCCAGCTTCTCATCCACTGTAGCGCCAAGGCCCTTTTCTACAGAACTGCTACTTAGCCAGTCGGTCCCCAGCCTGTATCAATGTTTGGGATTCTTCCGTCCCAAGTGCAGGACTCTGCACTTGTCCTTGTTGACCCTCAGATTTCTTGTGGCCCAATCCTCCAATTTGTCTAAGTCACTCTGGACTCTATCCCTTCCCTCCAGCGTGTCTACCTCTCCCCCAGCTTGTACCTGACACTGGTGAGGCTTCAGCTATAGGATTGGGTCCAGTTCTGGGTGCCACCCCTTAGGAATATGTGGGCCAATTAGAGCCCAGAAAAGAGCAACAAAACTGACCAAAGTTTTAGAAAAGCTGATCTGTGAGGAAAACATGACTGAGAGGAGACCTGTTAACAGTCTTCAAATACAGTAAGGGCCGTTATAAGGAAGACATGACCAATTGCTTGCCATACCACTGGAAGCAATAAACTTCATCTTCAGCAAGGGAGATTGAGGTAAGATGATAGGGAAAACGCTAACTCTAAGGGCCGTTGTGTCTGGACTAGGCTTCCAAGAGGAATCCCCATCATGGGAGGTTTTAAGAACATGTTGGACAAACACCGGTCAGGAACAGTCTAGGTTACCTGGTTCTGCACTGGGGACTGCACTGGATGACCCGAGAGGCCCTTCCAGCCCAGTTCTCACACCCCTACGGTTGCCAGTGTGAATGGTATTTCATGCTCATAATCTGATGGGGACATGATGTGGACAGAAACTGCCAACTCCTCTGACAACACTGAATAGCCCTTGGTAATTCTCTGTCACTAATAACCTCACGTAGACTCAGGCCATCAGCCTAGAGGCAAATAGCAGGTGTATTATCAACAATCCCCTGAACCAGCCACTCTGCACACCTGTGCAGCACTGGTTTATAAAGAAAACTGAAACTTGAGCCTGATTTTGCATTGCAAACCCAACTGCTCCTCCACATGCCTATTAAACCATCTTGTTAGTCTTCATAGTGCCACGTAGTTTCTCCTTTTGTTTTAGCCACACACCTGTGAATACAAACGTCCAGCAGCAATGCACATTTTAGGATCTAGGCTGAGATTTAGCAAAGCTACTAATGGGATGTGGCTGTTCAATATTCAGTGGGACAAGGAGTGCTCCCCCCCCCAACCTGTGGCAGCTCTGAAATCCCACGCCAGCTTTGTAAGAGCTCCCCTCCCCTTTTGCACCCACAATCCAGAGGTACAAACCCTTGTCAGCATAGCCACTCAGCCCTTGTGTTCTGTAACTCTGGCCAGGCAGCTGGCGTGAGAGGCAACAACCCACCATGTTCACACCAGCTTTGCCACCTTGCGCTCCCTTGTCTGTCTGCAGCCACCTCTTCTCCCTTCTCTTATCTGTCCGTGGAGAGCCCTTTGGGCAAGACCTGCTTGTGCAGAGGCGAGTCCAACAGGCTCCTGGCCCAGGACGGGGACTGCAAGGTGCTATGATGACACACATACACCCATCCTCCATCTCTGTAATATAGGAGCAGCTTCCGAGAGCATTTGAAGTGCGACGGCTAAAACCCATGCATCTTGCATGTGCTGTGGATTAAATACAGGGAGCCAAAGGCACCACTGACCTGACCTGGCATATTCCAAAAATCTTTGACAATGGGGAGAAAATTCTTACCACAGGACTAAGGAAGCCCCATGCACAGCCACAAGCATGGGTAATAGGGCCTCTGAAGACGTCAGTATCAAAGTCGTACAAGCGTCACTGTAGCCTTTCTTGTCATCATAGTAGTGACGGATGGCAGGACAAGGAGCAATGGTCTCAAATTACAGTGGGGGAGGTCTAGGTTGGATAGTAGGAAAAACTATTTCCCTGGGAGGGTGGGGAAGTACTGGGATGGGTTACCAAGGGAGGTGGTGGAATCTCCATCCCTAGAGGTGTTTAAGTCTCGGCTTGACAAAGCCCTGGCTGGGATGATTGAGTTGGGATTGGTCCTGTCTTGGGCAGGGGTCTGGACTGGATGACTCCTGAGGTCTCTGCCAGCCCTGGGATTCTAGGATTCTATAAGAATCTTTACAACAATAAAAACAACAAGTAGTCCTGTGGCGTCTTAGAGACTAAAACATATATAGGATCATGAGCGTTCGAGGGCAAAACCCACTTCATCAGATGACTTGAGGTGATAGGCAGAGTTCCCTGTAAGCCATGAGCTTGTGCGGCCCCTCAGAAGAGATTCAAATACTGCCCAGATGATTAGCACAGCACCCACAACTAGGTTTTTTTGTGTCTACTTGTGGTGCACATCCACACACCTGGTTCATATAAAAATGGCGACCAGCCGGGAAGATGCAAATCAAGCGCGGGATATTTAAATCCCAGGCTTGATTTGCAACTTTGAATGCCTACATTATCCTCCCTGGTTCAAACTGTTAACCTCCCTAGTTCGAACTAGGGAGCTAGTGTAGACGTACCCTAAGAGATCACTTGCCGTGTTTCTAGTGCCGACTCAAAAACATCAAAACACTTTCCCCCAGCTCTCTCAACCAGTTTCTCCACCATTCTCTCACCCATCTCTACTATTTTAAAAGAGTCTTGCAAATTTCACAGATTCTTCCCTCAAATCCCCTTTAAAAAACAATGTTAAGTGCCCAGGAAAATGCTGGAATTAGCTAGTAAACTTCCACTTCTACCTACTTGCTGCTGCTGAAGCAAAACTGCTGAGGCCAGGTGATTTTTCCAGTTTGCTCATCCTAGGCAGGAGGAGGGGGAAGCTGAGAGGCTGACCAAGATCTGATGAGATAACATTTTTTTGCTGCCAGAGACTAAAAGATTTCTGGACTTTCACTTCCTTGCCGTTTTTATTTCTCGTTAGGCCGTTCAAGTAACATAAGCAGAATCCAGCTAGAAAGCTGCCCCTCCTATGCTAAGAAAAAAGCCACTAGCAACGGTGCCAGGGTGAAAACTCAGCAAGGCTTGGCTTGCCAGCTAAACTTCCCAAAAAGCCTCCTCAGTGGGCATGCAGGCGTCCAGCAGCACCCCGAGGCCAGCTGCTGCAGTTCAAAGCAGAAGCATGACGCTGAGCAAGCTGCAACTACAGCTCAGTGGGCTCAAGTACGTGTGCTCCCCAGATGCCGCACTTTATGTCCCCATTCCATACCTTTGATTTTACACATCATTATGGCACCGCTCTGGGGAGATCCTCTAGCAGGAATACCTATGCATTCCCTGCTAGCAGCACTAATCAATCACCTTTCCTTATTGGATTCAGCATGTGTGTTCCTTTAGGGCAACTGGGAAACCTGCCAGCTTCCATTCTCCCTTCCAAGCCACAAAGGTGGAAGTCCAGGAACGGAGTGAATTCCTGTTGTGCAGATGAAGCTAGGCAGGCTCTCTGGTTTGTAGCACAATGCATGGAACAGCTGTTTTTACAGTAGATGAGTTCAGAAGGCCAGAGCTCTCCAAAGTCAGCTGAAAGACTCCCACTCAATTCTGTGAGCTTTGGCTCAGGCCGTAAGTGAATTCTGTGTGCTCCTTTCCCCCCATCATTATGACAGTGTTTCTCAATCTTTTTTTAAATAATGTACCCCTTTAAAAAATTAGAAGTACCCCCAGTACCTACAGTTTTCAGTCACACACATTTTTTTTCTATCATTGCAACACATTTGTTTAAACAACTTAATTGTAGCCGGGCAATGAAATTTTTGAGTGTAAAAAGTAAAAAAATAAGCAAGCGCTGTAAAACTTGAAACAAAAATTGAGTTTTCTCCAAATTTCAGCTGTGTGGACGTACCCCTCAGACTTCTCTCGAGTACCCCTAAGGGTACTTGTACCGCTGGTTGAGAAACACTGGTCTACGACAACCAGTGTTTCAACTATGCACATGCTACTAAAATAGTTGACTTCTTAAAACTGTGGTCAGTGCATTTCTCTCAGCTGTAGTAATATTCCACATTAAAAACTGTACTGATTCCAAAGAGTCATGTGTCCTACATAGGGATGCATCACCTGATGTCCCCAAAATTCGGGATGTAGTGAATAATGAAGAGGACGTGTCACTGATTTAGAGCAAAGCAAACTGTGTATTTTAATACAGCTAAATGTAAACATACCCATCTCGGCACAGGGAATGGAAGCTTTACGTAGAAGATGGGGGACTTTAGTCTGTGATGCAATGTGTTTTTAAAGGAGTTGAGAGTTAAGATGGAAAATCAGTTGAACATGAGCTCCCACTGGGATGTTGTGGCCAAAAGATGTGATTGATGCATTGATGTGATTGAGGGTGGAATACTGCATTCACTTCTGGTGTCCAATTCACAATGAAAGTTGAAAAATTAGAGTGAGAGAAGAGCCACAAGAATGTTTAAAGGGTAGAAAACCTGCCTGTCATGGGACAACACTTCCCCTCACCCCTAAGAGTATCCCCATTGGGCCAAGTGCCAGTTCCTGCACTGCCTCAGTTTTAAGAAGCCTTGCAGCTACTCAGCCCTCCAGCCGAGTCACACTCCTGTGTGATACTCAAACACCTTCCGGTGTATACCTCTAACGGGCAGAATAATTTTCTGTGATGGGTGCTCCCTCCGGGCCCCACCGGCGGACAGGCAGGGACCCCACGTCCACGAACTCAGATACCATCTACCCCTCTAGAACCTGGCTCACTGGCCTAGGTCAATAAGTCAGTCTCTGGATAGCCCTTTAAGGCAAGGCCCTCTGGCCTGAGTCCATAAACACAGTCTCAAAGCATGGCCCTTTAAGTCAAGGCCTTGTTGTATCATGCAAGCAAGGCAGTAACGAACTTCCACAGGCCTTTATTTAACAAAGATGAAACCTCTTGACAAAGCTGCTGCTGCTCCCCTCTGTAGCTCTCACTCAGGCCTGGCCCATCTCCTCCCCCCTCCTTCCTGGGCTTCCAGATTCCCAACAGCCAGTGCTCCCAGTTCTAATAATTACAAGCAGCCTGCACTGGCAGATCAGGGTTACAGAGGGGCCACATCCCTGGTAGGGGGACCTGGGCCCACCCTACTCCACCGGGTCCCGGCCCAGGGCCCTGTGAGTGACAGGACGCGTGCCACTCCCTCAGCAGGGACGTCCTGATGAAACACGCCGAGGTTCCTGGGGCGGGAAAGGCAGCTCCCGCCCTGGGCCACTTCCTACCTGCTCCGCTCGAACTACTTCCCACGTACTGGCCAGGTTTGCTGCCCTCCGTGGGATGACGCCTCCTCGGCGGGCAGCCACTGCGACGCCCCAACTCGCCTCGCTGTCTCCACTGGCGTCTCCTGGGGCCTCAGGTTGTTGCTGATCAGGAGCTTCCTTCATAGGTCCTTTTCCTCCAGCTGCCAGCCCGGACTGAGCCCTTCCCTAAGCTTTTATAGTTGAGCTGCAGCCTGGGCATGCTCGGTAGGGCTGCGGGGGAAGGGCCTCTGCAGCCAGGTAACCCTGGCTGGGCCCTGCGGATTCAGTGCGGGGCTGCCTCGCCCCATCACATGCACCTGGATGGGAAACGTTAGCGGGAACATTTGTGATAGGTCACTTTATAGTTAGGGGCAAATTCTCAACAGGCCTCATTAGCCATGTCTTCAATATTTGGAAGTACATTCCTGCTCTACCCCTACCCCCCACCCCCTTATTTGCATGCAGCAGTGTTGCTCTTGCCTATTTTGCAGGCAGCCTGCTGAAAAGCCAAGCTTTAAACTTCTGGGAGCTGATCCTGCAAGCTCTCACTGATTCAAGCGTCTGTACTCAAGATGCTGTACGTGTAACTCACATAACAACAGGCTTACGGATTGATGAAACGCTGCACTCTTTTGAAGCTAGTTTCCTTTTCTTCTGGGTTTCACAGCCAGCTGCCCCAGCTTTGGACAGCACCGCCTGACAGGCTCTGAAACACCAGCTCCTTCGGCCATTAACAGCAACCCAAAGGCAAACGTGATGCTGCTAATTAGTCGAGAACCCGGCTCAGAGTCATGCCTTTTCTTTAATCTGGCCTATTGTCGCTCTGTATGCTAATAAGCATTAGCGCAGCATGGTCAAAGTCAGTGAGGATTCTAATCCTTTTAATTTGCTGCTTTATTTTTGAGGCCAATAGGGAAGAACACAAACTGCGGTTACATAAATACGCACGGGCTGAGCTCGGCTGCGACAAATGAGCTGCTCTGTTGAAGTCAGTGGAACTACCCTGATGGACACTGGCTAAGTGTCTGGCCCTTAAAGCTCATGGACAAGGCTGAGGTGTGGCCCACGCACGGTCTTGCCTGAGACATCTCAAACCTCTCTTGGTGTCTCCCAGAACGATGTGGCTGAACGTGGCCTGCTCATGGCGAATTGGCTCTTGAGGTGACGGTCTTTGGGCTCTGCGTGGTGTGTCAGGCATTCAGCATGAGACTGGACATAACGCTAACCCAAATACAATAGGAAATATCCCTGCATTGATTCCTCGCTCTCCTGTCTCTGTGGGCTCAATGCTGCTCACACCGAAGTCCATAGGGATGTTTGCTCCCAGGGGCATGGGGCTTTATACTTCTGTAATCAGCCCTCCATTGTAAGCGTGGCACTGCAAGGATTTAGGCAGGAGAGGGCAAATATTGGTGCCTGGACCTGATCTAGTTCCCCAGGGTTAGCCCCTGGCAAGCTGCCATCACTGTATTCAGGGCCGTAAGCAGGAATTTCTGGGGGGGGGGTGCTTTTTTGGACCACAACTTTTTTAAATATAGAGGAATTCAAAATAGCCATGTAATGAGTGTGCATAAGAGAGATTAATGAAAAATGTGAGTAGAAACAGTGATTGGTAAAATGATTTTGTTATAACACACTGTGACGTAGTGGGGGTACTTGCTGGGCTGTGGTGACCCCTGCTGTCTGGAGCAAGACCCAGCAGGGAAAACCTCGCTAGGCAGAGGTAAGGCCAAACTGGTTGAACCAGTGGCCAGACACCCCCCATGGAGAGGAACAAAGGAAGGTGGAATGCTGCCCTGACTGGGGGGGCAGGGCTGCAAGGGAATTGAGTTAGTTACTGTGGGAGAGCATGGAGGAGAGCCTAGGAGAAGGGGCTGGAGTTTAGGGGCCCAGTCTCCCCCATCTCAAGGGGGCCTGAGGCATCCTAGCCCAGCTCTGGGACCAGACTACATCTGTGCTGTGCTGTATCCTGGAGAGGCAATAAACTTCCTCTATTCCACCGGCTGGTGAAGTCTGTTTGTGCCATTTCGGGGTGCAGGAGACGGGGAACCCCCAACGCGCCGTCACACACACTAACATCAGACTCCCCCCTCACACTTACTTGGGGGACCATGGAGGGTGCAGTCGCACCCTTCACACACATCCTGTGTTTACCTGCACCTCTGCAGGTACGAGCAATTGCAGCTCCCATTGGCTTCGGATCACCGTTCCCAGCCAATGTACGTAAATTCCCACTTAAAGAGCTAAGCAATTAAACGCTGTGTTTAACCAGTTATCCCTTAAGCAGCCCCCCCACCTGCTACAAAATGTGTCGCAACCAAACAAATCACCCAGCCCTCCCCACCCACCCCCGAAAACAGTAAAGAAACACGCCAGAACAGAAATATGCCAAAGAAGAGGGTCTTATCCCGAAAAGATTCCACTCAGGTCTTCGCGATTGCTGTTGGCTTTAAAGTGCTCAGATAGGGGGCAATATAGACAGATAGAACAGCTTTTCCATGCTGTCTCATCCATTTACTAACACCTGGGGGAATCTTTGGACCACAAAAAACAAAACAAAACCAAAAACACAACAAACATTTGTCATTGTGCAGTTTCTTTAGGTTGGTTGAAGCGGCGAGGGGTCCTGTGGCACCTTACAGACTAACCGAAGTGTTGGAGCATAAGCTTTCGTGGGCGAAGACCCACTTCGTCAGATGCATGTCTGGTTGGTTGTTTTGGTTGGTTGGTTGCTTTGTGAGACAAGGAGCTAGACTGGAACACAGGAAATCCAAGTTTTGTTCTTTATTACTATCATTTATTTTCAGTTAATAACATTTAGCATCTATAAAGCACTTAAAATGACTTGTAGAAGCCAAAATGCTTTACAAATATTAACCCTCCAATCCCTCTGTGAGGTAGGAATGATCCCAAATTGTCATTGGGGAAACTGAGAGAAAGAGTGTTGAAAAGATTGTCCCACACACAAACAGTGGCAGAGCCAGGAAGAAAATACAAATGTTTAGATTCTCATTCCTGAGCTTACTTTGGCAGACCACTGGGTCTCTCAAAATAGAAATATGCAGCTATGTTCTGACTGACGTATGTCCCAAAAACATCTAGCTTCTGTAAATCTCTCTGTAGTCCTTTTTTCTAAACCACCGTGCAAGGAAGACTTGTATGTCATCACTTGCTTTTCAGCTGGTATCAAGCTGCTAACAAAGTTTTGTTAGGGCTGAGGGAACACAATGAAGATACTTATCAGTCACTACAGAACTTCAAACAAATGCAAGGAAATAATTTCAATTCCTTGACTGCGGAGCACTTTCCTCACTCTTCCTTGCTTGAAGCAGATTTCCAGCCTCTTCAATCATATGCCATTCCTGACCAAGCCGGGGGTCGTGAGGTGATCTGTCAAATTTCAACATAATGTGACCACCAAGAATGCACCTTGCCTGGAGCGTTCGCTCTGAATGCCTGTAAGAGCTTTCCCATGCTACCCTTGCAAATATCACTGCATTTGCTCTATAATTGACCCGATTTCTAGAAGTCTTACAAACCCATCATGGATTCTTTTTCTCACTGTGATAACAGTGAGGGGGCAAACTACAGCAATCATTGCTTCAAAGCATTTCCAAAACAGTCTCAAGATTTCAGTGAAAAGCATTAAACTTTTCAGGCTACTGGAGAGAAAAAAAAAAGACGGAGCTGAGCAGAAATGGATGCCTAGTCAAACTAGTAGGTCCATATGGCCTCTGATTTTCAAAACAGCTGAGCATACAGAAGCTCCCATTTACATTAGGAGCCTAATGTTAAACAGCCCACAAAATTGTCTTGACCTAAGTTTGTTGTATGATGGTAAGATCTGAGGACCTAATCCTGCCCATGGATGTGCGGACCTATATCACTACATGCTTGTTTTGTACACCTCCAAGTTCCAGGCAAGTTGGATGGTTGCACACATGTTACGTCACAGGGCGTGCTGACTTAACAGAGGGAAACATCAAAGTCCTGCAGTGCAGAGCACCTGACGAGAAACCATGCATGATTATGTACCTCAGGCTACAAGAGGTTTTATTTTTAAAAAAAAAAGAACGTCCAGGCTACAACCAGTACTTTCAAAAAGCAAGCTGTTTTTTCGAAAGAGAGCACCCAGGCAGTCTGGATGCTCTCTTTCGAAAAAGCACAGTTTGCATTCCATAGCACCTTTTTTTAAAAGAGCACTTTCGAAAAAAGGCGTTATTCCTCATGAAACAAGATTTTCCACTGTAGAAAAAACTTCCGTGTTCTTTTGATTTACATTCAAAAGAATGCAGCAGCAGTCTAGACACAGGGGAAGTTTTTTCAAAAAAGGCCATTTAAAAAAAAAAAAAAAAAAAAAACCTGTAGTCTAGATACACAGGGGCTGTGTCTACACTGGCATGAATTTCCGGAACTGCTTAAAACGGAATACTATTCCGTTTTCAGTTTTTCCGGAAAAGGAGCGTCTACATTGGCAGGCTGCTTTTCCGGAAAAGCCCTTTTTCTGGAATAGCGTCTGTGGCCAATGTAGACGCGCTTTTCCGGAAAAGACTACTGGTCTGTCTACACTGGCCCTTTTCCGGAACAGTGTTCCGGAATAAGGACTTATGCCCGAGCGGGAGCAGAATAGATTTTCCGGAATAGCGGCTGATTTTGTACAGTAGAGCGTCGTTTCTTTTCCGGAAATTCAAGGGCCAGGGCTCACAGCTTATTCCGGAAAAGCGGCTGATTTTCCGGAATAAGTGGCCCAGTGTAGACACAGCCCCTGAGTACCATACAGTGTTCAGGGCATTTGTCTTCAAAACTCCACTGGGAGGTAGGGAAGTGCAATTATCCCCAAGGGAACAGAGACACCAAGACCAAGCATCTTATCCACCACACCACTGGAGGAGCCCCCCAACCACCCTGCAATCTGGCCCTCCCCTTTTACTTGCTTTGTTCCAAGGGTACCAGCTCCATCCTTTAGAAAGCTGGTGATGGCTGTCCCCAGCAACACAGGTCTGGAACTCTCAACCCCTGGTTTCACAGGCAGTGAACCCCACTTGAGACAGCTGAAAGAGGACTGTTGTTAATAAAGTCCTAAGTGACCTTCTCCCCCCAGAACAGGCTCCTCTTTAAAGTGTCTCAAAGGGTACGTCTACACTACAGCGCTAATTCGAACTAACGCATCTAGAACTAAAAACTAGTTCGAATTAGCGTTTTGCTAATTCGAACTAGCGCGTCCACACTGATTGGACGCAGGGGGGCATTTAAGGGCAGCTGAAACCGGTTCTGGCAGGGCATCAGGTCAGTAGTTGCTTTGTGTGGCTGCTGCCTGAGGCTATCTGAGGCTCGAGCTTAAAGGGACCCCCCTGGACAGCCGGTTCTCAGCTTTTCCTGCTTGCTTGCCAACCTCGCCGAGGGACAGCAAAGCGTTGGTCTCTGTGCCCGTCTGTGTCGGTGCTTCCCTTCGGGGGGGGGCCGCCGCAGGTGGCAACATGGAGCCAGAGCTCGCCCTGCACCTTCTGGTGCATGTTCTGGACTTGCTGCTGCAAGCCTGCCAGCAATGGCTCGAGGCTGCCTGGCACCACCTGGGGAACGTCAGCCCCCTGCCTCTCCGCCTGGCCGCCCTGGGGGCCGTGGAGGAGCCGCGGCGGCGCCCCGGCACCAGCATGCCCCGCCGCGTCTGGCGTCTGGACACCAGCACCGACTGGTGGGACCACATCGTCCTGGAGCGCTGGGACGACCGACAGTGGACCCAGAACTTCAGGATGAGGAGGGACACCTTCCTGGAGCTCTGCGAGTGGCTCGCCCCTGCCCTGCGCAGAAGGGACACTCGCATGAGACCCGCCATCCCCCTCCAGAAGCGGGTGGCCATCGCCCTCTGGAAGCTCTCCACGCCGGACAGCTACCGATCCGTTGGGAACCAGTTCGGCATGGGGAGATCCACCGTCGGAGCAGTGCTCATGCAGGTATGGCACTCGTCGGCCACCGAGCCGGGGGGGAGGGGGCTGCGAGGAGGGGATGGGCCGCCCCAGGGACAAAGGGGGGGGCGGGAGGAGGCGAAAGCGCCCCGCACCGGAGGTGTCGGGCTGTCCCGGCCGTACTACACGCCGCCAGGGGGGTTGCTTCCGGGAGTGGGGCGCGGGGCACTGCCAGGGCACACACGCTCCCAGCCACCCGGGCGCCCCACTGATTGGCGCTTTGCTGTGTCTCTCTCCGCAGGTGGTCAAGGCCATCAACCGGGTGCTGCTCTGCAGGGTGGTCCGCCTCGCCGACCCGGACGCCGTCATCCGGGGATTCGGCGCCCTCAGCTTCCCCAACTGCGGGGGGGCCATCGACAGGACGCACATCCCCATCCGTGCCCCGGAACACCAGGCATCCCGGTACGTCAACAGAAAGGGGTACTTCTCCGTGATCCTGCAGGCCGTGTGTGACCACCGGGGCCAGTTCACGGACATTAATGTGGGCTGGTCCGGCAAAGCGCACGACGCCCGGGTGTACCGCAACTCCTCTGTGTGCCAGCAGCTGCAGGCCGGGACCTTCTTCCCTGACCGCCACATCAGGGTCGGGGACGTGGACATGCCCGTCTGCCTGGTGGGGGATGCCGCTTACCCACTGCAGCCGTGGCTGATGAAGCCCTACATGGGGCACCTCAATCCCTCCCGCCAGGCCTTCAATGCCAGGCTGACCAGGGCCCGCATCGTGGTGGAGGGGGCCTTTGGGCGACTGAAAGCCCGCTTTCGATGCCTCCTCACCCGTCTGGACCTGGCCGAGCACAACATCCCTCCCGTGGTGGCGGCATGTTGTGTGCTCCACAATTTGTGTGAGCGGAAGGGGGAGGCTTTCCTGCCAGCCTGGATGGCTGAGGCTGACCGCATGGCTGGACACTACGGTCAGCCCCGCACCGCCGCCATCCGGGAAGCCCAGCGGGGGGCCGTCCGGATCCGGGAAACCCTGCGGGAGAGCTTCCTGGTGGAGGAGGAGGAGGACTGACCTCTCCCTGCATGCCCCACTGGGGCCTTCTTCCACCCTACCCCCCTCCCCCTTTCCCCTCCCTATCTACTGTAAAATAAAGACACCTGTTTTTGAAACAAAAACGTCTGTTTATGTAACATAACTGGGTGCGGGAAGGGAGGAATGAGGGTTGGAGAGGAGAGGGGGAAACCTGGGACGAGGGAGCTGGAAGGGGAGGGAAGGGAGGAAGGGAAAAGAAAGCTCAGGGGTGGGAGTCCGGCTGCCTCTCCCGTCTCGCCACACTGCGGGTCCGGGGGCGTCGGTGGGAAATGGTTGTGGGGGGGGGGCAGGAGGGACAGGGGGTGTGGAGGAAGCAGGAGCGGAAGCAGGAGCAGGAGGAGCAGGGGGAGCAGGGGGAGCAGCAGGAGGAGGAAATGGGAAGCGGTCAAGCAGGCTCTGGAGGTGGCCTCGCAGGGCACGGCCCTGCTCCTCCAGGGCCTCCAGACTCCTCCGGCGCAGCCTCAGGTCCTCCTGGACCCACTGGTCCTGGAGATGGAGCTGTTGATCCAGGAACCGGAGGTGCCGCCTCTGGTAGTCCTCCTGGTTCCTGGCTGTCCTGCTTGCCCGGGCGCGGGCGGCTGCTGCAGGCGGTGTGGTGCGCCCTGCAGTCCCAGGTGCTGCGGCTGTGGTGCAACAAGACCAGCGGTCAATTTCCCCAGGGGCCCAGGTGTGTGAAACCCAGCTCCCCTCTGCAAGGCCAGGGCCCCTGCAGGATCCCCAGTTGCTGCTCCTTGGTGGGCAAGGCCCAGGCGCACGGTCCCGGGGCTCCCTCTCGCCCCAGCTCCCCATACACATAAGGGGAACATGAGGGTACTCACAGGTGGACGCCTCCCCGGCCTCAGATGACACAGGCGAGCGGCTCTGTGGCGTGCCTCGGGGGTCCCGGGTCCTGGGCAGGCTGGCGGCAGGCTCCTGGCTCTCAGAGCCCTCTTCCTCCTCCTCCGTCTCCAGGAGCGGTCCCTCTGCCCCGGGGTCAATCACGTCCCGGGGGGTAGGGACGGCATGAGCCCCCAGGAGGCGGTCCAGGGCGTGGAAGTGGGGGCAGGCCTCCGGGTCAGCCCCTGGCTGGCAGGCACGGGAGTAGGACTGCCGCAAGTCCTTAATTTTGCAGTGCACCTGCTCCCGGCTGCGCTGGTGGCCCCTGGCGGCCAGGCTGGCAGCCATGCGGCCGTAGACGGCCGCGTTCCGGTGGCTAGTGCGGAGATCGTGGACATTGGAGGCTTCCCCCCAAACCTCGATGAGGTCCACGATCTCCGCACTTGACCAGGTGGGCGCCCGCCTTTTGCGCCCCCGGGCAGGCTCCTGGGAGCCGCCAGGCTGGTCCTGGGGAGCAGTGGAGGGCTGGGAGCCCTCGGATGGCTGGCTCATCCTGTGGCAGGTGCAGGCTGTGCTGGCACGGGTGCTGGCAGCCTTGCAACTGGCACAAACTGTGTAGCCAGCCCGTGGCCCTTTAAGGGCTCCGGGGCCGGGAGGGGGGCAATAGAGTTTCCCTGGTGTTGGCCAGAGTGGCCACCAGGGAAACCTGGGAAGCCTTAGCCTCCCACTAGTTCGAATTAAGGGGCTACACAGCCCTTAATTCGAACTAGCTAGTTCGAACTAGGCGTTAGTCCTCGTGGAATGAGGTTTACCTAGTTCGAACTAAGCGCTCCGCTAGTTCGAATTAAGTTCGAACTAACGGAGCGCTAGTGTAGCGCCTAGGAAAGTTAGTTCGAACTAACATCCGTTAGTTCGAACTAACTTTGTAGTGTAGACATACCCATACTGAGCATCCAAATATTGAGATGGCCAAAATCATTAGTTGCTTTTGGAAATCATGGCCAAAATCTGCAGCGCACAGTCACACAAGAAGTCTGTGGCATTGGCAGGAATTGAAAAACATCTCCAAATGCTCAAGTGAACACCTCATTCACTAAGCCATCCTTTCTCTTACTGCATTGGCCAGCAGTTCAATCCCAATCTATATGTATAGATATTTTAGGGCGCATCTCTCTGTCTAGGAGTCCATCTGTCTGTGTTTGTGTCTGCAAGTCTGTTTGTTCAAGAATTCCTCCTAAATAGTAAGATCTAGGGCCATCAAATTTGCTATACAGCTTCCTCTTCTCCTAATTAAAGCAAGATCAGGGTTTGGCTGGGCCAAGGAAATGGGAAATGCTGGGAATGGGACTGTTTTCCATAATGTGGAAAGGGAAGCAGACAGGAGGGATGTGATATTCACAGAAACCACTGGGGGGGGGAGGGGGGCAGCAAGCACAGGGGACAGCTATACGGCAGAGTGACCACTGTGGGCAGCCTCGTCAGTAAGGCACTGGCCAGCTGTGGTTGGGGTTTTGTATAATGCTGGCCAATGGAGTGGTAGGTGGCTTCCTTGACCCAAATAGTGTCGGGAGCACCCCCCAAACCCTGCCCCCCATAGGCTCCATGGCAGGGAGCGGGTTGATGATTAGCTGCAGGGTGGGGGGCCGCTAGAGGCCGGGATCAGCCCATGGACCCTCACCCCCCTTCCCGGACTACCTGTAGGGCCCAAGCCCCTGCTCCGACTCTTGCACTCCCCACACCCTCAGCCCCCTGCATTGAACCCATCCTTAATAACCCGAGCAACACTGGGAACATTTGCTAGTACGCAATAAAGTATGCATCTGAGATTGGCATGATCAACTTGCCCAGAATTTATTACACACGGATAAGTATCGTAAGAGGCAATACTTTACAAAATCAGTTAAGGAGGAGAAGTTATTATTAAAATAAATCATTTACATCTGTTCGCACATTTCAGCGATGCATGACCTTTTCAGCAGAGATATTTGTCCTTGGAGTCTTAATTTACTTGTTAACCCACTGGAGTGTTGCAAATGAAGCATCCGAATGAAGACTCCAAGTAACTTCTTGTCTAGCTGGTTACACCGCCTCATCCAATTTCTAATTCAGATCTGCAGAACTCAGCTACAGTGAAGTTCAAGCTGCAGGTGGGGAAGTAGCGTTCTGAATGCCTAATGCCTGCCAAAATCACATGGGAAGCCTTTTAAATATTAGACCTCTTGGTTTTAAATCACTAAATCAAAATCCCATAGCTAAACAGTCCTAGACTTAGGAGACATTTGACTCTTCTGACTCCAGTAGGGTCCTTATCTAGAAGGTCTGTTAGGTTGAGAGATGGGCTAATAACCGGTTTTTCAGTTTCCTGACAGTTCTGAAAAATATCAGAAAAATAATTTGGTTCTGGCTGGGCCTAGCCCAAAAATTACAGTTGCTTTGGCAAATCTGATACATTGATTTTGGGTCAAGTGAAACATTTTTTCTACCTGGAACTAATTTTTTTTTCAGGCAGCAAAAGAGGCCTCCCTTATAACCAGTTTCCTAGTGGCTAGACCTCTCCCCTTGGATGTGGGAGACAAAGGTCCAAATCCCCTCATTGCCAGCGGTGGGGAAGTTGGGTCTCCCACATTACAGGAGAGTATCCTAACCACTGGGCTAAGGGGTATTCTGAAGAAGCTTCCCAGTCGCTCCTGTTAAATTAGTCTCATCTTCTTTCCCTTGCCTGAAGACAGCCCTTGTCATTAAGAATGGCTTTGTATAAAACACACTAATTGCCCCACCAGCTAGGCAGTGCGAATGACTCTACAGCAGTGGTGAGAATCTGAGGCCCGAGGGATACATGTCGACCACTGGGGTTCTGCATATGGCCCACGAGAAATTTGTTACTGTTGCCCATGCACGGGGGTTGCTAGAGTCTGATGATTTTCTTCCACGTAGCTTTTTCTTTTCGGTGTTACTGAAGTGAACCACACCTAAAGCAAGGGCATGTGCAGCCAATCACAGCACTGTTATAGTTCAATCAGCACCCTTCTCCCTCCCCCCCTCCCAAATTCTAAGTACGCAAGCACAGTTAATAAAACTACCCTATCCTGGGAGACCAGCGTGACTACACCAATCATCCAATCGTGGTTCATGAGAGGAAGGAGCCACTCATGTGGCCCACTCACTAGCTCTACTGCATGGTACTTAGGGCTCTCACATGGAAGGAAGAAGAAAAACCTGCTTTAAAGAGCCTGATTCAAACCAGGGGTCTCCCCCAGCCTAGCTGAGTGCCTTGGCCGGTAGAGTACTGGCTGAACGGAACCTAAACTGCTCATGAACGATTTTGCTGGAACATTTGTGGGTTTTTTCTTTTCCTTTCTGTCTAGGACCAAAACAATTTGCCAAAACTGACACGAATTCACAGAGTGTTTCGGTTGACACAAATTTTTAGTCTAAAAAAAAAATGTTGCGGTTGAAGAATTTTGTTCAGCTGTCTATAGGGCTTCATCTTGCTGCACTGAAGCCAATGGGGAGTTTGGTTGCCAGCTCCAATAGCAGAAAATTTGGCCTCGCAGGAAGATCTGCCACGGTTCTCCCCTCGCCTCTCTCTGCACAGCCTGTGCTTGGAAGTGACAACAGATTTTTTTTGCGGGAGGGGGGAAGTGCTGCTTCTTCAACTGACACCTTAGAGAGCTCTGAAGGCCCTTTGGCAGAATAACAGTGGGGGAAAAACTAAAAGTGAATATGCTGCATTGTGTGCAGCTTTGTGGCAGCTCAGGCCTGCTGGGGGATTAGCGATAAGAAGCACTGTGATCTGCAAATCACGATTCAGGAGGAAAGAAGCAGCCGCCTTGTGCAGGGGAGATAACAGGCTTGGCGCACAACCCTCCAACTGGACACATATCTGGGATCTATTGGAAGATAAAATATCAGTTTGGGATTCAACAGGGTGCAGGGGAATTTGCATATCCTCTTTCGAAAATTGTACAGAGTCTAGCTATAGCCAAGGTGACTGAGCCCCTTTCTGCCTGAGTGAACCCCAATGTGTTGCCACAGTTCCAATGATTAATTAAGAACATAAGAGCAGCCAGACTGGGTCAGACCAAAGGTCCATCCAGCCCAGTGTCTCGTCTGCTGACAGTGGCCAATGCCAAGTGCCCCTGAAGGAATGAACAGAACAGGGAATCATCAAGTGATCCATCCTCTGTTGCCCATTCCCAGCTTCTGACAAACAGGGGCTAGAGACACAATCCCTGCCCATCCTGGCTAATAGCCAGTAATGGACTGGTCATCCATGAACTTATCTAGTTCTTTTTTGAAGCCTGTGTTGGCCCTCATGGCATCCTCTGGCAAGGAGTTCCACAGATTGACTGTGCGCGGCATGAAGAAAAACTTCCTTTTGTTTGTTTTAAACCTGCTACCTATTCATTTCATTTGGTGACCCCTAGTTCTTATGGGAACAAGTAAATAACTTTTCCTTATTCATTTTCTCCACGTTAGTCATGATTTCATAGACCTCTGTCATATCTCCCCTTAGTCTCCTCTTTTCTAAACTGAAAAGTCCCAGTCTTTTTAATCTCTCTTCATATGGCAGCCATTCCAAATCCCTCATCATTTTTGTTGCCCTCCCTTTAAAAATGCCTGCTTCATTTCCTATCTGAATTTGTTTAGCATCAACTTCCAGCCATCGGATCTTGTTTTATCTTTGTCTGGTAAGCTGTGGAGCCCATGATCACATTCTGTCCCCAGGCAGGCAACTATCAATAAGGTTACATTTGAGTCACTGGCATTATTAGTAAGAGGCATGGACCCAACACAGGCAGTAAACAAAAACTCACAGCCTGTGACCTGTCTCTGACTCTACCATATACCCCTGATTAGAACTTAGGCCAAGGAACCAGGGCTGCTCGGGGCGGGGTGTCAACCTGGGGGCACCGCAGGGGCTGGCCCATGACCCCCACAGGTGCTGGGGATGGGTCGACAGCAGTGGCAGGCTCTCCACCTAGCTCTGTGTGCTTCCTGGCAGCATGTGCCTGCAGTTCCTGGGGGGAGGGAAGGCCAGAGGTGCTCTGCACACTGCCCCCCCCCCTCCCCACGAAGCTGGCTCTGCCGCTCCCATTGGCCAGGAACCGTGGCCAATAGGAGCAATGGGGCAGCATGTGGAGCCCTGACCCTTCTGCTGAGCAGCTGCAGAGACATGCTGGCTGCTTTTGGGGAGCCCCCTGAGGTAAGCACCACACTGCACCCCAAATGCCTGCCCCAGCCCTGAGGCCCTCCCATTCCCAAACTGCTGCTGCTGGGGAAAGGACATGGTGGCCCAAGACGGCCTCAGCAGTGGCCAGTGTGGCTGGCGCAGGGGCTGCCTGAGCCTCTCCGGCAGGGCAGTGCCCGTTGCCATAGAAGTGATGGAGGTCACGAAAAGTCACCCAATCCGCTTTCTGTGACCTACGTGACAGACATGCGGCCTTATTGGAAGCTGTGACTGAGTCTCCTGAGCCTTTGTGCAACTAAGCCAGACAGACTGAACGGAGCTGCAAGTGTTTTAATGCCACACGTGGAAAGTGACAAGGTGCGCGCTGCCTATTACCAAGCTGTCCTGCTGCCATGAAAAGACTCTATTTTGAGACTCTGTAACTTTACTGAACTGCAGCTGAACCGTGTCTGCCTCAGGTGGAATGTTTTTGGGGAGGGGGAAATACTACACCAATGAGGAAAGCAATAGTTAGATGTTGAAAGAATGTTTGCTCCCAGAACACTTGGCTGGCTTTGCTAATTGTGAAGTAATGAAGCATTAGCTTTTAAAGAAGAGCAAAGTTACCAGAGTAGGCTGTGTGGGCGTACGGAGAAGGCCTGGAGGCCCTGTGGAAGCTGTGTAGTCTCCCAAGTGGGTAGAACTGCTATACCTGATGATGCTGGAATGTATCTTCCCTTCTGTCAGCAAAATAATGCGCCTTTTGGCTGCCGTGCTGCAAGCAAGAAAAAGAAAAAGATGAAGCCTACACTGCTTTCTTTAGGTTAAGTATTCGAGGGGGATTTGAGAGCAGCCTTCAGCTACCTAAAGGGGAGTCCCAAAGAGGCTGGAGAGAGGCTGTTCTCAGTGGTGGCAGATGCAGAACAAGGAGCAATGGGCTCAAGTTGCAGTGGGGGAGGTCCAGGTTGGATATTAGAAAAAAACACTTTCCCTAGGAGGGCGGGGAAGCACTGGGATGAGTTCCCTAGGGGGGTGGTAGAATCTCCATCCCTAGGGGCTTTTAAGTCCCACCTTGACACAGCCCTGGCTGGGATGATTGAGCCAGGGTTGGTTCTGCTTTGGGCAGGGAGCTGGACTCAATGACTCCTGAGGTCTCTTCCAGCCCTGGGATTCTAAGAGCAGAATCTTTGGACTAAAACCAGAATGGGATTCAATTTTTCATCTGTTTGGGAAGAGGGGAGGAAAGACAAAATGTCCTGCCTTCTAAACTTTCTCCCACCAAAGAAGACAAACTGTCATACATCTGAAATTTGGAAATGTTTCAGCTTCCACAGAAAACTGGACATGTAGGAAAAACAGCCTTTTGTGCTGTGAGTTTAGAAATTAGACCATTTTGGTAATTAAAAAAAAACACCCTAATGAACATTTTTATCTTTTTTTAGTCCCAGCTCAGCACCCTGCTCATAAGGCTCCATTGCCAATTTACACCAGCTGAGAATCTTTCTCACTTTCATTCGACCCTTCCATGACATTAGGCTACATATTCATCTGCTGCATTGAAATCAGCTGCATTGAGCAGCTCCATTGAAATCAGACGCACGTTGGCGATCCTAGACTCAGACTTCTGCGTTCAGCATGGCTGGTGCTGGGGAAATACCCCGGGAAGCCAAGCTATTCAAGATGATATAGGGATGCTGTGACAAAGTGGGGATTTTCTGTAATATTTGTATGAGTCTCGTGTGTGCCTCAATTTCCTGCTATAATTTGCAGTAGGACCCCGTGGAGGGCAAGAGATTAAGTTGCTTTCGAGACAGACTAAGAGATGCAGCTATGTGGGAGCCACCTCTTTGTCTGGGTAGTGGGAACAGAGTCGTTAAAGAACTGGTTGAAACTGGCTCAGAGTAACAAGGGTGCAGAGAAGCAATGTGAGCTCTGTGGCTCAGGAACTGACACTCACTAGTGGGCAGCTCCAGCCAGAGGAACCGTGAATCCAGCATGGTCCTGCCTGGAGGGCAAAGTCCAACCCATCTCTAGACCAACCAAGGCCTCCCACGGCAGTGTTCCAGGTGGCTCACAAACCCTGCTGTTTGGAAAAGGTTGCCTGGTGTCCCTGCAAATATCTGCCGAGGGGCATTAGTCACTAGAGAGCAGATATGTCTCCACTGGGCGTCCATCTCAGCTGGACTCCCTGAGCCGAGCGCGCCGAGTGCTGCAACTCCAGGAATTCAGCCCAGGAGGCGGCCCGGCCGCATGACCTACCTTGAAGGAAGAGAGAGTCTGGCACATTGAAGAGGGGTCCTGCAATAGCTGGGGCACAGCACCATTCCGACAGGCATCTCAGGCCCCCACCCTGCAGCAAACACAGGTAAAAGCCTAGATATCTTGGAAGAGCTGAACCTGTGTACCCAATGGGATTCCTCCAGCCCCGTAGAGCAGCTCTCTACCGGGCAAAAAGGGGGTAGGCAGGGCTCCTTCACTCCCACAGGGTGGCAGGGGCAGGAATTAGCCGCACCCTCAGCATCCAGAGGACGTGTGAAGAAGTCAACTCGCTCTTCCAAACTAAGTGATCCACTGATTGTAGCCTGAGCAATAAGACAGCAATAAGGCTCTGTTCTGATTCTGTTGCTCAGCAACACTTGAAAGAGCTCCCTGGAACCTCACAGGCTAATAGGAATCAGCATCTAATATCTTGCTTGCATTCCCGATGCCCCAGTAATTGTTGCTTTCTCTCCACTAACGCCCTCTCGGGAGGTGTGATGCACGTACCCCACTCAGCTTCATCTTGCACAGAACAGGCTGTAACCCAGCCCAGCAGGCATTAGCGTGGGCTGATGAGAAATGATGAAGATAAGAGAGAGCTCCAGGGGAATTCAGCTTCCCTACAGCCCTTCCGCACTACAGAGCTTAGCACAGATCCCTCCTGGGGCATAGTAACGTTTGCTATGCCAGCAGAGTACTTGTCCTCCAGCATAGTTATCCACACCCAGCACAGTGTCGGTCCGCAGAGCTACCTTGGCTACTGTCGAAATTCTCTCACATCCCTCTCAGGGGGTATGTCTACACTACCCTCCTAATTCGAACTAGGAGGGTAGTGTAGACATACCCTGACATAGTTATGTCTGTGCAACAGGAGTGGAGAACCTAAGGCCCAGAGGCCAGAGGCAGCCCTCCGCTTGCCTGGATCTGGCCCCTAAGGCTCGGTGCTCCCTCCAGCAATGGGGAGCTCACACTGGTGGGAGGTGGCTTGTTTGTTCTCACTTGTTTGTCGCCCCCAACTGATTTTTCTCTGGGTCGATGGACCCCGACCCAAAAGAGGTCCCCTCCCCCCCCCCCCCCCCCGCTGTGCAACTTTCTAATGTAGACCAGAAGATGGCGAGAAGCTGAGCAGATGAGGCATTGCCAAAAACTGAAGTATAGTGGGGGTGGGCAATGGGGCTGGCATTGACAAGCATGAATGAAGCGGCTCAGTTACAGCCCCGATTCACCCTGGTGTGGCCAGTCTCACTTATGCCTCATGCTGGCAGATGTGCCTGGCATTGCTCGGGTCCTTAACTATAGGAAAGGGTTGTGTTAATTAAAAGGAAAATGTATCGGGCAGGGAGCCAGGAGGTGTAGGGGGTTGGGGCAGGGGGCTGGGTGTATAAATGGCTCATGGCTGAGGGTAGGGGCTCTCTGCAGGGAGTGGGGGTGCAGGAGTTAGGGCAGGGGGTTGGGAGGTACAGGGAGGCTCAGGGAAGAGGGTGGGGGTGTAGGAGTCAGGGAAGGGGATGGGGTCTAAGCACAGGGGTCTTGGAGGTGTGGGGGGGCTCAGTGCAGGGGCTGGGCATGCAGGATTCAGGGCAGGAAGCTGGGAGGTCTGGAGGACTCACCAGGGCCACCTGTGGTGGTGAGGGCTGCTGTAGTAGCTCCGCAGGGAGACCTGGAGTGGAGCTGATGCCACTGCAGCGGCCCGGGGTGCCCACAGAGAAAGGGACTGCATGGCTGCCTGGGCGCCCCCGTCCAGCACTGGTGCCAAGGGGAAGCACAGAGGCAGGGGGCTGAGCTGCCTGCCCAGCTCCCCCATCCAGCACTGGGGCCAAGGGCAGAGCGCGGTGTATTGGGCTTCCCCTGGGGGGTATGGGGGTCAGCCAGGGCGGTGAGGGGGGCATGCCCAGCACCAGCATGGGAACTTTACCCATGGATGGGGTCATGGTCATGAGAGATGGCCAGCAGCCTGGGCACTAAGGGGTTAACTGTACCTAGCCAGGTAGCAGTCAGCCAATAGAAATGCAGATAGGGATTTCAAACTGAGACAAGGAATTTGGGGGTTTTCCCTTTTTTTTCTCTGAGCCCGTTTGCTCTAGATACTGTGGGAGACAGGAGACATGTCTCTCTCCAAGAAAAAGACTCTTCAGAATGTGTAAGTAGGGTAGAGTTTAGATAAATCCATTAGGTTTTATTGTTTTCTCTTGTGGGACTTTGGATCTGATGTCTGTGCTGTTAGAAATGGGTTTTCCTCTCTTTTGTAACAAAGTTTTGGCCCATGGGAAAAATCCCCAGAGTGTATTAATTGGTGACTTTTTCCATCTAGCCATTCTGCTTGCAACAGGAGTATTGTTTTGATAGTAAAAGTTCTTTCTTTTTTATTATCCTGATATTGGTTCAGTTCTGCGTCCTGGAAAATCTGTCTGTGGGATCTGCCTGCCTCTGACTAGGGGAGAGCAGCCACAGACTTCAATTTGTATTCTCGCTTTTCTTTTTCAAGCTCTTTGGGGAAGAGAACCTGGGGGGTCCCGGGGTTGGTTTCCAGTGTCCACCCCTGTTTGTGAGTTCGAAAGCACTTGTTGGTGGCAGCGAATTTTTATCCCCCAAATCTAGGTTTTTAGGATTTGGGGGGAAGTTTTGTACCAAAGCTTGGAAAGAGAAGGTTTGGGGGGGACTTTTGCAGGCCCCCATCTCTGCATTCATCATGCCAGAGTGGGAATCAGCCATGACAGATGGTGGCTAGCAACATTCAGAGCCCCTCCCCCGCTGGCCACTGTCTTACTGGTGCCGCTACCTCCCTGTGGTCGCTCTGTCATGTAACTGCCCCTCTCAGCAGTCCCCTCCCTTTCTGAGTTATGGAAAACAGGCTGTCGTGCACCCACCTCCACCCCCAGGGTATGTGGGATCGGGGCACCCACGTTAACGCCACGGAAGCCCCGCTCCTGAGTTTAGTCTGGGCCCGTGAGTTCTAGGGGACAGTCATGCCCCAAAGCATGGTAGCCTATGCCCCCTGGGCCGCCCGACCCCTTACAACAATTATAGGCAATGGGGATATAGCCTGCGCCCATGCTGGGCGTCCCTCCCCTCGTCACACTCTAAAGTTCACTCGAGGGCAAACCTCTTCCAATGTTCACTCTGCCTGGTCTTTGCAATATTTAAATTAGATAGGTAGGGGAACTTGGGCCCTCCTGCTCTCCCGAGTTCCAGCCCCAGGACCCTTAGGGTGAGGCCAGGCAGCCCTTACCCGAATGGCGAGGTGTACTCAGTTCACTCACCACCCCTCTCGGGGGTTGTCTGCTGTTGGAAATAAGCCAGGACACTCTGGATGCAGGTGAAAACAAGCGGAGGATTTATTACACCAGCTGATGGAGTGACAGGCAGGGGTTCCCCGGTGAACACTGGTTAATTAACACTATACAATAGGTTATATAGTCAGCAGGTGGACGGAGGAAAAATGATTTGATAGGTCTAGCAGCAAGACGACATGAGCACATAAGCCAATAGAACTACTAAAGATTACATAATATCTCCGCCCATTGCAAAGTAACAGCTTGTTAATTAATATACAGGTAGTTACTGTTCAAATGCCAAAACATGTCAGCAAAACAGTAATAACATTTTAGTCTGCATAGATGATGATGTTGCTATAGCAGGCAGGTAGGGCCTTGAGTTGGTGCAGCGCTTGGTTCTCAGGCTCATTATCTAGGAGAGAAGCAAGAGAGTTTAAGCAAATTTTATGAATGTTATCTTGAGCAAAATGTGTTACGTTACCAACTGGGACCCTGTTGAGTGTTTTAGAACGTGGTTGCTATGGTGCCCAGGGTCTTTTACTGTCTGCAGCTCTTATCCTGACTGTGGTGTTCCCAGGCCTTAATCCTAGAATGGAGTTATGCTGTTTAGAGGCCTACTAGCACATTTAGGGCTGCCTCAGTTTACCCTACATCTGCTGTCCGTTTTGGCGCCCCCGTCCTGGACCTGCTTCCTACGTGGGTTAGAGTCTCCTTCTACGGGCATTTCACATGGGCGAGGGGAGAATCGGGGCCAGCATCCATGGTCGCTGTCCCCATCCCAGAGTTCATGTCTTGGATTCGGCCGTGCTGGTTGCCTCCAGCTCGTTTCCGGCGTCCCTTCCTGCTTTGGCTTCGGTTGCAGCATCTCTAGCCGCACCCGCCACAGCTCTGATTTCCCTGGCTGGCCCTGGTGCCCCCGGCCGTTTCCACATCGGCCCCAGCGTCCCCGGCCACTTCTGCACTGGCCCTGGCATCCCCAGCCGCTTCCGCGCCGACCCCAGCGTCCCCGGTTGCTTTTGAATGCAGCGCCCAGCTCAGGGCGCATACGCAGCAGCGTCGGGGGCGGGGGGGGGGGGCGGCCTCACTGGTCTATCTCCAGGCCAGGAGCTTCTGGCACATTCTGGCCCACGAGAGGGGACGGGTTGACCCCGTCACACAGGCCCATTCCAGGCACCTCCCATTTTCCTGGCACAACCAAACTCTGACCTTGCCTAAGTTAGGAGAAGAGGAAGCTGCACCCCAAATGTGCAACCTAGCTCTTACCATTTAGGAGTTCTTGAACAAATGGGCTCAAAGACAAATGGATGGCCACAGACAGACTGAGGCACAAATGCTGTAAAATATCTAGCAGATAAAACAATACCAGGTTAGAACAGTCGCAGTATGTCCAACCACAGCTGTTCAAAATTCATGAGTGGAACCTCAAAAACCAGTAGATATTTTAAAAGAGCTTTTGTGTTCTATTTATTTGTCTTATGGTGTTGTTGTCTATAGGGATCTCATTTTCAAGTTTCTCCCCTCCCCCACAAAAATGTGGGCAAGAAACACTTTTATTTTAAAATTGCCTCACCTAATAAAATGCCTCCAGGAGTTAGATACTCAGGGGAAGCCCCAAAAGCCAAATTAAATTCACAGCAATTGGCAACTCTGTGGTAGTTCTTGGCACTCTCTTTGCACAGGTGTGAATGATGAGAACTAGGCTCCTCTCTGATTCTTCCTTTTCTTGTAACCTACAAACCCCAAATGTGTCCAAGTCTTGTCACTTTTTCCTTTGCCACATTTCCAAGATCCATTCTGCTAAATGCTCACGTAGGCCCTTTGATCTATTAATGGCACACGCTTTTTGCATCTTGCCTTAACCTAAGCCGTACGTGGGGAAAATAAGGAGTCAGGCGATGAGATTTTAGACCCAAATCTCTTTTCTCTCTGAAATACATCATGTCTCTTTTCTCCTCCTCCATATTTCCTTTGCTACCATCTGGTTCTTTCAGGACTGGTTTCTATGCAGAATAACCAGCCCTCACAGATGGGTTTCTACACAAAGCCTCTTGCAATAGGGACACCCCTCTAAATTTCTCATCTATGATGCTTCTAGTCTCTGCAGTGCTGCATAATAAGTCGGAGCGGTGTTTAAGTTCAAGAGCATTATCCGTGAATCACGCTAGACGATCTCATGTGCATCTCCTCCTGAAGGGAAGCCTTGATTATTCCTTTGGCTTTCACTGCACATCATGAATCACAGTGCAGTCTCTTGGAGAGACAGTCTGACCTTCGGTCAGAATGCCTACAGAAGTCAGAGCTGGTCTAAAATGCTCCCTGTCCTACCCAAAATACAAACCCACTTATTTTACTGGGGTCATGTGGAATGTGGAACAGCCCAGAATTTGGCCTCAGAGCTTTGTGTGTTAATACAGACTCCTAAAAACAAGTAAGCAAGGAAGAGAGGAATATTTTGCTTTTTACAGTGGCTAATATTCAAGAGTGGGGATGGCCAAGTGGTAAAGGAACTGACCTTGACCTATAGGAAGTCTGGATTTGAACTCACAGCCCAACTATAAAGTCTCCATGACACGTTAGGCAAGCTGCTCTTTCTTTGTGGGTCAGTTGTTCATTTGTAAAATAAGGACAACTATTCTGCCTTGTCTTAGAGGAGTAGCCGTGTTAGTCTGTACGGGCACGTCTACACAGCAGGGTGTGACAGGGCGCCTGCCCTGCACTGGCCTTTTAAGACCAGGACTCAGGCCCAGAGCCAGGGCTAGAAAGAAAGAGGCCAGCTGGAGCTATTTGGGGCTAGGGAGAGCCCAACTGGCAGGCAACTAGGGCAGCACGATTGGCTTGTGGAAGCCAGTTGAACCCATTAGGGCGGGTGAGAGCTCAGCTGACAAGGATCCAGCACAGCACTAGTGGCTTGTAGAAGCCAGCTGTAATCATTAGGGCGAGCGTGAGCCCAGCTGGGAGGTATATATAGAGAAGTACAGGTTGCTTGAGGGGGGAGCCAGTGGAGAGTTGGTTGCAGAGGAGGCAGGAGCTCCTTGGAGGGAAACAAGCTGGGGATAGCCAGCAATAGCTGGAGGAGGGCCAGCCAAGACTCCCCTGGCTAGGGGCTGGAGGTAAAGCCCTGGTTTGGAGGCGGACCTTGATGCAGCCTAGGTAAGCAGGACAGTTGAGACAACCCCTATGCCTATGATGAGCAACCCATACAGACTGTAACTTGCCCTGAGAGGGGCTATATGAGGACAGTCAGGGTGCACTGGGGTGTGAACCCTCTGACACAGGGCTAAAGCCAAAATAAGCTATGCAGCTTCAGCTACATTAATTATGTAACTTAAGACAAAATTGCTTATTTTGGCTTTCAGAGCTGTTTACGCAGCAGGAAGTCCGAGGAAGAGCACTCTTCCTCCAACTTCCCTTACTCCTCATAAAATGAGTGTTCTGGAAGTTGGAGTAAGAAGTCCTCC
The DNA here is from genome assembly GCF_052426305.1 of Pelodiscus sinensis. Lineage (NCBI taxonomy): Eukaryota > Metazoa > Chordata > Testudines > Trionychidae > Pelodiscus > Pelodiscus sinensis. The sequence goes on from NC_143079.1 coordinate 16,021,788, forward strand.
AGCTCGATATTACTTTGACATTATGTCAAAATGAATGCTTGAAGTGTAGATGTGGACTATGTAATTTGGGAATAAAGTCAGTTATTCCAGAATAATACCGCTGTGTAGACGTGTCCAATCTGTAAATACAAAGAGGCATCCTGTGGCATCTTAAAGACTAGCAAGTTTATTTGGGCATAAGCTTTCAAGGGTCAACACCACGTCAGCAGATACATGAAGTGAAAAATCACAGGGGTAGGGAGATAGCTATAGCTACACACACTAGTATATCAAAACTATGTATCTATCAATATACTAGCATATTCTTTCGTTATACTAGTGTATAAGAGAAGAGTGAGGGGGGATTTGATAGCAGCCTTCAACTTCCTGAAGGGAGGTTCCAAAGAGGATGGGGAGAGGCTGTTCTCAGTAGTGATGGATGGCAGAACAAGGAGCAATGGTCTCAGTCATGGGGGAGGTCTAGGTTGGATATTAGGAAGAACTATTTCCCTAGGAGGGTGGGGAAGCACTGGGATGGGTTCCCTAGGGAGGGGGTGGAATCTCCATCCCCAGAGATTTCTATGTCCTGGCTTGACAAAGCCCTGGCTGGGATGATTGAGTTGGGGTTGGTCCTGCTTTGAGCAGGGGGTTGGACTTAATGATCTCCTAAGATCACTTCCAACCCTATGGGTCTACGGTACTACATATCCCTACCTCTGTAATTTCTATTCCACACTTCTGGCAAAGTGGCTTTTACTCACGAAAGCTTATGCTCAAATAAATCTGCTAGGCTACATCTATACTGCAGGCTTCTTGCTCAAGAATTGTTTTGCGCAAGAGCGGGTCCACGCTGCCATGACTTTTGCTCAAGAGATGCGCAAGAGCGACCATGGCAGTGTGGAGGCTCTCTTGTGCAAGAAAGCTCTGATGGCCATTTTAGCCATAGGGGTTTCTTGCGCAAGAATCCTCTGTTGCCTGCCTACACTGCCTTCTTGCACAAGACGGCTTATTCCTTGTGGGGAGAGGAATAACTCTTGCACAAGAAGCCCTCTGTTCTGACACTTTACTGTACATTTACTTGCGCAAGAACACGTATGCAGTGCAGATACTGCAAGTTTTTGTGCAAAAATGGCCGTTCTTATGCAAGAAGCCTGCAGGGTAGATGTAGCCCTAGTCTTTAAGGTCTTACAGAACTTCTCGTTATTCTACCTTGTTAAGTTAGGACAAAAAGATATATAGCATGATAGATTTGTGTTTAAATATATATTTAAACACAAATCTATCATGCTCGGACTTCTGCCTACATACAGCATCTTGGACAATAAAGTCTCTGCAATATAAAATGTTAATAATTGTAAAAGATCTAATTTACCCTAGAATTATACAGTACAGAGAATATTTTCAGATGGAAATTCCAATTTTGACCAATTTAAAAATATGTGGAGGGCCTTTAGCTAGTTCAGTGGAAGACAAAGTAGAATCCTGATTTTACATGGACAAAGTATTACATGGAGCATTTTTCCCAACTGCCTCCCTCCCCCAAAAAATCACCTAACGAAAGGGATGCTGAGGAACAACAAGCTGTCGTGTTCCTTCAGTGAACTGGAAATCTCTTTGCAGTGAAGGACAAGGAGACACCAATGCAATATATAATTCTGCAACTTATCACTAGAACTTCTGTGGTTTTGAGATGCACAATTTTACGAACATGGCCACCTTCACTTTGCTTATGAAAAAGGGATTCTACTGTAAACAGGCAGACCTGCGGGAAAGATTTGACTATTTTTCAGTTATACAAACTTTGCCTCAGTAACATGTATAGTTTGGGGGATTATCAATCACTGGGCATTTTAGCAGACACAACACAGCTAGCAGATGAAAAGTTAGTGGATATTTCTCTTCTGTATAAGTTAATATTGTGTTACATTTTCAGCAAGTAAAGCAATCCACACAGAAGGGGAACAAACAATACTCCTCAGTGATACAACACAAGGCAATGATTAATTCATACACAGAGAGTACTAACCACCAAGCAACAATTCGTCTAGCATTTGTCTTCTATCATTTCTCTTAAATCCAATATTTTACTGAAACTTCTGGTAGCATCTTGGGTAATGACTGACACCAGATGGGAAAGTCATTAGATGTTGTATCCATATTCATTATGCCGATGTTTCATTTTCATTTTGAGAGACTATCGTGAGTATAGTGCAAACAATAAACCTTATTGTCTCAAAAGAAAACTCACATAATAAGAAGCAAAGAGCAGGGAGGGGAGAAAATGAGGAAGATAATGAAATTCTTCCTTATAGATCAAAAAGCAAAACTGCAGTGAAACATCAAAACACAAAGCTAACTGCAAAATCTGGGCCAGGGTTCAGAGCATGTTTGGGTCTCAGCCCGTGAGAAACACTTGGGAGACCCAAGCAGGGCTGAATACTCAGCCCCTAGGATGGCTTGGAGCTCCACCGCATTCAGCAGACCTGGGCCAATGTACTGAGGATCTGAACTGCAAACCCCAACCCAGAAGAAAAGGCAGAGTTTATACATGTAAACTCAGAGAATGTTGAAATACTGGTCTCTAGAGCCTTTACTCTTAACAATTGCTGCAGGGATCAGCAAAGTTTGCCTCCAGCTTACAGCTTATGCAACAACCCCAGGACCTGACTTTGTCTCATGGAATAAATCAAAAGTAACTCCCCCAAAATTCCTGATGTTACACCAGCATATAACCAATCTGAGAAGACAATCAGACCCTAGAGGGTCTAAGAGTTATACAGATATATATTTAAACACAAATCTATCATGCTCAGACTTCTGCAGAATTTTAATCCAACTTTCACACAAAGGAAACTTCTCAACTGTTTTTGCTAAAAGATGAGCAACAGAGTTTTAAATTAGGGGGCCCAACTCTCTTCTCCCTTCAGCTGATTTGATGCCAGGGTAGCTCCACTGGTTTCAATGACATAAATTGGGAGTAACTCCACTGAGGTCTATTATATTAGTGTCAATGAAAATAGAATCAGACTCTAAGGGCTACAGGAACTGAAAAGCTTTGGAGATAAAATGCAAAAGTGGCCAAAACTGAAAACTCATCACACCTGGTTTTCTGCCACCCACTGTCAGCATTTCATGGCCACGTCATTAGTGCCCCATTGACAGAAAGAGCAAAGCAATGTGGATGAGCATCCCCTGTGCCTGGCATCACCTTCAGTCGTTAAGCACCGAGGAAATGCGCCACGTAGTGCTAGACGTTCTGGGAATACAAAAAACACCCTGTCAGCCATCTCTTTGCTTCCCAGCCCTCCTGGGGCTTCTGGCTTACTTTTGTGTCTCTTGAATGAAGTCTTTGCTGTGAGAAATCCTGGATCCCAGACTTCTCTCCCATGCTGTGTTCAATGTGCTTAGGGCAGGGGTCACCAACCAGTCAATCGGGATCTACCGGTAGATCTTGGAGCCTCTGACAGGTGATCCTCACTGGTTTGGCTGGGAGACTATCAAGCACTGTCACTTCAGCTGCCCCTCCTACCACTGCCCAGAACCTCAGAGCTGCCCCTGGGAGCTTCCTGCTTGTTGTGCAGGGTGGGGGAAACAGAGGCAGGGGTGCTTTGATGTCAATCTGTCCCCCTCCCCTGTACCCCATATTCCCAGAGTGAGGGGGCGGGGCCTCAGCAAAGGGGTGGAGCAGGGGTATTTGGGTTTGAGGTAGATCCTGGACTGACTTAAATTCAAAAAGTGATCTTCTGCTTAACAAGGTTGGAGACCACAGGCTTAGGACTTTGCTGCGTATGCAATTAATAGCAGCCATCGAAGACTCGGATGCAGGCGACAATATGAGTGACAGGGACAACACCAAACTGGCATCACATCTGGGCTGTCCCAGAGCCACTGTGCACACATGAGTGCAATTTGGGGGCTGAGGGAACCAGCACTGAGCAGTGGGGTTGCAGTGTCAGGCCTGTATGGGATGCAGAGCAGCAGGTACAGAACTTTTGGATGTACAAAGCAACCTTGCTGGAGTTGTGCTGAGCCGGCTCCTGAGCTGCGGCGCGGGGACACCTGAAGGGGAGCAGAGAAGCGTGCGGCCGTTGCTTTGTGAAGCTGGTGACTCCTGATTGCTACCGTTCAGCTGCAAGTCAGTTTGGAGCGGGGAAGTCTGCCGCCGGGGAGGCACTTGTGCAAGTGGGCAGGGGACCACATCGTGTTTTGCTGCGTGGGACTGTGACTCTGGGAAACATGGACGAGATAGTAGCTGTGTTTGCTGAAATGAGCTTTCCAAATTGTGGCGGGGCAATCAAAGGCACACACATTCCCATTATTGCAGTGGCATAGCGAGGGGAGAGTGTGGGGGGGGGGGTGGGAATTGCGCCTGGGTGCCAAGCTAGGGGGGCACCAATTTATTCCCCTTCCACTCCCCCGTCATCCCTCGGCTCGCCTGCTCCTCCTCCGGCCACCACCAGCGGCCCGACCCTCCTCCATCTCGGCCAGTGGGTTAGTGCATCTGGAGGCCCAGCCCCAAACTGGAGGGGGTGGGGGAAGACAGGTTCAAGCTCTCCCCCCCTCCACTTCCCAGGGTCGGGCTCAGCCATGTGCCAGGTTCAGGGCCCTGCCACATGGCAACGGGGGGGGAGGGCGCAAATTTTGCCTTTGCCCCCAGGCACATAACGCCCTCGTTACGCCACTGCGCTATAGCACCCCTCCACTTTGCCTCAGAGTTCAGCCGTCAGAAGGGGCACTTCTCCACGGTGCTTCAGGCACTCGTGAATCACCAGGGGCATTTCACAGACGTAAATGGGGAGCTCTGGAAAGGTGCATGACGCACGCATCTTCAGGAAGAGGAGCCGGTACACAAAGCTGCAGGCTGGGACCCTCTTTCTAGACCAGAAAATGACAGCGGGGGATGTGGAAATGTCCACAGTGGGCCTCGGTGACCCGACTTACCCCTCACAGCTCTGGCTCATGAAGCCTTGCACGAGACATCTGGACAGCAGTACAGAGCAGCTCAATAACAGGCTACGCCAATGCCACATGATTGTTGAATGTGCCTTGGGCAGACTGAAAGGGAGCAGGAGGTGTCTCTATGGCAGGATCATATCCCCAGTGTGGCTGTGTGACGATGCATTGGGGTTCTCCCGACTCCTGCACCCCCGTAGTGGCACAAATAGACTCCACCAGCCAGTAGAATAGAGGGAGTTTATTGCGTCTGCAGGATACTGCATAGCACAGATATAATCCGGTTACAGGGCCAGGCCTAGGATGCCTCAGCCCCCCTTGAGATGGGGGAGGCTGGGCCCCTAAATCCCAGTCTCTTGCTTAGGCTGCTTCCTCCATGATATCAGACAGAAATGAAAACTCTCTCCCAGCCCTAACCCCAGGCAGGTGCTGGTCTCCACCCTCCTCCTTTGTCTCCCTCCCTGGGAGGCTGAGCCTGGGTGTCTGGGTTAATCCACTTTTGGAAGAGTCAGTGAGAATCTCCCACCCCAGCGCAGGGGGACCCCGGGTCACAGAGCAGACAGCCCCCCACTACTCCACAGCCTGTTGCTTGCATAATTTGTGTGAGGGGTTTGCCTGTGGGTGGAGCATGGAGACACAGGGCCGGGATGCAGTTTGAACAGGCAGGATACTTGGTGGAAAGGGAGGGTAAGTGTTATTGGAAAGCCTCACAAGGGTCAGTCACAGCTGTTTTCACAGGGAGTGGAGTGTGCTGGGGAAACACTGCTTGATAGTGAAAATGAGTGTGTGGGCATGGGGGGAAGGTAGCCAGATTTGCATGTGTAGCCACTGAGGTTGATGTGTGGGCATGGGCGGACAGTAGCTGTGAAAAGAGTTCTGCATGCGTTGGCAGCGAGGCTTTTGCTTCTATTTGCTCTGCATCTTGAGAAGACACTTCAGCATCTCAGTCTGCTCTTCCGTGAGCTTTAGCGTGTGCTCAGTGGAGTGTGTTCTCTCTTCTTTGCTCCCTTTTCTCTGTGTGGCGCACTCGGCGCTGCAACACAGCCTTGACCAGGGAGGATCTTCTCCCTTGGCCCCCGTGGTTTTTTCCTTAGTTGACAGAGTCTGTCTGTGGGGGAACATGACTCCTGCCTTCTCGAGGCATTAACAATTGAGTGTCTGAACTGTTCCCGGTCAAGATTGGACCATTTCACTGACATGTAACTCTCTGAACAGAACTCTCCACTTTTCTTGTTACACACTAGAGGCAAACACAGATCTCTCCTGCCCCTCTGAGCACGGTGAGTTTTAAAGGTGGGGAAAGAAGAGAATGAAGGGTTGGCTCTGGGTTCCCAAGAAAGCACAGTCATTGCTTGTGCAGCAGGTGTACATGGAAACAATTTGTAATAACCCTACACTTGTCCTCAGCCTGCCTTTACTGTGGCTGCCATCTCCCTGCTGAAGGGTAACAGGCAAACCCGGGCTCCGCTTCTGAATGCGGGGGAGCACCGCTCCTTATGCAGCCAAACTCTGGGCAGACTTGGCTCCGGCAGCGCTGTCTGGGGACTGGTTTGGGAGAGCGCCGTACCATGGCCGTGGGGAAATGGCAGCCCTGCCATGGAATCTCTGTGAGAAAATTAATCAGTATCTCCGTCAACACTTTAGTAGGAGAAAGAGCCCGAAGCATGGGCCTGGTGCATGATTTAAAGTCAGCAAGAGATACATGCTGAATAAGAGGCAGACCGTGTCAAAAGCAGATGTTTGCCTGCAAGTCAGTGTCTTTCTTGGCATTAGAACTGCTAGCGCTGCTGAAAGCACATGGAACATGTAAATACCTTGCACCAGGACACCCCAACTTAGCACATAATAAAAGAGTTTGAAATAACAAGAGCGAAAGCATAACAGCAGCTGGGGAATGCTTTGAAGGAAAGTCTAAGGGGAGGTCCCAAACATGTCAGTAATACCTAAGATGATACGTACGGTGTGCATTATAGATTGTTTATGTTTCTTTAGGAATGTGGGGATGCCTCGATTTAACTTTTTGGCAGGCCTAGTGTGCAATAGTGAAATCCATACTATTGACTGAGCCATGTTCATTGCTACGGGTTCAAATGCATTAGGGCTTGGAGGACATCTGGCTACCGCCAACTTTCAATGTACAGTAAAACTCCGAGGCTGTCTCTACACTGGCATGAATTTCCGGAAATGCTTAAAACAGAATAGTTTTCATTATAAGTATTTCTGGAAAAGGAGCGTCTACATTGGCAGGCTGCTTTTCCGGAAAAGCCCTTTTTCCGGAATAGCGTCTGTGGCCAATGTAGACGCGCTTTTCCGGAAAAGAGCCCTGAGCGTCATTTTCGCGATTGGGGCTTTTTTCCGGAAAAGACTACTGGGCTGTCTACACTGGCCCTTTTCCGGAACAGTGTTCTGGAATAAGGACTTATGCCCGAGCGGGAGCAGAATAGTTTTTCCGGAATAGCGGCTGATTTTGTACAGTAGAGCATCGTTGCTTTTCCGGAAATTCAAGGGCCAGTGTAGACAGCTCGCAGCTTATTCCGGAAAAGCGGCTGATTTTCCGGAATAAGTGGCCCAGTGTAGACACAGCCCGATAGTCCGATATCCACCTGTTCGGCACTCCCGATACTCCGGCATCAAAATGCCAAGCGCTCCTGACCAGCTGATTAAAAAGCCTGCCACTCAGCACACGTGCTGGCTATAACCAGAGGGAGCATAAGGTTGGGGAAAGGGGGGAGTGGGACGGTGTTACAGTATGGAGAAGAGCGTTTGGGGAGGGAGGAGGATCAGGTTACAGCATGGAGGAGACCAGAAGAGGAAGGGGGAGGGGAGAGGGAGGGAGATTGTATCCTGGCCAGCTGTTAAGCCATGCAGCTGTACCGGACCTCCCCATTATCCGGCAAATCTGATAATCGGCACCGCCTAGGTCCAAAAGGTGCTGGATTATCGGAAGTCTACTGTACTTTGTTTGACAATAAACCTGATTTGGGTGCCTCTGTTTTTATTTGAGTCTGTGGTCCCTGGGGGCTTTTGGGAAGTTTATTATGCTAGCTACCTGCGCAGAGCTGGCAGGATATACTGGGGAAATATATGAAAACGCACGCAGCTGAACGTTTATCATCCCTGATGGAGCAGGAGACCTGTCAGGACACCACAGGAGTAAATCCTGAATTAACTACATTGCTGTCCAGACCTCCTACACTGGTGGCCCCATCTACGGATCTAATAAGTGAGCAAGCTTACCCCATCACCATGTCCCAGCAAGATCCTATTGGTTTCTCCGTTCCCATCAATGCTCTGTTTGGACAGAACACAGACCCAGGCAGGGCTTATCCAGCTCACAGAAATACAACCTCTGGTCAGCCAGCACCACCGTCACCACCCCCCACCCTCCCACACACACACACACCCGGCAGCTGCAAGAGTAACTTCCCATGCAGCCACCCATCCCCTCCACACCCAGCTGCAATACACAGTCATCTACCATTCCCCTCCCTGGGTGCACTACAGCAACTTACCACCCTGCATGACAACTCCCATCCCCCCACTACCAGCTGGCTTCACAGCAACTTATCCTATGTCTCTTCCCTTGCTTCATGTGCTGCATCCAGTTGCTGAGAGTCCTCACAACAAACTCCAGGACTTGAGAACAATTCCCTGCTGCCTGGTGCGTAGGTTGTCCCCGGATCAAGCCCCACCTCCTTGTCCGCTTCCACCTCTTTATCACTTACTTCTGCCTCCAGGTTAACTCCTGGTTCTGACTCTGTGCAATGGGAAGCATCCGCACTCTCCTTGTCGGACGTGGGGTCCCCGCCCAGAACTGCACCCAGTTCTCTATAAAAACGGCATGTTGCGGGTGCAGCACTAGACCAGCTGTTGGCCTCCTTTGCCATCTGGGGCACTTGCCCAAGTTCCTTTATCTTGGCTTTGCATTGCAGGGTGTCTCCATCCTGCCCCTTCTCACAAAGGGCTAGAGAAATGTGACCGGCCACGTGCCAGTTCTTACGGGTCACTCGCAGCTGGAATTGTCCCGATTCTTCACCCCACACACTGATAAGACCAACAAGTTCTGGGGATCTCCAAGCAGGAGAACATCTTGAGAGACAACCGCCCCTGGCTCCTGCGAAGACGTCATGGTTGACAATAAAGGGAGGAGAGACAAAAATCTTGTGCAGAAATGGAAGGTTTTTGTTGCCAAACTTGGGCATTTGTCATGACTTTTGTCATGTCACAGTGTGAACACTATCCAGGTGGTGTCACCAAAAAGGGGTTTTTGGCAACAAAACCTGCATGTGTAGACAAAGCCTAATGCTGGTAAGTGTTAAGAATGTTAGGACATATTGGCTCAAATGTTTCTGCCGTGCTCATAGAGTAATTCCACCCAAGTCAATGGTTTTCTTTGTATTTACACTAGGGTAGATACATCTGTGGTCTCTTCTGTAAGGGTATGTCTACACTACCCCGCTAGTTCGAACTAGCGGGGTAGTGTAGACATACCCTAACTTACTTTAATGTTTTTTCTCCTTCCCAACTCAGTAAAATATTGAGCAAGGGCACCGTAGCCCTCTGGAATTTTGGTGCATCTGTAACTTGTGGATTGTAATTAAAACATTCAGTACTACCTAATGCAAAAGAGCCCTATTAGTTACAGAAAGGAGAAATGAAACGTTACATTTCCATCAGAAAGCATGTTATTACTGGCTTACGTTCACTTTAGAGTCAGCTGGTAATTGAGTCCATCTAATGAAGACAAAATACATTTTACACTACAAAATGATAAAGTTCTTTATGAAGTCCAATAGCAAAATAAAATGACTCAGGGCTAATTATAATGAATTACTGGTTATATATTGTAATATGTAACATCTCAAAGCAACTATCCAGAGAGGGTGGTTAATTATTAGTAATATGAGAATTAGAAGTAAGAGGTCTCATTTTAATATCACCTCTCCCTCCCTCCCCTCGCCCACATAAAACAAGAACAATTCCAATAAAGTCAAAGGAATTACACAGATGTACATGAGAACAGAATCATGTCTGATGTCCTCTTAGCTTTAGCATCATGAATCTAAGCTGCTTTGTAACTTTGGCTCCAGTTATATCCCTTGAAACACATAAATTAAAAACAAAACCAGACTCAGAACATCATTCGTGTTACACTTTAGACGGGACCTTTTGGCACTGAACTGTGGATGGTGATGCGGATTAGAGGGATGGAGTTAACGTAGATATTGCTAGACTCATCATTTTGAATAACAAGGAAGGGGTCTACCTGCCTCCCTTTCTTGACTGGGACTGTGGTTTGAGTCTGAAAGTCATTTCCAGGAATGAATTAGGCTAATTACTAATTATTAATATGGATCCTGCTGGCACAATCCAGCTATATCATTACATCTGAGACCTGGCAGGGTGGGAGGAGACATCACACGCTCCCCCTACCCCAAACCCTTTTTGTCCACCCCTGACTTAAGACATACTATCTGTATTTGACTTGTACCATGAGCTTCCATGCACAGATACATGCAATGCAAACCAATCATCACACAGCACACAGTCATAAGAACAGCCATTCTCGGTCAGACGAAAGGTCCGTCTAGTCCAGTATCTTGTCTTCCCACACTGGCCACATGCCCAGAGGAAGCAAACAGAACAGGGAATCAAGTGATTCATCCCCTGTCACCTGTTACCAGCCTCTGGCGAACAGAGTCTAGAGACACCATTCCTACCCATCCTGGCTAATAGGTATCGATGGACCTGTCCTTCATAAATTTATCTAGATCTTTTTTGAAGAGTCCTGGTTAAAGTCCTGGTCTTCACAACATCTAGCAAGAAATTCCACAGGTTGACTGTGTGTTGCATGAAGAAATATTTCCTTTTCTTTGTTTTAAACCTGCTACCTACTACTCAACTTGTGGAACTCCTTGCCAGAGGATGTTGTGAAGGACAAGACTATAACATTCATCTGCCATGCAGAACTTCAATGCAGTTGTTAAATAAGACAAACCTGCCACAACTCTGTCATTCACCACTAGACAGATGTATACATTGGCTTTTCTTTAAGGGGGGTAGTGAGATCCAGTGAACATAGTCCTGCCCTAGGTTCAGCAGACATAGATTCAATTTGCAGCTCTGCTACTGAGAGGCCAAGTGATTTAACCTCGCTGTGCCTCTATTTCCCCATCTGTGCAATAGAAATGAAAGGGAAGTTGCTCTCCCTTGCAAAGTGCTTTGCAATCTATGGAAGAAATTGCTAAGGAAGAAGTAATCATTATGGACTACAACGGGTTTTCTGTCCAGAAGGGAATGGCGCAGATCCTTGGCTGATGTAATTCAGCATAGCGCTTTTGAATTTATGCTAATTTGCACCTGCCAAGAGCTTACACTCAGTTATTTTATCCATGTACCTTTGAATTATAGTTTTGCAAGCAAAAATACACTCATTATTCAAACGTTTTACTAAACCCATAATGCATGTTCATAGCTTCCCCTGTAGCCATTAATTTTGTAAATCCGTCAAAAAAAAATCATCAGCGGTGTCTGGCCAGACTAGTACCTTAATTCTGCTTTTTGCTCATGGTTCTATGCTCAAGGAGGTTTTTTCTCCTGCCTCCTAATATCTTAGATTTGACAGACACTTGTCAAATATTCAATCAGAATCCACCACCATAAGTGAATTAGGCTTCGCTTTGTATTTCCACCTTACATTTGTTACCATGTAATGTCAGTTTCAAGTGCTAAGTTCAGTGCGTTAGAAGGAAATGAGATTATTAAATTACTCATCATTTTCCACTCCAGTTGATCCACCCAGCCTACGAGGGGGCAGAAAGCCAAAGCTTCTGAATAAAGAAAACAGTGGAAAAGGCTGAGATGGAATGAATAAAAATGTGTTTGATTTGTCTACCTGTTGTTGAGCCGGAGACAAGAAATATCCCACTGCCTTTGAGTAAAGCAATTAGCTACAGGAGTAAAAAGTCAGTTTCTTTTTCACAAACAGTTCCCCACTTTCTTTAAACTAATAATACTACATTCTGGTCATAGACCCAGTCCCCCTTCTGCTCGCCTACTGTTAGGGGACCCCCCACTCAGATCAGAAGATGTAATAATATATTTTCCCAGCTTGAGCGCATCCATTTACCAGCTCTGTTGACCATTCCAAGCATCATGGTTCAAGTTAAGTACCTCCCCGTTGAGCTCAGTCTGAGGAAGATACATTTTCCAGGCTGGTAAGGCAGCTCTGTGTAATTTGGAAGCTTGTCTCGTTGGTCCGATAAAAGATATTACCTTACCCATGTGGCCTCTCTACAGTCAGATCCCCAAACGTCACTGCTCCTAGATAGGCACTTTTCTTCCTTAGCTCACTGAGCACGTTACAAAGTTTTCATGGGGAAACTGAGGCACTGTACAGGGAAGTAACTTGCCCAAGGTCACCCGACAGAACAGTGACGGAGCTGAGAATGGAAGCAAGGTCTCATGACTCCCAGGCCTGAGCTCCAGCCAGCGAACCACAGAGTCTCCTCAGAAAGCTGCCTCATATTAGAACATTAACAGAGGAAAAAAACATCAGATAGTCAGGGTGCACTTTATAGACAAACAAAACATGTCGATGGGATCATGAGCTTTCATGGCAAATGGCAGCCTTTAAGCTGTAGCCAGAGAAAGACTGTGTGACCAAAAAGGGGAAACTCAAGCTGAGAGGCTACGTCTAGACTGGCATGATTTTCCGGAAATGCTTTTAACAGAAAAGTTTTCCGTTAAAAGTATTTTCGGAACAGAGCATCTAGATTGGCACGGACGCTTTTCCACAAAAGCACTTTTTGCGGAAAAGCATGTGTGCCAATCTAGATGCGCTTTTCCGCAAAAAAGCCCCGATTGCCATTTTCGTGATCGGGGCTTTTTTGCAGAAAACAAATCTGAGCTGTCTACACTGGCCCTTTTGTGCAAAAGTTTTGCGCAAAAGGACTTTTGCCTGAACGGGAGCAGCATAGTATTTCCGCAGGAAGCACTGATTTCTTACAGTAGGAAGTCAGTGCTTTTGCGGAAATTCAAGCGGCCAGTGTAGACAGCTGGCAAGTTTTTCTGGAAAAGCGTCTGATTTTCCAGAAAAACTGGCCAGTCTAGACACAGCTGGGCACAGAACATCACGTTTCTTTCTTAAGTTAAACTAGCTTGTGTGCATCAGATTGGCCTCTTCAGGATGGAAACTGAACCGCTCAACTGGGTGTTATCGATCCTATCCTGCTAGCGCCTAATGGAGATTTTCCTTTAGGCATCCGTGCTAAAGTCTCTTTGGGTATGTCTACACTACCCTCCTAGTTCGAACTAGGAGGGTAATGTATGCATACCGCACTTGCTAATGAAGCCCGGGATTTGAATTTCCCGGGCTTCATTAGCATAAGCGGGGAGCCGCCATTTTTAAATCCCCGCTGCTTCGAACCCCGTGTAGCGCGGCTACACGGGGCTCGAACTAGGTAGTTCGGACTAGGGTGCCTATTCCGAACTACCGGTACACCTCGTTTCACGAGGAGTAACGGTAGTTCGGAATAGGACCCTAGTCCGAACTACCTAGTTCGAGCCCCGTGTAGCCGCGCTACACGGGGTTCGAAGCAGCGGGGATTTAAAAATGGCGGCTCCCCGCTTATGCTAATGAAGCCCGGGAAATTCAAATCCCGGGCTTCATTAGCAAGTGCGGTATGCATACATTACCCCGCTAGTTCGAACTAGCGGGGTAGTGTAGACATACCCTTTCTGCTGCCATTGCTGTGTGCTACTGAGAAATGTGAAGTCTTAGTTGGGATGGATGTGTTACAATATTTTCATCCAAGTCCTATTCCATGTTTTTAGTTGGTTGATCTCAAAGCACTTTGCAAGAAGGTCAGTATCATTTCCCCTATTACAGATGGGGAAACTGAGGCACAGAGCAGGGAAGTGACTTGCCAAGGGACACCCACTAGCCAGTGGCAAAGCCGGGAATAGAATACAGGTTTCCTGAGCCCAATTCCAATGCTCTAACCACTAGGTATAATATTAAGCCATTAATAATTACTGGCATATATTTCCACTCCAAAATCACGAGATGAAAAAGCAACAGCAAACAAAGTGATTACAAATGAGTATCATTAATTACCACATATTTCAGCCCCTTGTCTAAAACCAAATGTAAAGGTTATAATCATGAGCTAGTTTGGACCAGAAGATCATTGCAATTTTAAAGAGCATGGATGTAGGGGCCAGAACCTCCACTGATATAAATCAGGAGAGCTCTGCTGAAGTCCAAGGAGCTAGACTGGTTTACCTCGGATGAGGATTTGGCCCATCGTTTCAGCTCAGTAGATGGCTTAATACACCGACTGGCTGGCTGTCTCGCACCACGCGGAGTCACAATGGCTGTGACTCTGACATGGCAGCTTTTTACACTCCCTCACTCTTGTGCAAGCACCGCACGGTGCTGTGAAAGGGAATCGGACCCTTTGGTTCTGATTTTGAACCCCGGAACATCAGGAGTAAATCTGCAGTCAACGGAGCCACACTGCTATGCACTGAGGGTGTGGCCCATTGTCTTTCAGTCTTGAGCAGAGAATAGCCCAACACACTAAGCAGTTGCTCAGGGCCCCGAGCAGCTGTTGGGGCCCTTTATTGCTTTTTATTATAAGAACTTGCCTGGGTTAGTGGGTGGGGGGATATTCCTGCTCAGGGCTGTAGGCGCCATGCCTGTGGAGGGACACTGTGCACAAAATGTCCCGTGGCTGGCCAGCAGCTCATTCCAATGGGTGACGGGAGCTCTGGGCTAGCAAGTGCGTGGCTCTGGGGCCCAATCCCCAGCTAGCATTCCCCAGCATAGCTCCAGAGAAGCCAAAAGAACTGCACCAATGTACAGCAGCTGAGGTTCCCGCCTTTGGGATTTGACTCGCCCCACTGCTTATCTGCCTTTGTTCCCACCTCCTTCCAGTCTCTTCTCCCCTCACCTGATCCGCTCCCAGCCCTGCTTTCAGATGGGCAGCCCGTATCCCCTGGCTTTACTAACACACACACCCACAAGGAAACACTACACTGCAGATACACGTGACTAATGCCCTTTCATCTTCAAAGCAACTCCCCACACCGCCTAATCTTCACAACGGTGGGGAAAGGGAGGCGTTATCCTATTAAATAGAGAAAGAACAAACGCTACAGAAGAACTGGACTGCTTTATCCATAAGCATCAGGGTTCTTAAAAATTAACTTTAATAATATGTTTATTTCAACTAAAAGTCTTCACGTACATCCATTAACCCTGGTAACACCCCACTGGGGTAGATAAGGGTTCCCATCCTTATTTTACAGATAGGTGCCAAACAAATAGTTCAGCAATTTGAATACCCCAGGCATGATCTGACATTGCAATTCCTGGCCTTTGATCTTTGGCTTTTCCCACTAGATCATATCGTAGACTTTTCTGAACTGAACAGAAACATCCCCCTCATGCAGACAACATAAACCCTGGCAAGCTGCAGTTTGCAATGGTGCAATTTGTCTCAAGCAGGGGTTGTCTCCACTGGTGAAAACAGCAGCTTGGCCTGGCTGAGCTAGAGATCAGGCTGGTGCAGCTATGCTGGAAGCTGCAATGAAGGCAAATCTCCAACACTGACGAGTTCTCAGTTTTACCAAAGAAGGGGATACACCAGGGAAGGATGAAGAACAGCACCTGCTCAAAGAAAGACGGGGATCACCCCGGCCAGAAATGGACCTGTGATGGCTTAAATTGCAGGGCACGTCTACACTTGCACTCTATTTTGAAATAGGGATGCAAATGAAGACATTCAACATTGCAAATGAAGCCGAGATTTACATAGCGCGTTATGGCGCCATTTCAAAATAAAACACGCTGTGTAGACACGTTATTTCAAGAGAAAATCCTTCTCTCAAAATAACTGTTAAACCTCATTTTATGAGGAATAAGGGTTATTTTGAGAGAAGGATTTTCTACACTAGTTATGCTACAGGGCTGCGTCTAGACTGGCATGATTTTCCGGAAATGCTTTTAACGGAAAAGTTTTCCGTTAAAAGCATTTTCAGAACAGGGAGTCTAGATTGGCATGGACGCTTTTCCACAAAAGCACTTTTTGCGGAAAAGCGTCCGTGGCCAATCTAGACGCGCTTTTCCGCAAAAAAGCCCCGATCGCCATTTTCGCGATCGGGGCTTTTTTGCAGAAAACAAATCTGAGCTGCCTACACTGGCCCTTTTGTGCAAAAGCTTAGTGCAAAAAAGACTTTTACCTGAACGGGAGCAGCTTAGTATTTCCGCAAGAAGCACTGATTTCTTACAGTAGGAAGTCAGTGCTTTTGCGGAAATTCAAGCGGCCAGTGCAGACAGCTGGCAAGTTTTTCCAGAAAAACTGGCCAGTCTAGACACAGCCCAGTTGTTTACCGGGTGTGCACGTACCTGGCTCAACACCATTCTTATCACTCTTATGCGCTGAGACTGAGGTCAAACTTGTTGACTGCTCAGTAGTTTCCCAGCTCAAGGCCCAAGTTACAGCTGATAAAGCCTGGCTGTAGTTGAGGTTTGCAGCATCCCACACCATGCTAAGCTGGGTACAGCAGGGATGGAAACTTCCATCCCAGCCCTGCTAAGCTGCAGGTCCCAAATATGATTTGTATGTGACGCAAGGCTACTCAACACATGGCCCGTAGGTGGGAGCCCAAACAAAAAAGCAGCCAATATAATGATCTTCTGTTGAGTGAGTCAGTGACCAGGGAGCTTGCGAACAGGGGCTGTTAACAGGGAGTTTGGAGAGGGGGTTCTCCAGGTAAAGGAGGAAGCTAATAAAGGAACCTTGAGGGAGTGGTGGTATGTCTACACTACACCTACAACTAACAGCCGTTAGTTCGATTTAACTTTAATAGCGGCTATACATACAAACTACTAGTTCGAATTTAAATCGAACTAGCGGAGCACTTAATTCGAACTAGGTAAACCTCATTCTACGAGGCGTAACGCCTAGTTCGAATAAAGTAGTTCGAATTAAGGGCTGTGTAGCCACTTAATTCGAACTAGCTGGAGGCTAGCCCTCCCCAGCTTGCCCTGGTGGCCACTCTGGGACAAACCAGGGAAACTCTTCTGCCTCCTTCCCAGCCCCAGAGCCCTTAAAGGGGAACGGTCTGGCTACGGTGCCCATGCCAGGTGCAAGCCTGCCAGCATCCAGCCAGCAGACCCTGCACCTGGCACGACATGAGCCAGCCACCCGTTGCCACCCAGCCCTCCGCCTCTTCCCAGGACCAGGCTGGCAGCTCCCAGGAGCCACAAGAGGTGGGCGTCTGCCTGGTCTAGTGCGGAGATCGTGGACCTCATCCAGGTTTGCGGAGAGGCCTCCAACGTCCACGCTCTCCGTACTAGACACAGGAATACGGCTGTCTAGGGCAGGATAGCTGCCAGCCTGGCCACCAAAGGCCACATGCGAACCCAGGAGCAGGTTTGCATGAAAATCAAGTTGGTCCAGTGAGACCCCCGACCCTGAGCCCTGAGCTTAGAACATAAGAACATAAGAACGGCCGTACTGGGTCAGACCAAAGGTCCATCTAGCCCAGTATCCTGTCTGACGACAGAGGCCAGCACCAGGTACCCCGGAGGGGATGGACTGAAGACAATGACCAAGCCTTTTGTCTCGTGCCATCCATCTCCAGCCTTCCACAAAGAGAGGCCAGGGACACCATTCCTACCCCCTGGCTAATAGCACTTCATGGACCCAACCTCCATGAATTTATCTAACTTCTCTTTAAACTCTGTTAGGGTATGTCTACACTACCCCGCTAGTTCGAACTAGCGGGGTAATGTAGGCATACCGCACTTGTAAATGAAGCCCGGGATTTGAATTTCCCGGGCTTCATTTGCATTAGCCGGGCGCCGCCATTTTTAAATCCCGGCTGGTTCGAACCCCGAGCCGCGCGGCTACATGCGGCACGAACTAGGTAGTTCAGACTAGGCTTCCTAGTTAGAACTACCGTTACTCCTCATTCCACGAGGAATCTGGGCTTCATTTGCAAGTGCGGTATGCCTACATTACCCTGCTAGTTCGAACTAGCGGGGTAGTGTAGACATACCCTTATAGTCCTAGCCTTCACAGTTTCCTGTGGCAAAGAGTTCCACAGGTTGACTATGTGCTGTGTGAAGAAGAACTTTCGCTTATTAGATTTAAACCTGCTGCCCATTAATTTCATTTGGTGTCCGCTAGTTCTTATATTATTGGAACTAATGAAGAACTTTTCTTTATGCACCCTCTCCACACCACTCATGATTTTATAGACCTCTATCATACCCCCCTCAGTCTCCTCTTTTCTAAGCTGAAAAGTCCCAGTCTCTTTAGCCTCTCTTCATATGGGACCTGTTCCAAACCCCTAATCATTGTAGTTGCCCTTTTCTGAACCCTTTCCAAGGCCAAAATATCTTTTTTGAGATGAGGAGACCACATCTGTACACAGTACTGAAGATATGGCTACCATAGTTTGATACTTCCCCTCCTCCTTCTTCCCCTGGCTTCCCCCTTCCAGCTCCCTCCTCCCAGGTTTCCCCCTCCCCTCTCCCACCCTCTTTCTTCCCCTCTCCCACCTCCTTTTCCCAGTCTCCCCAGAGGTCAATCTCCGCGCCCCCCCCCCCCGCCCCAGTTTTGTTAAATAGAGTTTCTATTTTTGAACACACGTGTCCTTTATTTTTTACATCAGGAAAAGGGGCTAGGGAGGGGTAAGTGGAAGGAGGTGAGGGAGGAATGGGGCA
Source organism: Pelodiscus sinensis (assembly GCF_052426305.1). Lineage (NCBI taxonomy): Eukaryota > Metazoa > Chordata > Testudines > Trionychidae > Pelodiscus > Pelodiscus sinensis. The sequence goes on from NC_143079.1 coordinate 16,040,461, forward strand.
CGAGCCCCTGATGGGGAGGACTGGAGTGACTCTGCGGGCTCCTCGGGGTGAAAGCTTTCCTTCAGGGCTTTCTGGATCCTGACAGCCCCCCGATTGACCCTCCCGGATGGCAGCCTGCAGCAAGTGCAACATGAAACGAGGAATAACGGTAGTTCGGACTAGGAAGCCTAGTCCGAACTACCTTGTCCATGCCGCGTGTAGCCGCGTGGCACGGAGTCAGCACTAGCAGACATTTAAAAATGGCAGTGCCTGGCGAGATGCAAATGAAGCCCGGGAAATTCAAATTCCGGGCTTCATTTGCAACTCCGGTTGCCTGCATTACCACCCTAGTTCGAACTAGGGTGGTAGTGTAGATATACCCTCAGTTCTAATTAGTGCTGTAGTGTAGACATACCCTGGCTGTCTATAGTTTGTGTTTGGAGTTTTTTTTCCTCCTTTCCTTCACTCCCCCCACCCCACGGAGTGTGTGCTGTGGCTGGCAGGTGGAAGCTGTGAGCTTCTAACCAGGGTTTGAAATCTAGAAGCCTCTATTGGTTGAGCCTTAATCAGGGAGGGGCTATCAGGCAGTCCAGGGCTTTATAAAGGAGTGAGTCAGTGACCAGGGAGCTTGTGAATAGGGGCTGTTAACAGGGAGTTTCGAGAGGGAGTTGGGAAGGGGATGAGATACACTTGCCAGTCTTTAAAATATTTTCACTACACTCCTGCCCTTGAGGGAGGCATTTAATAATAGAGGAATCTCTCTGAAGGAAGGCAGGTATGCATGGTGATAGGTCTGCTGTTGTTACCTGCACAGCATTTGCCATGTTTGTCTTCCTCCCAGAAGAAAGAAGGGATTTCATCTCTACTAAGTGAAAGCTGGTCACCATTTCAGAAGAAAAAATTAGAGGACTTGAGGACCTACGTTCTATCAGAGAGGATGAAGACTTCCTCGATAGAAGGCAGCGTTTAATCCTACAGGCACAGTAGACTGAAGAGCCAGTCAGGGCAGTACAAGACAAGGAAGAAAACTGGCAGCATGTAACCACTAGAAGGAGAAGAAGGCCAACTCGGATATCTCCCATTCCTGTAGAGGTAAGTAACCGCTATGAGGCTCTCTCCACGGGCACTGTGGTGGTTGTCAGGAACCTATCAGGGAAGAAATCAAAAGGGAACACCATCAACCGGAAGGCATGGGATGCATAGTCTTAGGGATGGTGGTCCCACGACCACCCCCCCCCCCCAAAAGAAGAATACAGGTGGTGGTGGTCGGGGACTCCCTCCTTAGAGGGACTGAGTCATCCATCTGCCATCCAGACCTGCAATCCTGAGAAATGTGCTGCTTACCAGGAGCTCGCATTCAGGATGTGACCGAGAATCTTCCGAAAGTGATTAAACCTTCAGATCGCTACCTCTTCCTGCTTCTTCATGTCGGAACTAACAATACGGCCAAAAATGACCTTGAGCAGGTCACAGCAGATTAAGTAGCGCTGGGAAGAAGGATCAAGGAATTTGAAACACAAGTGGCGATCTTGTCCATCCTTCTGGTTGAAGGAAAAGGTCCAAGAAGGGATCGTCGAATTGAGGAAGTAAATGCATGGTTGTGCAGGTGATGTCGGAGAGAGGGCTTTGGTCTCTTCGACCATGGGACTCTGTTCTGGGCACAAGGATTGTTAGGAAGAGATGGGATCCACCTAACAAAGAGAGGAAGGAGCATCTTCGCAGGCAGGCTTGCAAACCTAGTGAGGAGGGCTTTAAATTAGGTTCCAAAGGAGAACCCCCAATTCGAATGGCGAGGGTAGGGCAATCAACTGGTTATCTAAGGTGCTTGTACACAACTTTGAGAAGCCTGGGAAACAAACAGGAAGAATTAGAAGCCCTGGCCCAGTTGAAGAATTATGATGTGGTTGGAATAACGGAGACTTGGTGGGATGACTCGCATGACTGGAGCACTGTCATGGAAGGGTATCAACTGTTCAGGAAGAGCAGGAGGGAGAGAAAAGGAGGAGGAGTTGCATTGTATGTAAGAGAGCAATATGATTGCTTGGAGCTCCAGTACTTAGAGAGAGAAAAGCCTGTTGAGAGTCTATGGGTTAAGTTTAGAGGTGGAAGCAACAGGGGTGATGTTGTGGTTGGTGTCTTCTATAGACCACGGGATCAGGTGGATGAGGTAGACAAGGCTTTCTTTGGAAAACTGAGAGAAGCTTCCAGATCACTGGCCCTGGTTCTCATGGGGAACTTTAATCACCCTGACATCTGTTGGGAGACCAATACAGCAGTACACAGACAATCCAGGAAGTTTATGGGAATGTTGGGGATAACTTCTTGGTACAAGTGCTGAAGGAACTGACCAGGCGCCATGCACAACTTGATCTTCTGCTCACAAACAGGGAGGAACTAGTAGGGGAAGTAAGGGGATGCTTACATGAAGGGGAAAGGAGTCCAGGAGAGCTGGCAGTATTTTAAAGAAGCTTTATTTAAAGGCACAGGAAGAAACCATCCCAGTGCGCAGCAAGAAAAGTAAATATGGTAGGCGACCAGATTGGCTTACCGGGGACATCCTTGGTGAGCTTAAACAAAAAAGGAAGCTTTCAAGAAGTGGAAACTTGGACAGGTGACTAGGGAGGGTATAAATATATTGCTCGAGAATGCAGGGGAGTTATCAGGAAGGCAAAAGCGCAATTGGAATTGCAGCTAGCAAGGGATGTGAAGGATAAAAAGAAAAGTTTCTACAGGTATGTTAGCAATAAGAGGGTGATCAAAGAGGGTGTGGGACCCTTACTAGATGAGGGAGGTAACCTAGTGACAGATGATGTGGGGAAAGCTGAAGTACTCAATGCTTTCTTTGCCTCTGTATTCACGGACAAGGTCAGATCCCAGACTAATGCACTAGGCAACGCAGTATGCGAAGGAGGTGGACAGCCCTTGGTGAGGAAAGAACAAGTTAGGAACTATTTAGAAAAGCTAAACATGCAAAAATCCATGGGCCCGGACTCAATGCATCCGAGGGTGCTGAGGGAGTTGGCAAATGTCATTGCGGAGCCTTTGGCCATTATCTTTGAAAACTCATGGAGATCAGGAGATCCCAGATGATTGGAAAAAGGCAAACATCGTGCTCATCTTTAAAAAAGGGAAGAAGGGCGATCCAGGGAACTACAGACCAGTCAGCCTCACCTCAGGCCCCAGAAAAATCATGGAGGGGATCCTCAAGGAATCCATTCTGAAGCACTTGGAAGAGGGGAAAGTGATCAGGAACAGTCAACATAGATTCACGAAGGGCAAGTTCGAACTAGGAAAACCTCATTTTACGAGGATTAAGCCTAGTTCGAACTTACTAGTTCGAATTAAGGGGTGTGTAGCCCCTTAATTCGAACTAGTGGGAGGCTAGCCCTCCCCAGGTTTCCCTGGTGGCCACTCTGGCCAACACCAGGGAAACTCTATTGCCCCCCTCCCGGCCCCAGACCCCTTAAAGGGGCACGGGCTGGCTACGGTGCCCGTGCCAGGTGCAAGCCTGCCAGCACCCAGCCAGCAAACCCTGCACCTGGCACGGCACAGAGCCACCCACCTGATGTCCCCCAGCCCACCCCATCTTCCGGAGACCAGGCTGGCGGCTCCCGGGAGCTTGCCCGGGACTGCAAGAGGCGGGCACCTTCCTGGGCTAGTGCAGACATCGTGGACCTTGTCCACGATCTCCGCACTAGGCACAGGAAAGTGGCCGTCTAGGGCAGGAGAGCTGCCAGCCTGGCCACCCAGGAGCAGGTGTGCATGAAAATCAAGGGGGTCCACTGAGACCCCCGACCCTGAGCCCTGAGCTTACAATGGCCGTCCTGGGTCAGACCAAAGGTCCATCTAGCCCAGTAGCCTGTCTGCCGACAGCGGCCAACCCTAGGGACCCTGGAGGGGATGGACCGAAGACAGTGACCAAGCCATTTGTCTTGTGCCATCCCTCTCCAGCCTTCCACAAACTTTGGGCAGGGACACCACTCCTACCCCCTGGCTAAGACTACTCCATGGACCCAACCTCCATGACTTGATCTCACTTCCCTTTAAACTCTGTTCTAGTTGTAGCCTTCATAGCCTCCTGCAGCAAGGAGTTTCACAGGTTAACTATTTGCTTTGTCAACAACAACTGTCTCTTACTAGTTTGAAGCCTGCTACCCATTCCTTTCCTTGGGTGTCCTCTAGTCCTTCTTTATGGGAACTCAGGAAGAACTTTTCTGAATGCACCCTCTCCACCCAACCCCTGCTTTTAGAGACCTCTATCCTGTCCCCCCTCCGTCTCCTCTTTTCTAAGCTGAACAGTCCCAGTCTCTGTAGCCTCTCTTCATCTGGGACCTGTTCCCAACCCCTGATCATGTTAGTTGCCCTCCCCTCTCCCAGCCTTTCTCTTCCCCTCTCCCACCTCCTTTTCCCAGTCTCCCCCAGTTTTGTTCAATAAAGACAGAGTCAATGTTGGAAGAAACGTTATCTTTATTTTATACATCAATAAGAAGGGGGGCTAGGGAAGGGTAAGTGGAAGGAGGTGAGGGAGGAATGGGGTACGAGCCCCCGATGGGGAGGACTGGGCTGGCTCTGCGGGCTTCTGGGGGTGGAAGCTCTCCTGCAGCCCCCCAATTGTCCCCTCTCCCCAGATGGCAGCCTGCGGCAAGTGCAGCCGGGCTGATGGCCGAGTGCTGTGATGTGCCCAGTGTGGGTAGTCCGGGCAATCCAAGCCAGGACTGGTTTTCAAGCGGGGCACCCCTGAGAACTGTCTGTCCGGGGTGGGGGTCGGGTCCCTTTAAGCGCAGCCCTCGGCTAGCCTGAGACAGCATCTCCACGCTCTAAGTCCTTCTCTGATGCCCTGCCGGCACTGCTTCCGGCCATCCTTAACCCTGGTTCAGGGTCCACTCAATGTGGACATGCTAGTTCGAATTAGCAAAACGCTAATTCGAACTAGTTTTTAGTTCTAGACGCGTTAGTTCGAATTAGCTTAGTTCGAATTAACTAATTTGAACTAAGTTAGTTCGAACTAACTCTGTAGTGTAGACATACCCTGGGTGATGCTACGAGCTGACTAGGGTATGGGGGGGACCAGTGCAGCTTGCTCTGGGTAACACTGAGGGCTGATTACCCCTGACTCCCCCCCTTCCACCTGAGGCCCCGCCCCTTCTGGGAGCATGGAGTTGGGGGTCAGGGGCCCAGCAATTTTCTCCCTTTCTCCCCCCGTCTTTCAAACCCTGCCAAGGGCACAAGTTCACAGCAGTGCCGTAGCTCGGAGTAGAAATTTGGATGGGCCCCAACTTTCGGGTGGACGGGCAATGACAGACTGAGCTAGCTCAGCTTCTCCCCCCATGCTACGCCCTCTTCCTAGCCCTGGGGCCCCCGACACAGGGCTGCTCCTGCTGAGCTGGGCATGCACATGGGGTGGCTCAGAAATGGCAAGGCAGTGCCACAGGGGCATAGCTCTCTGGAGGGCGGGCGCAATGCTCAACCTGGATGTAAGGTTCCCAAGTGACACTTGAGGCCACTGGAGCCGCACTACGCCCGGGTTCAGAACTGCTTCTGCTCAGGGGACATGAGCAGGCCACAGTCCCTCCCTAAGGTTTGGGGCCCCGGTGGGCCGGAGGTCCTGTCCGTTTGCTAGATCAGAGCAAGAGCCCGAAGTCTGTTCCCCACCAAGATATTTTCTTGGCCTGCTGCGCTCTAGAGAATCCAGTCAGCACCATGGAAGAGACAGTGAATAAGTCACCAGCTCGCCAGTGGTACAGCAACAGGAGGAACCATGTAGGCAAAGCCCTCCCCCGAAAGAAGCGCCACACACTAGCACACAATGGCACTTGGAATTCAATGGGCCCCCAAGGCATGAAGCGCGAGCCAGTGAGGGTTAGCCAGGATACTGCAGAGCTGTTGCTGGCGACTCTAAAGCCGCCCAGCCAAGCAGCTAGTGTCCTACAGCCCAGCCAAACTTGCCATAGTTCTACTGACACCCTGGCATGCCCCTTGGGCCTATAGCAAGTTGTGCCTGCTCTACACAGCACCTGCCCTGCTAGCTCCTTGGCTTTCGCAGCTCGAGTGCTCAGGGTGAGCATCCTGGCTTGGGCAGTCCCGTTTGTCAGCTCTGTCCCACGGTCACGGGGTTGAGCGCTCATCGGCATGGCACCTCCTGCTGGATGGTCTGGGGAATTAGTCCTTCTGCAACAGGGCACCTCCTGCGTGCTGGTCTCTCACCTGCCCATGCTCCATGCTCTTGCTCTGGAGCTGCGTCGCTCCTCTGCCCGCAGCGTCCTCTCTGGGACACTGCCCTCCAGCAGTGCCACTCTGGAGTCCTTCATCTAGAACCCATGGCCAACTGCAGCCTTGATCTATTCTAGCCCCTCACTCCAGGGGCAAGCCACAGTCCTTGCGGGCCACAAAACAATGGTGGCCAGACATGGTGCAGAGGGTGGTGTCCAAGCCAGGGACCCTGTGGCAGCAGTCTTGTCCTCCCCTGTCTCCTCCTTGGGCCATTTCCTCTGTGACCCTCTGCACCCTCCTGGCCCTTGAAGCAAGGCCGCAGCTTGGCAGGTATCAGGCTGGACCCTCCCTCTCTAGCACCTGCCCAGAGCTGCTCTCCCAAAGGTGCTTCTCCAGGAACCAGCCCTGCACCTCCACTGGTCAAGGCTTCACTTACTTGCTCTGCTGGGCAACTCCCTATATACAGGGCTGCCCTAGCAAGCCACACCCCGATTGGCTACTTGAAAGCAACTCCCTAATTAGCCAGGGGTCTGTGCGGGCTCCCACCAGCCTGCAATTACCCCTTCTAGCCAGTGTGCGACAGCCACCCCACCCCCCACCCCCAGCCATCCCTCATTTCTCACCACGGTATTTGTCCCTGCTACAAGGCGGAATGGGGCTGCCCCAGCCCCAGCTGCAGGCAGCACCGGGCTCAAGTGCTCAACCCCAGCACGAGGCACCATGAGAAAGGCATCTCTGGCAAGTGCTATGTGCGGGGAGGGGGGAGAGCTCAGGCGACCCCCCCACCCACCCCAGTTTTACTTTCAGAGATATGGTTACCCTGTTTGCTGCAGCAATGTGGGGGCACTGCACGAAAACACTTAGGCTACGTCTAGACTGGCATGATTTTCCAGAAATGTTTTTAACGTAGAAGTTTTCCGTTAAAAGCATTTTCGGAACAGAGCATCTAGATTGGCAGGACGCTTTTCCACAAAAGCACTTTTTGCAGAAAAGCGTCCGTGGCCAATCTAGACGCGCTTTTCCGCAAAAAAACCACGATCGCCATTTTCGCAATTGGGGCTTTTTTGCGCAAAAGAAATCTCTGCTGTCTACCCTGGCCCTTTTGCACAAAAGTCTTTCGGAAAAAGACTTTTGCCCGAACGGGAGCAGCATAGTATTTCCGCAAAAAGCACTGATTTCTTACAGTAGGAAGTCAGTGCTTTTGTGGAAATTCAAGCGGCCAGTGTAGACAGCTGGCAAGTTTTTCCGGAAAAGCGGCTGATTTTCCGGAAAAACTGGCCAGTCTAGACACAGCCTTAGGGTATGTCTACACTACAGAGTTTTGTCAGAAAAACAGCCGTTTTTCCGACAAAACCTGGGTTACATCCACACTGCAATCACGTTCTTCCAAAAGTAAATCAAAAGAACAGAAGGGTTTTTCCAGTGTTGGTAATTCTCTTTCTGCGAGGAAGAAGCCTTTTTCCAAAAGAGCTCTTCCGTAAAATGTCGTGCATGGACGGGGAAGAGGGAGTTCTTTTGAAAGAAGAGGAAAGAGGAAAACGCACAAGTGTCCTGGTGGCCACTCTGTCCATAGTAATCACGGCCTAAATGCGAGATAGCGTCCATTCAGTGTGGACGCTATCTTTTGAAAAAGCAGATCGCTTTTTCGATGCACTTTTGCCGGGTGGATGCTCTCTTTCGGAAGAAGGTTTTCTGGAAGATCTCTTCCGAAAAAAGGTTCTTCTGAAAGAAGCCTGCAGTCTAGACATAGCCTTACTCTAAGAGGCCATTTCTGCTCCCACCCAAGTAAGGGGGGTTTTGGCATTTATTCAGTGGTAGGGTGGTCAGTCCAAAAAAGAACCACCAAAGACCCTGGGGACTCCTTGTTGTGGTATTTGGTGTATGCAGTGCTGTCCAGCCAAGCCACCACCATCTTATCAGCAATGTTCAAGGTCCTCGAGGCTGTTGAGTCATTTACTAGTCACTCAATGCAGATGTTGATCAATGTTCTATCATCCCATTGGGAAACTGGATGTATTGTACCCAGCATCTGCACATCACCATTCATCTTTGGCTGGCAGGATCAGACTTTCCCCTCCTCTCCAAGGGTGTGTCTAGACTAAAGGGTTTTGTCGACGAAAGTGGACTTTTGTCGACAAAACTATACCTGCGTCTACACTGCTGCTGAGTTCTGTCAACATAACGTCGACAGAACTCAGCAGTTTTGTCGACGGCTGAAAACCTCATTCTATAAGGAATAACTCCTTTTGTCGACAGAGTTCTGTCAACAGAATGCATTCTTGCATCTACGCTGTCCTTTGCGTCTACACTGTCATGCCAACAAAGCGGCTTGCTTTGTCGACAGAACTGGATGTAGCCTAGACGCTCTTTGTCGACAGAAGCATAATGACTTTGGTGCCCCGATGAATGATGCATAGTCCATGAATTATGTCCCCTTAGTTCCCGATACGAAGTTGTTCTTTCCTGTCATTGGGAAGGGTCAGAGGACATTTTAGAAAGACATGGAGGAAGGTGGTTTTTAAGCCATCTTTGATTTCATATCACCCTGCTGCAAGTAAAAGCAGCCTTGTGACTACTCTACCTTACATGCTCCCCTGTCAGCCCTGGAAGGCAGAAAATACCACAGTAGAGTGAACACGTTTCTGATTAATCCCAACACCAGGTTCTGGGAACCGGGCTCATGTTGAGCAGTGTTCCCTGTAAGCCAGGTACTTGTTCAACCATTCAGGAGAGATTCAAATGCCACCCAGCTATTAGGAAAGCGCCCACAACTAGGTTTTGGTTTTACTGGTGGTGCTTATTCACACATACCTTGGTGCACGAAAATATTTATTCCACACATGGATGGAAAAGATTCAAGGGAAGACTGGTGTAGAGACCTGGGGGCAGCACTCTGGCTGTGAAGGCATTTGCAAAAGGTTTTTTCCCCAGAGGGCAGGACATGTCTACACTAGGAAATTATTTCAAAATAACTTATTTCCAAATAACTCCCTAAATAGCTATTTCCAAATAAGCAAACCCATGAGTCAAAAAGATTGGAGTCCCACTAAACATTTTATTTTGACAAAATTATTTAGACGTTTTTAAACAGTTTTATTTAAAAAAAATAAAGAAAATTTTGAAACAGAAATTCATTTCCATCTAAAAAATCCAAACCGTGTTATTTGTTCTGATTGTTCCCGTCTAAACAATTTGTCAAAACCTGTAGGAATTTGTGAAATGTTTTGGTGGCACCAAATCTGAATTTTTCATTCAAAGTACGTTTTGGCATTCAATCTGGCTAACTCTAGTTACAACCATTTCCTCTCCTGGGCTAAGCAGATCTCTTTTCAGGAAAGAATCTGGATCAAATTATTTGACAACCCATAGTCCACGCACAGAGAACAATCGGAGTTAGAATTGAGCTCCCCCTTCCACCAATGTGAACGTGGTGCTTGCTGAAATTTGCTCCCAGGCCTTAGAGTTAGGGTGTATTTTTGCCGTAAGAGCCAGTACTCTAAAATGTGTCTTTCTCTTCTAGGCCCCTTTGTGTGCAAGATGGTCCCCTTCATTCAGACCACTGCAGTTGTGGCCAGCACTCTTACCATGACATGTATTGCCGTAGAGAGGCACCAAGGAATAGTTCACCCACTGAAGATGAAGAGACAGTACACAAACAAGAGAGCCTACAAAATGCTAGGTATGGCTGCGGAAATACTTAGGCTAACTGGTAACGGGGCATGGAGCTGTGCACCTCTGCAGTATTGCCAACTCCAAATCATAAGAGTATGTGCCAGTAATAGACGTGGGTTCCATTTATTTGCCTTCTATTCATTCTATTCCTCCAGAGCCACGTGGCTTTCACACTTATTTTTTCTTTTGTAAGAATGAAAGCTGAAGTCACCCATGACTCCAGCAGCTGGCGCTTTAAGGAAAATAAAAATGATCACAAAACTCCTGACTAAATCATGGGAATTGGGAATGCTGCCCATGGACAAGTTCAAATGCAGCCCATGTTGGACATGCCCCAGTGTTGCATAAATTGCTGGTTTCGTCCCCTTGGAGGCTAGTCTGATTTACCCCAAGAAGAGAGTCACACTTTCAGGCTGGGTCCAACTCAAGTTTATTGGTTGCAACCAAGGTTCGGCTAAGGAACTCAATGTTCAAAGCAAAGCCGACCCCCGGCATCGCGTAAGCAAGGGGTTTTATAGGGTTACCATCCTTCCTGGTTTATGTGCCTTAGCGTGATAGGTTACTTCATTTTGACCCTTAGCATTCTTATAGGTCAGGTTAATTTTCTGAATAAGGTTAAATACAGTGCCTACTTGCAGACTTTGCGGTTGCAGTTGTTTGTTACATTTATTCACTTGCTTAACAATAGGCGAGTTACACTTCCCTTTTTCCTGTCTGAGCCTGCCACAAGTTACTTAACAGGAGACTGGTTTCACTCCCCATTATACCAACATCTCCTTATTAGGTGTTGTTTTTGCGACAGGCACTGACCTTTACAGCACTCCTATACAAATAGCAAATATGTCTAAGCATTAGCAATGTATATAGGTTGTACGTGCTTCTTATAGGGGAATCAATGGCTCCGGGGGATTTGACTTCCCTTTTACACATCACCAGGATGCTAATAAGGGAGCCTGCTCGTTGACTTCCTTGAGCATTGGCTTTGAGCAGTTCTGGGTTGAGTTTCCTTCTCCTTCAGCCCAAAGACAAGTCCTTCAGACTGAAAGCAGGTGGTTTCATTTTGTGTCTGGCTGAACACAGCACTGGCCAGGTCAGATACTCTATCTAACAGAGGTCAGTTCTCCCACAAAATCACACCAATATGTTCCACAATTGAATCCCTCACTATTTGCCTGAGTCCACTCTGAGGCTCAGATTCCGCTCTCATTTAAACCATGTTTCTGCCAGTGTGATTTCCAGTGTGATTTTTTATTTTAATTAGATCCATTTATCAGCTACATCCTTGATGCAAGAACGCAAGTAAACTCTTCCCACAAGCTTGTCTGTTTCTCCCACTTAACTAGGTACTTAACACCTTAAACTGATCTTCACTGACATTCTGTTTCATTATTTTCTGCTGTTTTCATAGTGTTGAGGAGGAAAACATTGGGCAGTGCATCATATCATCCTTCACCTTCTGTATCAATATCTAGTATGGTTGATTCATGCAGCTTCTTTCTTGCTGCGCAAGAAATTAAAAACAAATCATGAAAGGGTATTCTGTTGCATGGAGACATTAAACCTGGAGGTTCAATGATAAGAGACACTTTGTGGTAAATTTAATTGTAACTCTTGTCTATGCAGAATAGGTGCCTGATCTTTGGGTGATTTCAAACCAGATTGCACAAAGCTCTGGCAGGACACAATCTGTGGACAGATCCGCATGTTTGGGATGGACTCTAGAGGACTTGGTTTTGGAGCTGGTCAACAAATGTCCAACAGAAGGTTTTTCCGTTGGTGTTTTTGCTGTTGTGGAAATTCCATCAAGGAAAAAGAACTGGAACGTAGCATTTTTGTGATGTCAGAATGGGAGGTTTTGATGCTCTCAGAATATTCCATTTTGGCTTCTCCTTTCTCGATGATTTTTCACTTGGAAATTTTAATTTCTTTTCATTTAAAGTCAAAATTGATATCAAACATTTCAAGTTTATGGAAACAGGATGTTCCCCAAAGTGGGATTGCCTCAAAGGGTACATCTAAACTACATGCCTCTGTCGTCAGAGGCATGTAGATTTGTTGTTTTCGCAAAGGCAAATGAAGCCGCGATTTAAATGATCACGGCTTCATTTACAATTACATGGCTGCCACGCTGAGCCGACAAACAGCTCATCAGCTGTTTGTCCGCTCAGCGCGCTAGTCTGGACGCTCCCCTGCCGACATCAAAGCCCCTTGTCGGCAGCCCCGGTAAACCTCATCCCACAAGGAATAACGGGGCTGCCGACAAAGGGCTTTGATGTCGGCAGGGGAGCATCCAGACTAGCACGCTGAGCAGACAAACAGCTAATCAGCTGTTTGTCGGCTCAGCGCAGCAGCCATGTAAATGTAAATGAAGCCGCGATCATTTAAATCGCGGCTTCATTTGCCTTTGGCTATGTGTCTAATCTACATGCCTCTGACGACAGAGGCATGTAGTCTAGACACAGCCAAAGTGAACGTTTTCAAAAATTCTGTGACAAAAAAATTCCAAAAAAAATGCTTGAATGCTCAGTTTTGTTCCAATTGAGAACAAAGTTGGTTTTTTTTGTGGAGAATGAAATTTTCGCTTTACACGCTTTACAGATCATTACACGGTAGGGCTAGACAAGAGAAAACTGTAGCTAATGCCTCATTAAAAGGGGACGTGCTACAGAAGGAGACTTTAGACAGGGAAAAGTCAAGCCAAATACTTCTGGGGCTGCTCCTGTTTACACTCCTACTAATAGCAACTCCCCATTTGCTCATGGGGGTCCCTTGACACCACTCTTCCAGACTCTGGGCTCTTAATACTAGTGAGGAGTCTTTGCTGGGAAATGCAGGTTATGGGTGCTCTTCTCAGGGAATCCTCCTGCCTGAGAGAGAGAGAGAGAGAGAGAGAGAGAGAGAGAGAGAGAGAGAGAGAGATGGGGGTGTGAATAAGGCTTCCCAGACCCACCCACCCCCAGTCCTTAAAGACTCAGTCATCAGCAGGCCAAAGATCGCCCCGCCACACTGCAGCTATCGACTGTGATTTTTGGCTTTACTTTGCACAGAATTCAGCAGTTTGTTTTATTCATGCTTGATCCTGTCCCTTCTGAAATGAATGACAAAGCTCCCTTCAGTAGAGCAAGGTCAGGCTCACTCTAAGAAGAACTTGTCGGTTCAGGACTTCTCGCATGCTTGCACGGTTTTCCATTTCCTTCTCAGGGTGAAATTCACCCCTGCATGGAGGGCTAAATTATCTGTCAGACTCTTGGAAACACAGGCCCTCACAAAAGGCTGCTGTGAACCAGGCAGGCTCCATCCATCTTATCTCAAACTCCACAGTGTAATGGCATTTCTTGAACAGTTGGACAGCAGGTGCAATTGACAGGAGAAAGCCCATTCGCCACCCACACTGGAGACGTCTAAGATTTGATCCAATGCCCAATGAGGGCAATGAAAAGCCTTTGCTTGAACTAACTGAACATTTCCTCACACCCATACAGCTGTTTCTCAATGTGAGAATATGGAATATTATACAGATGAAACCAAGCAAAGCTGAGTAACATAGAGTGAGAAACTACTGTCCTTTTTAAAAAAGTTATCCAACATTATTGGGGAAATTGGGCATCTCCAATGGTACAGCTCATGTCTACAAACACATTGACTCGCCCCATAAGCAAAATTAATTAACTTGAAATTCACCCCCATTCATGGAAGAGAATGCTCATCTGAAAACCATCACCCTGTGTTATTGTTAGGGTACTGTCCTCACTGCAATAAAACACCCTCCGCTGGCCCAGGTCAGCTGTTTCGGGCTGGCGAGGTCTATGCACCACTGACTCCCATGTGAACCATATTTTGAGCACTTACATGATGAAGAGCTCTTAGCATAGCCTACATTCTTATACTGATGAATTATTCATCTCCTTTACACACAGTGGCCGGTAGTTTTCTTTAGGCTGGCTCCATTGAAATCAGTGCAAGGCAAGATGCTACTGAGCACGAGCAAGGGAAGCAGAATGAAAACCCAGTGTGGTTATTAGTTTGGAATAATTTCCTTACTCTGAACATAGGGTATAAAGAGAATAGTATCTGGAGTTGATCAGCTCTGGAGATGGGGAAAATCTTTCATTTTAAAGCAAGAAAAGATGCAAAGGGCTTGAGATTAGATTCTTATTCCGTGACTGATTCACCTTGACAACAAGCGACGAATGCTCTGCAGCAAAAGGCAGAAAGGCTAAGTGAGCCCTGAAGGTATGTATAATTTATAAAGGGAAAAAACAAGCTGTTTCTCAATTTGCAAGCTCTCAGTTATTAGAAATCTAGATCCTCTGCTCTTTCATTCAATCCCATTCACCTAGCAAAAATAGATCCCGACACATGCCTTGAGAGAACTGCGGGAAAGGAACAGCCGCAACGGAAAGAGTGAATTCTTCCTTTTTCTCTCTTTGACACAGGGTTCGTATGGAGCATTGCAGTCATTGTGGGGTCGCCCATGCTGTATGTTCAGACTCTGGAGGTAAATGCCAGTCCCCCATTCATGGAAGAGAATACTCATCTGAAAACAGTCACCCAGTGATATTGTTAGGGTATGTCCTCACAGCAGGAAAACCCCCTCGGTTTGCCTGGACCAGCTGTTCCAGGCTGGCAGGGCTAGGGTTGCAGAGTTATGAAGTTGTAGTGGAGACAGGCCTGCTAACGGGGGAGGGGGAGGAGCAAAGAGAGCAACTCTCCAGCGGCTTGGCAAGTCCAAAGGGCACGGTTCCCCAGACTCTTTAAATTGCCACTGGAGTGGCTATGCAGCGGGCTCTGGGCAGCTCTAAGGGCTGGGGGTGGCATAGTGCACTCCAGACGGAGCTGATGGCTGGCTGCTGTGGCCCCGCCCCTTTCACCTGAGGCCCCACCCCTTCCAGGAGCATGGTGCCAGGGCCCCCACACTATGGCCAGAGGCCAGGCATGGCTGTTGGTACCCCTAAGTATAGACATTCAGGCTTCGGCTGGATATGACTATCAAATTAGGACTGAATAAGGACTTAGAATGGTTCTTTCACTACAGAGGCAATTTCCCCTCTCTAGGTATTCACACTGCTGGGAGTGAATTAACACTGCCCCTACACTTGATAAGTAACCCTCTTCTTTTAATATACACCCCCACACGTGTATCCCTGCCTCTGTAATTCCCACTTCACAGGGCTTAATGCGAAATAAGCTATGCAAATTGAGCTACGTCAGTTATCTAGCTTATTTTGAAACATCATATTTCGAAATTGGGAGCATCTACATAACACTTACTTCAAAATTTCTTCCTTATTTCCTCCGACTTCCCTTACTCCTCGGACAAGGAGGGTTACAGGAGTCAGAGTAAGAAATCCTCCAGCTTGACAGTTTTTCAACATTAGTTCGAAATAGCTGCCTGCTGTGCAGACGCAGACTGCGTTATTTCGAAATAATGTTGCTGTGTAGACGTACCCTTAGTCTTTAAGGTGCCACAGGACTCCTCAGAGCAAGCCCAGTGGTTTCAATGTTGTTGTTCCCCATTTGCAGTGGTGTCAGAGGAGAAGCAGGCCCAGAATGAATAGTAAAATTTTCCAGGGAGCATCAGCAGGTAGTTTCAAAGGATGTTGCTTCTGCTGGAGGACAGCCAAGCCACCAGTGCCGATAGTGACTTTAAGCACAATTAACTGGAATGTTTGCATACAATGTAACTGGGAACTCCCTCTCTGCAGAAGTGGATATCCTGTGAGCCCAGCAGCACTGTATACTGCTGTCCTACATGTCAAGCAGAAGGGCCTTGCTTGATGATATCAGCATTTAAAATCTCATTCTGCACCACATTGCATACAGTTTAGACAACAGGTCAGATCCCCTGTTGTATCAACATCACCCCACTGACTTAAATGGAGCTCCGCTGTTCTATGCCAGCTGGCGACATGGTCCCTTTGCTCTGTTACTCTAGTACAGTTCAGCTAGGGTGGCACGTATCCCTGGGGGTACACAGGGATACACCAAAGATACAATTCTTCTGTTCTTCTCTGCACTGATTAGGCCTCAGTTGGAGTACTGTGTCCAGTTCTGGGCACCACATTTCAAGAAAGATGTGGCAAAGAGCAACAAAAATGATTAAAGGTCTAGAGAACATGAACTATGAGGGAAGACTGAAAGAACTGGGTGGCTACGTCTACACTGGCCCCTTTTCCGGAAGGGGCATGTAAATTTCACTAGTCGTCGTAGGGAAATCCGCGGGGGATTTAAATATCCCCCGCGGCATTTAAATAAAAATGTCCGCCGCTTTTTTCCGGCTTTTAAAAAAGCCGGAAAAGAGCGTCTAGACTGGCCCCGATCCTCCGGAAAAAGTGCCCTTTTCCGGAGGGCCTTATTCCTACTTTGAAGTAAGAATAAGAGCCTCCGGAAAAGGGCACTTTTTCCGGAGGATCGGGGCCAGTGTAGACGCTCTTTTCCGGCTTTTTTAAAAGCCAGAAAAAAGCGGCGGACATTTTTATTTAAATGCCGCGGGGGATATTTAAATCCCCTGCGGATTTCCCTACGACGACTGCTGAAATTTACATGCCCCTTCCGGAAAAGGGGCCAGTGTAGACGTAGCCGGTTTGTTTAGTTTGGAAAAGAGAAGACTGAGAGAGGACATGATGGCATCTTTCAAGTACCTTAAAGGGTGTTACAAGGAGGAGGGAGAAAAATTGATCTCTTTGACCTCTGATGATAGGACAAGAAGCAATGGGCTTAAATTGCAGGAAGGGAGGTTTAAGTTGGACATTAGGAAAACCTGCCCACCTGTCAGGGTGGATAAACACTGGAATAAATTGCCTATGGAGATTTAAATATCTCCAATGAAGAGATTCCACAAAACAGGTTAGACAGACACCTATCAGGGATGATGTAGATGGTCCTGCTGTGAAGGCAGGGGACGGGACTTGATGACCTCTCGAGGTCTCTTCCAGTTCTTTGATCTAGAGATTTGCTGAGTTTTACAACAGGCTACGTAAAAAGGTTTAGCCAAGTCAGTACCAACTAAAATTTCCTACAGACCCAGTTTGGCCATTCTTAAGTTCTAATGTGCTGTGACACGTTTGTAGTTTTATGTCTGATTTTGCAAGCAAATAGTTTTTAAGTGAGGCGAAACCTGGGGGTACGCAAGACTAATCCAACTCCTGAAATTTGTCCGGGAAGACTGAGCGCCAGTGGTTGACACTGGCCTGACTGAGACCAGAAAGAGACCCGATGCAGTTAAGTCATTTCAAAGTGCGAGTGTGTGAAACTAGTGAGTTCTCACAGAGATGATGAACCAGAGAGCTAAGATGTGGCTCAAATGGACACAGGCATGAAAGCCTAGCGGGGGAAGGTAAGCACCAGCCCCACTCCCTCCATCCAAAGCCCCACTCCTTCCCCAACCTCCCCCCTTCCCCCATGGAACCAAGCCCAGCCCCCACTGCAGCAGCTGGCCCTCACCCCAGATTACTTCCCCCTAGACCTCTTAGCCTCCCCTCTCTCAGTGGGTGGTATGGCCCCATCCTTCCTGGCTGGACAGAGTCGCTGTCTCCAGGCAACTGTGTCGTGGTCCAGTTCTTACCAGCCAGAAGAGATGGGCAGTCGCACTGCAGCCCTAGCCAGCCCAACTGGCAGTCTGGGGAAGACAATGCTCCACCCATGTTTACAAGCATAAAACAGAATGGGGAAAAATCCCATCAGCAGACAGAGAGAACTCTATCTCAGCTGTGCAGCTTCACTGGAGACATGCTCTGTCCCATGCTTATGCCGATGGACCAATGCCAAGTCACAGAAGCTGGTGAGCTGGGGGGAGAACAGACGGTTTTACCATTACCTAGCACTGAAGTCACATTTTTCATTTTCAAAGCACTTTACAAATGTAAACTAATTACACAACACTTCAACTGCCTTGCTAGGAACAGAGCTTTCTGTGTGCTCCAAAGCATGTCCCTTTCATCAACAGAAGTTGATCCAATAAAAGATAACACTTCGCCCACCTTCTCTCTGCTCAGGGAATTCATTTTACAGATCTGAGTGCTTATTTAAATACCTTTCTGCCAGTAGCCACTTTTTTAAAAGGGTATTTACATTTTCCACTCACTGCATTTGCTGACAGACAGCAAGGACTGGCATGAAATAAGTGATTAACTCCCATTTCCTCTGCAGTTTCTCTGCCACATTTTGCATTGTTCCCTTGGCCTCTTTAGAAGGATGGTATACTAGCAATTAGGGGCTAATTTAGCCATGGCACATCAATTTGTAGAACAGCATGCAGAGTAATAAACCACGTCATTCATTTTTGACTTTACATTGTCATCAAAATAAGCCACATGCCAGGCCTGTCTGAGTTTTATCTAACTCTACACCAGACAGAACTATAGAACAGCTACAGAAGTCTTTAGCCAAAACTTCCAACGAGCGGTATGTGAGTAAAGGCCTGGCAGGAGCAGGCAGAACTTTGTTCAGTGTATTCAGCAAGAGGTGGCATGCGGGCATATAATAGGCTATGTCTAGAAAGCCACTTTTGTCAAAAAAAGGTATGCAAATTGCTCTTCCCAATTTGCATACCCTTTTCCAATTTTTTTTTTTTTTTTTTTTTTTTTTGGAAGAGGCTTTTCTGAATTTGCCCTGTCTACACTGGGCCAAATTTCAGAAAAACCTCCTTTTTTGGAAGAACCCTTCTTCCTCCTTTTACAAAGAATACGGGGCTTCTGAAAGAGCATGTCTGCTCTTCCGCAAAAAAAGTCAGAAGAGTAGACGTGTTCCTTGGATGTGGTGGAGTTTTTCCTGGGAAAAACTCCGTAGTCTAGACATAGCCATATTAAGAGCAGGGGGGACAGGAGAGGCAAGGTTCCTGGGTCTAAACTCTGGTTCTTCTTATGGCTTTGAGCAAATCACTTGGTCTTGAAAATGATTCAAGGGCTGGTGGAAAAAAACATTCCTCTCCCTCTAGGCTGGAACAAAAGTGAGCTGTTCCTGGCCAGCCAACCTTTCATAAAGCACTGCTGGGCTCTGATTGGTTGCCACAAGCCCTCTTCCAATTGGATCCTAGCCATCGCCCTCTCTCAGGTCTGTTTTAACCCTTTATACTCCAGTGAGGGGCAACCGTCCTGTCACAAGTGTATAGGTACCAACACTATATGGTTCTTTAGCAGAGAACGGCATAGATAGAACAAGAATCAACAGCTGAAAGCTAATTCAGACACATTCAAATGAGAAATAAGGCATATCTTTTTAACAGTGAGTGTGATTAACCGTTGGACCGAATGGAAAAGGTTCAGAAAAGACAACAAGGATGATCAAGGGTAGGAAATGGCTCCTATAGGAGGAGAGACTAAAAAGAGTGGGGCTTCTCAGCTCAGAAAAGAGACAACAATGGGGATAGGAAGGAGAAGATAAAGGTCTATAAAATCATGACTGGTGTGGAGAAAATGAATAGGGAACTGTTATTAAACCCTTCTCAGAAACACAGGTACTAGCGTTATCCAAAGAAATTAATTTCAACAAATCTTAACTGACAAAGCAAACCTCTGGACATCTGTGATTAAATAGACGGAGATTTCACAGCTGGGCACATCCTCTCTGGACTTCGGGGTGAAGGCCTCCACCCAATTCTCAGAGTAGCTTCCCTCAGGGGCTCCAATGGGGATAGAATTGCACAGGAGGAAGTACATTTCACAAACTGCACAGTTAACTTGTGGAACTCATTGCCAGGTCATGTTGTGCTGTCCAAAAAGTGTAACTTGGCTCAAAAAAAGAACTAGATAAGTTCATGGATGATAAATCCATCAATGTCTGTCAGCCAAGATGGCCAGGGATGGAACCTCATGGTCAGACAGACCATAACCCTCTGCCAGCCAGAAGCCAGAAAGGGAAAACAAGTGTGGATCTCTCCAAGATGCCTTGCTCTCTCACTCCCCATGAAGCACTGGTACTGACCACTACCTGAGAAAGGCTAGTAGGCTCAGTGGCCCATTGGTAAGATCATATATACACAGAAAATTGTCTTTTAAATCTTGGTGTTTCTGGTTTGAATTCAAATTTCAGGGAGTACTATCTACCTACCTAGCTAGCTTAGGGGTTTATACTACTGCCCATCACCATGGTATCTGAGCATCTTCCACATAAAAACCACTGCAATAAAAACCACTTTGAGGACTACATGGAGTCTCTGATGCTCCTCTCTTTTTGGCTTTTTGTTGCTTTTAGGTTTGATTCATCCTCCGCCCCTTTTTTATTTCTTATCAGTATTGTGTCACTCTTGTTCACATTGATGGTTATTGTCTCTGCCACTCCCTATCCCATGCATTGATCATCTTGTATAAGTCTCTGAACTTGTATCTTTGCCCCATTTCCCCCCCCCCCCCCCCCAGGTGAAATATGATTTTCTCTATAATATTAATCACGTCTGCTGCTTGGAGTCCTGGCATAGCATTGAGCTGCGCCGAGCATATGCAATCTTTATCCTGGTGGCCCTGTTTCTGGTCCCACTCACCGCCATGCTGGTGCTCTACTCCAGGATAGGATACGAGCTGTGGATCAAGAAACGGATCGGAGACTCTTCAGTGCTGAACACCCTGAGTCGTCACGAAATGGCTAAAATAACAAGGTGGGTAACAGCCTTTCCTACTGGCTTTACAAGACACTAGTCCTAACCAGCGACCAGACAAGAGGCATCACAACCTAAGCGCACAGGTGAGAACTCGTACACAATGCTGGCAAGTGCTTAGAAGAGCAGACTGGTCATATGGACTCCTGGGTTCTATTAATTGTTCTGCTGCCGACTTACTGGGCAAGTCCTCTAAGACTGATCCAATACACCCAGAAGTTGATGAGAACTTTTCCACTGACTTCCATAAGTGCCGGATCAGGCCTTTCTATGTCTCGGTTTCTCAAACTGACACTTAAGTCCCACGGCTGTTGGGAAGCTCCAACCAAAGGACAGTCCCCAGAATTTTGGCTGCAATTTGTACCGCCCCTGTGAGACTTTTTCCCGGGTCAGGTTCAAACTCCCACCCTTTTCCAGGGACCCACAGAGTGAGGCTCTAAGGGAGAGGATAAAAGCAGCACAGTCAAATGGAGAGCAGATTATCCTGGGTATTGCTAGTGGGCACTGATGCAGCTAGTTATTCAGGCCCAACCAGGTGCCCCTGAAGAAACAGGGAGATGCAAAGAGCTGTTAGAGCGAGGGAGGATGTTTGGAGCATCCCAAGAAGGAAGCATCCAGAGCTCAACAAGTCTGGTAAGGCCCAAATAAACACCGGTCTCTTTGCCAACACACATTTTGCATCCGTGTAACTCGAAGAGCTTCCGTGGATACCCCCAGATTTTCATCAGAGTCAATAAGAGCAGAATTGGGCCCCTGAGATTTCTGCTTATCCAACTAGAAGCAAAGCTACAAACCTTGTGGGCTTTACCCAACCCTTCTAGAACACGTATCCATCTCCTGGCCAATGAAGAGCGGTAAGCAGGCTGGTGTAAGGGTCAGAACATGGTTGTGATGTGGTCACAAGAATTGCCATACTCAGACTCACCTGGCCCCTGGGCAAGGGGGGGGAGTGCCTGGTTCCACACTCATGGGAGAGGCGGGGCCTCAGGCAGAAGGGGTGGGGCCAGAGCAGCCAGCCCTCTGCACCGTTCAGACTGCGCCACCCAGCGCTGTGGTGGTGGTGGAGCTCTGACCACCACCACTACCACAGTAGCAGAAGTGGTGGCTGGGAGCCCCGGGCCCCTTTGAATCACTGGGCCCCTGAGCCGTAGCCCCCTTTGCCTCCCCCTATCAGCAGGCCTGGCCATACTAAGGTTTGACCAGTGGTCAATCTGCTTCAGAATTCTGGCTACTTCAGAGGCCTTGTGGCGGTGAGTTCCACAGCTTAATTTCACATTGTGTGTGGGGGGGAAAGTGTTTCCTTTTATTAGTTTGGTGGGGTAATTTTTTATTGGCCTTCTTTTGGTTTCATGTACCGTCCTCTTGTCCTTTTATCAGGAAAGTGAATGTTTTACAGTGAATGCTTTTAACCCTCCTGGCATCTGAATGCAACTAGCCTATTTCTCTCACTTCAAATGGAATTTCTGCTTGCCTCCTGCTGTAAATGTCTCTTTGTCAGCTCTTGCTCTCTGTCTCAAACGGCTTCCTCCAGGAAGAAGAAACGAGCTGTGATGATGATGGTTATTGTAGTGCTGTTCTTCGCTGCATGCTGGGCACCTTTTCATGTTGTCCACATGTTGTTTGAATACAGTGAGTAGACATAAACTTAGCTGTTAAAAAATGCTGTGTGTGTGTGCGTGTGCGAGAGAGAGAGAGATCCTAAAAGTTCTTGATATGACCAATAAAAATAAAACGAGACATTCCCTTGAGAGACAGCTCTGAAATAGTCCATTAGCAGCAATATATACTTAGCTTTTCTAAAGGCTCAGAGGGGGAGCCATGCTAGTCTGCAACTTTAAAAACAAGTAGTCCTGTAGCACCTGAGGGCATGTCACCAATGCGGAGCTATTTCAGGATACTGGAAGTATCCCAAAATAGCTATTCTGCATCTTTGGAAGCAGCCCGTTATTTCAAAATAGATTTTGAAATAATGGGCGGCTTATTCTGACAACCCTCGTTCTATGAGGGCTAAGGGGCATTTCGGAATAGCGAGTTATTTCAAAATTTGGCACTGTGTGGACAACGCCAAATTACAAAATAAGCTATTTCAAAATACACTCAAATATATATAGTATAATGAGCTTTCGTGGGCAAAACCCACTTCTTCACAATTTGTGTCAAATCTATATTTGTGTCAAAAGTGTCACAGGACTTACTAGATTTTAGCTCTTCTTAGATATTCCTCATAAATCCATTGTTTATAGCCTTGATTCTTCTCTGAACTCGTCAGTTTGTCCATATCTTTCTGATAACACATGAGGGCTGTGTCTACATTGGCACCCTCCTCCGGAAAAGGGATGCTAATGAGACCAGTCAGAATTGCAAATGCCGCGGGGGATTTAAATATCCCCCGCGGCATCTGCATGAACATGGCTGCCGCTTTTTCCGGCTAGGGGCTTTGCTGGAGAAAAGCGCCAGTCTAGATGGGATCTTTCAGAAAATAAAGCCATTTCCGGAAGATCCCTTATTCCTGATTTTAAGAGGAATAAGGGATCTTGCAGAAAAGGGTTTATTTTCCGAAAGATCCCGTCTAGACTGGCGCTTTTCTCTGGCAAAACCCTGAGCCGGAAAAAAGCGGCAGCCATGTTCATGCAAATGCCGCGGGGGATATTTAAATCCCCCGCGGCATTTGCAATTCCGACTGGTCTCATTAGCATCCCTTTTCCGGAAAAGGGTGCCAATGTAGACACAGCCTATCAGAATGGACTGCAGTACTGTGGTAGCTGGAGCTGATAGCTGAGGGCTAGTCATGCACAAGGAAACTGACCAGAATAGCTATTGAAGAATACACTCTTTTGCAAAAACTATTCCCGAGTAACTCCCCAGAGGGACAGTGTTTTCGGGAATCACTTCATTCCAGTGTAATTACGGCATTTCCAAAGAGCAGTAACTATTCTGGAATAAAAGCCACAGGCTCTTTCTTGTGGGGAGGGACTGATGGGTCGCCTCGCGCTCCCCTGGAATTTCTTCACTCCCCCCCAGGGGCGCACCCCCCAGTTTGGGAACCTATGCTATAGGGAATAATGACTGGTGGGGCACGCTGTCCAGGGCGCTAGGCTACATTCCAGGTTAGAGCTAAGCCGTGTGGACTGAAGGAATTCCCTGACTCCATACCCAGGGCAGCAGATTGCGTGTGTTGGAGCAGAAAGCCTGGCGGGGCAGTTGCAAATGTGGCTCTGAGAGGTAGCAGTAGGACTGACCTTCTTGGGCACAGAGCTCATTAAAGTGGCAGACTTGGGAATTTCTGAGCAAGGAAACTACCAACTGCTGTTTGTTTCTAATGTTTCCAGGGAGATGGGATTTTGTGCACGTTTCTTGTAGCTACACAAGATGACACCAAGAGTAGATTTGACTTGCAGCAGAGATTTCTCATCCTATTGGAAACAATCCTGCAAAGTCCTGACCTCTGGCTGACAGCTTGAGCCAGAAGGGAAATGCTATTATCTAAACTGAATAGCATGCCTGATCCATTTGCTTTCGCCTGGCATGTGCCCTCAGAGACAGCCTGTTTTGGACATGAGCTTGAACCAAAAGTCTAATTCCAAATATTTTAACCCTGCTTGGGTGGGCTGAAATCTACATTCTTTCACAAATACTCTACTTTCTATCATGCACTGAAGCCAAAACCAAACCAGATCCAATTTTTACAGCATGAGTCCAACTCCAATTATTTTATAAGAGACCTCGCCAGCCAGAGTGGCCTCTTTGCTCTCTTAAAATAATACGGTTATGGCTAAGGAATAAATATACCAAACACACCCACATCTTCTAGCTTCTCAGCAGAATTCACCACAAGAATTGAATGCAGCAGATGAATGAAGGAAAGTTTTTACTCTCCGATTCACCAACATAAGTCCAAAGTTAACCTTCGTCCCTCTCCCCCTGCAATCAGCAGTCAGTCTGGCTTTGTGCTGACAAGAATGAGATCTGAATTTAGTCCAGGTTTACAAGCAAATGAAAGCAGTAATCCCAGAGTAAGAGCCAGATGGTGTAAATCAATGTATCTTCATTGAAGACAAAGGAGCTATGTTAAAAAAGGAGGAACTGGCCTGATATCTGCAAAATTTGCCTCTCAGCATGCTCAGCTGAGTTCTGCTTCCCTCCCCTTGGGATAGGGAACATTATAAAAGAGATTCTCAGATAGCCAGCAAAAGAGATGATCCTTGCCTCAGTACACACAGCGTGTAATTCCCTGATTAGTGCACTGTGAGCATAGAAGTTCTGCAAGATGCTGCCAACACAGCAAGTTCTCACTCCACACATGAATGATCAAAATGTCAACTGACAGTCTCTGTCCAATTCAGAAAGGGTGCCTGTCTCCATATATACAAATGTATTCAGGCACTTTAGTTAATCTGTGGTGACAAGGCGGGGGGTGGGGAGAGGTTGTAAAAATAACCCTGCTTGCTGTGTTATTCCCATTACTTGAAAAAGTGGAATAGGAAGCTAGGGCATCTCCTGCAGTCTAATATTAGCTCTGCCACGGATTCACTGCCTGGCCCTGGTCAAGTTCTGCAACTTCTCTGCCTCATTTTCCCCAGGTGTAATATTGTGACAATACTTCCCCATTGTATGCAGAGTACTGTGGAGACTAACAGGGCTGATATTAACAACATGCAGACAGGAAGCAAAGTCCAATTTTGAGGGATTCGGTGGAACTTCAGGAGGGCATGGGCCTCAGGCTGACTCTTGACGCTCCCTGAGAACTCCAGTTACGATGCAAATAGTGTTGTGAGCAAGGCAAATCAAACATTTAACTCAGTGGCTACATCTAGACTGGCAGGATTTTCCGCAAATGCTTTTAACAGAAAAGATTTCCGTTAAAAGCATTTTCGGAACAGAGAGTCTAGATTGGCATCCGTGCCAATCTAGACGCACTTTTCCTCAAAAAAGCCCCGATCACCATTTTCACGATCGGGGCTTTTTTGCGGAAAACAAATCTGAGCTGTCTACACTGGCCCTTTTGCACAAAAGCTTTGAGCAAAGGAGACTTTTGCCCGAACAGGAGCAGCATCGTATTTCCGCAAAAACACCGACAATCTTACATGAGATCGTCAGTGCTTTTGCGGAAATTCAAGTGGCCAGTGTAGACAGCTGGCAAGTTTTTCCGGAAAAGTGGCTGATTTTCCAGAAAAACTGGCCAATCTAGACACAGCCCCTGAGAACGCCAGTTATGATGCAAGTAGTGTCGTGAGCAAGGCAAATCAAACAT
This sequence comes from Pelodiscus sinensis, assembly GCF_052426305.1. NCBI lineage: Eukaryota > Metazoa > Chordata > Testudines > Trionychidae > Pelodiscus > Pelodiscus sinensis. The sequence continues at coordinate 16,066,164 of NC_143079.1, forward strand.
TTTCCCAATTCCTCAGTATGTTTGGCTGGGACTATGGTCAGCTTCCCAGTTCTCTTCAAACACCAACATTCCCCACAGTAGCAATACAGGGCTTGCTCCTGGAACCCTCTACCCAGCAAGAAACTCAGCTAGTGTCAGTGACCTGCCAGGACTATCCCCTTGCTTTGTATACTGCCCCTCCCCTGATAAAAGCTCTAGAACAGTTAGGACTGGCTGCAGGTTTGGCAACCAACCTGGCTTTCAGCAGAAAATTGGCTTTCTGACTAAACAAAGCTTTTCCCAGCACGGGTCTGCTTCCCATGGCAAATTGCAGCTCGTGGCCGGCAAACCGAACTATTTCAGTTTAGAAATCCTGCTCCAGTTTCCTCAGCCAGTCAGGCGCCCATCTCCACCTCCCGGGCCATCCCCACCCACAGGCAGAACACACAGCCCGTAGGGCACCAGGAAATCTGGGGCACCCAATTGTCCCAAATGTCATGGTGCCCTGTGCAGACATGTGCTGCTGCCTATGGAGTACGGCCGCTCCCAGCCCTCTCCATGTCTGTCCACCCCCACCCACATCCTCCGGCCACCCCCTTGGCTCAGCACCAGTCCCACCTCCTCCAGCCCCATCCACTGACTGACTCAGCACTGGTCCGACCACCTCCACGCCATCCTCAACTGGCTCCACAGGGCTCAGCACCCAGCCCAATTTCACCAGGCAGAGGTGAGCAGCCCTCACGGGCTGGAGGACTGAGCAGGGGGCAGCCACACTGGGAGCCATTAAAAGGAGGTGGCACTTTCCCTCTAAAAGCATCACTTCTTTCCAGCCGGCTGGACGGCCGCCTGCTGCTCCTCCGGCCTGCGCCTCCCTCCTGGCCCTCCTCCCCGTTGTCAACTCTCCTGAACCAGACGGACTGGACATCACTCCAGTACAAGGGGTCTGAGCCATTCGGTCCAGTGGAGTTGGTGACGTCTTTCCCACACAGCTTCAGGGCCCCTCCCTGGGGGAAGGTCCCGGTCTGGGCTGTGCTGGGATTAGCACAAGTCGGGCACGTCTAAACTATGGGTTTTTTCGAAAGAGGATATGCAAATTCCGTGGTAATTTGTATATTTTCATCCGATCTCACTTTCGAAAGAGGATCTTTTGAAAGTGAAAGTAGTCTGGACATGGGAAAAAAAACCTTTTTTGAAAGAAATGCGTAAACCTCCTTTTTTAAGGAAGAGCGGGGTACTTTTTTTTTGAAAAAGAGGGTTTTTTTCCAAAAAACCCTAGTCCAGACTACTTTCACTTTCAAAAGATCCTCTTTCGAAAGTGAGATTGGAAGAAGATATGCAAATTACCATGGAATTTGCATATCCTCTTTCGAAAACTCTACATAGTCCAGACTTAGCCGTAGAGACAGCCCTGAACCTCCCCTCCAAGAGGAAACCATGGTGCATTGTGGGTGAGGCAGGCCGGCCTCTCGAGGAGAGTGGACTCATGAACCTCCTGCGCTGCAGCTCCCCTGCGGCACCACGGTGTCCTTTCAAAGACCAAGTATTTCCATTGCCAACTTGTCACAAAAAAGCCTGTCAATTCTCTGTGAGAAACTCTGGCAAAAATATTTGTTTTGAATATCCCCTGCTGAAACACTTGCAAAGCTGCCAACTGACCAAAGAGCAGCAATGAGAAGGGGGACCAGAGGGTTGCCAGGCCCAGAGGGGTCTGATATGGAAAGGGCTGATCTGAAGAGCGGCAGACGGGCTAATCTAGATGGCAGGTGTTGCCGACTAGGCCGCCTCACTGCAGGTGAAATTCACCCCGGAGAAGAGGCCTCTGCTCCCACTTTGGTCCTGTTTGTAAATGCTACGCAGGCCTCCTGCTGGCCTCACGTACCGGAGTGGGCTCACGTGAAGGGCTGGCGAGGCAGCTGGTGAGCGATTGAGCCGGGCGTGGATACAACTTCCTGCCCACGGACGCGGCTAGCCAGTTAGAAATCAGTATCCACTGAGCCACGGGGTTCTACTTCCAGGAGACGCTGAGGTCAAAGGAAAGGAACATGGTGTTACTGCTCCCAGGAGCCGGCAGCTCCTCCTGGCCATGCATCCCAGCCATGTACCTCCCGGCCCGCCTATACCACCCCAGACAGGAGACAGGGCTGGGGATAGGGCTGGGGGCAGCACCACGTTCCGCTCCTTTGGCTGCAGCATCTCCTGGAAGCAGAGTCCCGCACGTCAGCAGACGCCAATTTCTATGCCCACCCCTGTGGGTAGAAACTGTATCCACGCAGGGCTCTCGTGGTAAATGTGGCAGGGGAAGACGTAGTGGCACAGACAGAGAGGTGGGGTTCCCACAGGCATGGCTTTCTGGTGGGCTCCTGCTAATCCAGAAGTTCTCAGACTTCCCTGTGCTGCGACCCTCTTCTAACAACAAAGATGAACCCCACAAGGCAGGATCAAAGCCTGAGCCTGCCCAACCCTGATTGTGACAGGCGGGAAGCCAAAACCAAAGCCCGAGCTCCCTCGGCCCAGGCAGGAGGACAGGGGGAAACCCTCTTAAGAGCATTAGACCCATTTGTTGGGGCTCAGGCTTCAGCCCGGGGTGCCAGCAAGTCTAATCAAGCCCTGGTGATCCCATTAAAATGGGGTCCTGACCCACAACTTGAGAACAGCTGTTCTAATCCAGTCCTTTGCTCCCCAGATAACCTGGAAGAAAGCCACGACGACGTCACCGTAAAGATCATCTTTGCCATCGTCCAGGCCGTTGGGTTCTTCAACTCTTTCAACAACCCTGTGGTCTACACCTTCATGAACGAGAACTTCAAGAAGAGCTTCGTGGCTATTCTCTTCTGCCGCCTCCGGAGCCCTGAGCCAGCTGACAAGCTGGAGAGCCAGCAGCTGGAAAGGGCCAGAATGGGACCCTCAAACTTTGGGGTCAGGAAGGAGGGCAGAAGCTTGCACAGCCACCTGAGTGCGGAGAACCTGGAGCTGAGACTCTGTGAGCAGGTGCCCTCTGCGAAGCTGGAGTCCGTGCAGTCAGTGGCGGTCGTTCCCTATCCCATGGTGAGCACCCAGAAGGAAAGGCTGCCCAATGGGCAGTCAGCATGATCGCTACTGACATCAAGCATGCATGGACCAAAATAACTTTGCTTTAGGGAATGAGAACACGCCCCACTGTTCGTTATTTCCAGTGTTCTGTTTAGTCCTTGGTTTCTATATTGCATTTCCGGATGTCCAACTCTCTGTTTCAGATGTAACCCGTGGGATATGGGACATGGATACAAGGCTGCCAGTTTCCCCAATGCACAGGGAGGGAAGGAGGGAGGTGGAATGTTCCTTCTTTAGTTATTGTTATTTCGCTCATCTCCTCTCTTGAGCTGATGGTTCTGTCTAGTCCCAAAGAAATAAAATTTACAGGCTGGACCCAGAAGGCTTTGAGCTCCTGATTAGTAGGCACTGAAGGTGCTTTGCACCTGGCTGGATCAGGTCCTCCAGTAAATTAGAAGTTGGAGATGCATGAACCTTGGAAATCTTGATTTGGGAATTATCTGCCCTGGACTGATTCACAGGGTGAGGGTGAGACAGCCTGCTCTGTGCACAGGCCCTTTCTCATGGACCTTGCTCTAAAGTCCACGTGGCTAACAGTTGTCCCACCTGATCAAACAATGCTGCATCCCATCGAGTTGTTGCCATTCTCACACAGATCTGACTCCAGCGTGTGCAGCTGTGCAGGAAACGGTTTCTCCAGCCAAGGAGTGGTTCTGAGATTTCAAAATTTGCTTCCATCAAAATGAGGACAAAAAGTCAAAATCTCCAAAATGTTCACCGATCAAAAATGTTTAAAAAAATCAGATTGGGACTGTTGAAATATTCTGTCTTGATCATTTCTTTTCTAACAGTACTTAACAATGTAGTTAATACATTTAACTAAAATTACACACACGCACAAATCCTTTTCGAACCAGAGCATGAAAACTTCCCTGGACAAAACAGGATTCTCTCATCTTTTTGGGAAAACAATTCACCAATGTTTTGAAATGGGAGAGTCTTCCCAAGCAACCCTTTTCCAGGCACTGCTTCAGTTCTGATGACTCAGAAAAGTTTCAAACAATAAAGGTGGCTTTTGCTGAAAATTCCCAACCAGCTCTACAGACTAACTGTAATAAAACTGACTTGAGCCATTGACTTCAAAGAAGTCACTCCTCGTTGGTGCCGGGATGAAAGTACACCAAGGGCCCACAGTTTTGAGTCTCCGTGAGTTTGTTCTGAAACAACAAGGACTCACCAGCTTGCTGGAACATCTCACTGATGAGCGAACACAGACATTCTTCATGTGCCGGGAGGAAAAGGCTGTTTTATACGGGAAGCTACTGATCAAGTGCGTATTGCTGTCACCCTTGGCTGCACACTCTCAAGTCAATGATGTACCTGTCTAGCAATGCCCCATCATAATTAGTCCATTGGTTTGTGGTGGCTTTGAAGTGTGTTGAGATATTTTCCTTATTGTGAAAATTCATTAGCATCCATGCCTCTTGCTGCTGTGAAGCCTTTTCTTTCTAAGGAGAAGGTAAACTTGCTTTTGAAATGTGACATGGAACTGGCCTCTGACATACATTTCTACACACCGTTGAGACTTTCATTTTTGGTTAGGTCAATCGCTTTTCTGGGTTCTATGTCCCTGATGTTTGGAAAATAAAGTGTTGACTCAGAGCACTACCACCAGCCATGTAGACTATTTCATGGGGAGCTCTCAAAGCACTTGACAAAGGGTGGGTCAGTATAATTTTCCCAATGTTATGGTTGGAGGGGTTATAGAAAGAGGAAGTGAAAGGAACTTTCACTAAAGAAAGAACCATCAACAAATCAGGTAGAGAAAAAATCCAGCATGGATTCTGAATATAAATGTTACCTGAATATTTGTGGTCAAAGCTAGGAGCCCCATCATGGACCAAGACCCCGCTGTGCTGGGAGCAATACAAACAGAGAACAAAAGGATGATCCCTGCCCCAAAGAACTTGCAGTAAGTAAAAATATATTCAGAGGTGATGTGTAAAATGACATGCTGATTGGGCCATCTCCTGGGGTACGTTGACACTGTGTGGCTATTTCGGGATACTGGAGGTATCACAAAATAACTATCCCACATCCTAACAAGCCGCTCATTATTTTGAAATATTTTTCGAAATAACAGGCACACTATTTCGCATTCCCTGTAAACCTGGTTGCACGACGGCTAAGGGATGGCCCAAAATAGCATGTTATTTTGAAATTTGGCACTGGGTAGGTGTGCCACATTTCAAAGTAAGCTATTTTGAGTTTAGGGTGCTGTGTAGACACACCCCTGGGCTACGTCTAGACTGCAAGCCTCTTTCGAAAGAGGCTTTTTCGAAAGATACTTTCGAAAAAGCCTCTTTCAAAAAAGAGCATCTAGACTGCAAGCAGTACTTTCGAAAAAGCAAGCCGCTTTTTCGAAAGAGAGCACCCAGGCAGTCTGGATGCTCTCTTTCGAAAAAGCCCTGTTTGCATTCAAGAACGGCTTTTTTCGAAAGAGCACTTTCGAAAAAAGGCATTCTTCCTCGTGAAATGAGGTTTTCCGCTGTTGAAAGAAAAGCCGCATTCTTTCGATTTAATTTTGAAAGAACGCGGCTGTAGTCTAGACGCAGGTGAAGTTTTTTCGAAAAAAGGCTACTTTTTTTGAAAAAACCCTTGAGTCTGGACACAGCCCTGAGGAGACCTTCCCACAAGGGGCCAGAAGAAGATGGATGTTGAAGTAAGAAATTTTCCTTTTTTTACTCCCACCATCTTACCCCTTCTTAGTAGCTGCTTTTCTTGTGGTCTCCTGCTTTTTTCTTACCCCTTTGGGCCAGATTTTCACATGAGCTCAGCTCCCATTTAGGGTACGTCTCCACTGCAATGAAAGCCCCACGGCATGGCCACAGCTGGCCTGGGTCTGACTCTGCGGTGTAGACATTCAGGTTCGGAGTGGGGGAGGTATTGCAGTCGAGGTTCACTCACAGGTACTACGAGCATGAGGGAGCAGAATTCCTCAGCTCAGTACAGGGGGGGCGCTGAATGCTTTTGAAGAAATCTGTCCCTGGCAGTGGGAGGTGAGAACCGAAAGAATTTGGCTCTTAATATACAAGGGTGCATCTACACTGCACCATAACTCAAAATAAGATCCACTGTTGGAGCTACGCAAATTGCATATCTTATTTCAATGCTATTTCATAATAGCTTCTTTTGTCGTTTGGCGCTGTCTACACAGCACCCAATTTTGAAATAAAGCACTATTCCGAAACGTCTCTTACTCCATGGAGAAGGAAGTGTATAGGGATGTCGGAATAGCGAGCCCGAAATAACAAGCTTGCTGTGAAGACACAGGATAGCTATTTTGGGATACTCCAGTATCCCTAAATAGCCCTGCAGTGTAGTCAGACCCCAAGAGGCCAAAGGCTCCTTTTGTCCCACTCTCACATCACCTCTCCCTTGGCCTCTTCTCACAGCCTTTATAACTGTTTGGGTCAAGGCCCTTATGAAGTCAGTGGAGCTACACCAGTTCAGGACCAGTCTCCACTGAGATCTCCCTATCTCTTTCAGGAAAAATAAAAAAGTTATGGAAGAAAAAGGGAGAAAAAGTGGGGTCTGGAGTAAGAGAAAAGTGTGTGGGCATGGAAGCTGTTCTCCCAAGAAGGAAAACAACAGATTGGTAAGCTGAGGATAGGAAAAAGAGGTAAATCACAGAGGAAATAAGTCAAAGAAGGTTAGTAGATGGGCTGGAGAGAAAGAGACAGTGTGTAAGTGTGGCATATTGGCAACTGTGCTACCATTGTGATCACTATAAATGCTCAAGGGTTTTTCCTGTTCCTGCTTGCTGGCAGATGCTCAAGAAGGAAGTCTGTGATCAGAGTTCATTCAGCAGTCAACCTAGGGGGTGAGTTTTGCCTCTCTGTCTTAGGGATCAGCCTGCTTTGTCTCGCTCGGTTTTGGGTGCCTGTGTGTGAGCGTGTTGAATTGAGACAAGACAGGTACGGTGATGTTTCAGGCAGACCAGTTTCTGCTGGTAAAAGAGACAAGTTTTCAAGCTCCCCAGCATGCATTCTTTCATATGCTGAGACCAACACAGCTGTAACAACCCCGCATGAGTCACTCTCAATTGTAAAAAATAGTGTTACACTACAAGCTTCCAACACGAATATTTTTATGTATATCCGCTGTGTTGTATGCCGTGAACATAGTAACAGGTGAAAGCAGACCCAGAGAAAGACTGAGGTAGATGAGGACAAAAAAAAAAAGAATGGAAACAAAACAAAATAAATTTAAAAAGGTAGAAGGAGAGAAACTAAGAGGAGGGGAGCCAAGTGGGAGGAGAGGGAAAGGAAGAGAGAACCTCATAAAACACCGTGTGTTTGCATTCGGCTTACTGATGCTCTGAGGCTGTGTCTAGACTACATGCCTCTGTCGGCAGAGGCATGTAGATTAGGGTTGTAGGCAAAGGTAAATGAAGCCGCGATTTAAATGATCACGGCTTCATTTACATTTACATGGCTGCCGCGCTGAGCCGACAAACAGCTGATCAGCTGTTTGTCGGCTCGCCGCTAGTCTGGACGTTCCCCCTGTCGACATCAAAACCCTTTGTCGGCAGCCCCGTTATTCCTCGTGGAATGAGGTTTACCGGGGCTGCCGACAAAGGGCTTTGATGTCGACGGGGGAACGTCCAGACTAGCGGCGAGCCGACAAATAGCTGATCAGCTGTTTGTCGGCTCAGCGCGGCAGCCATGTAAATGTAAATGAAGCCGTGATCATTTAAATCACGGCTTCATTTACCTTTGCTGAATAAACAAATCTACATGCCTCTGCCGACAGAGGCATGTAGTGTAGACGTACCCTGAGAGACCTAGCGCCTAGGCTGGCAGAACAGAGTGGATTATGCATAAACTGCTGAGCCTTCTTTTTCTTCATGCTTGCGCAAGGAAGGTGCCAAAGAATCGGTGGCTCAAGACCCCTCCATCAGGCCATCCCTCTCTCCAGCTGCTTCCCTGCACAGACGAGGGGCAGCAGCCTGACACACTACATGGCTGCTGGTGACACTAATTGGTCTTCCTGTTGGCAGCCTTGGAAAACGAGCCACTTCCTTGTGCTGCAGTGGAAGGACCTGGAAGGCCAGGCCTGAGCCACATCAACAGTTTGCACCTCTGCTGCCCGTTATCGGGCCAAGAAAAGACGGGGTCCAAGTGGAGCGCGATACAAGACTGGCAGCTGGCCTGAGTTCGCTGGCTCAAGCTGCAGAGTGAGACAAATGCGAGATGTGGGGGCTTGGGTTGGATACCAGGCTCTGAGACCCTTCCCTGTCATGGAGTCTCAGAATCCTGGCTCTCATCTGGGCCCACACGTCGACATGGCAATTTTACACCCCCACAGCCCAAGCCCCGGTTAGCTGAGCCCGGCCAGATGTCGGTCTTTTACTCAGCCTAGATAGACTCATAGACTCATAGACTTTAAGGTCAGAAGGGACCATTATGATCATCTAGTCTGACCCCCTGCACAGTGCAGGCCACAGAATCTCACCCACCCCTCCTAGAATAATCCTCTCACCTATATCTCAGATATTGAAGCCTTCAAATACTTTGAAGACCCCAAGATGCAGAGATCCTCCAGCTGTGATCTGTACCCCATGCTACAGAGGAAGGCGAAAAACCTCCAGGGCCTCTGCCAATCTACCCTGGAGGAAAATTCCTTCCTGACCCCAAATATGGCGATCAGCTGAACCCTGAGCATGTGGGCAAGACCCATCAACCAGAGACCCAGAAAGTTCTCTATAGTAACTCCTATCATCCCTCCATTGACCTATTTCCCACTGATAATGAAAGGTCAATTAGTTACCAAGATCATGTTATCTCATCAAACCATCCCCTTCATAAACCCATCTAGTTTAATCTCGAAACCAGATAGATCTTTTGCCCCCACTACTTCCCTTGGAAGGCCGTTCCAGAACCTCACTCCTCTAATGGTTAGATACCTTCGTCTAATCTCAAGTCTAAACTTCCTACTAGCCAGCTTATATCCATTTGTTCTTGTGTCCACATTGGTATTAAACTTAAATAATTCCTCTCCCTCCCTGGTATTTATCACTCTAATATATTTAAAGAGTGCAATCATGTCCCCCCTCAGCCTTCTTTTGGTTAAGGTAAACAAGCCAAGCTCCTTGAGTCTCCTTTCATAAGACAGGTTTTCCATTCCTCGGATCATCCTAGTGGCCCTTCTTTGTACCTGTTCCAGTTTGAATTCATCCTTCTTAAACATAGGAGACCAGAACTGCACACAGTATTCCAAATGGGGTCTCACCAATGTCTTGTATAATGGCACTAACACCTCCTTATCCCTACTGGAAATACCTTGCCTAATACATTCCAAGACCGTATTAGCCTTTTTCACGGCCATGTCACAATGGCGGCTCATAGTCATTCTATAATCAACCAGGACTCCGAGGTCCTTCTCCTCCGTTACTTCCAACTGATGTGTCCCCAGCTTATAACTAAAATTCTTGTTATTAATCCCTAAATGCATAACCTTACACTTCTCACTATTAAATTTCATCCTATTGCTATCACTCCAATTTACAAGATCATCCAGATCTTCTGTTTGATATCCCGATCCTTTTCTGAATTGGCAATAGCCCCCAACTTTGTGTCATCCGCAAATTTTATTAGACACTTCCACTTTTGGTGCCAAGATCAGCAATAAAAAGATTAAATAAAATTGGCCCCAAAACTGATCCCTGAGGAACTCCGCTAGTAACCTTCCTCCAACCTGACAGTTCACCTTTCAGTATGACCCGCTGTAGTCTCCCCTTTAACCAGTTGCTTATCCACCTCTCAACTTTCATATTAATCCCTATCTTTTCCTATTTAACCAATAATTCCCCATGTGGTACTGTACCAAATGCCTTACTAAAGTCGAGGTAGATTAGATCCACTGCATTTCCTTTATCTAAAAAATCTGTTACTTTCTCAAAGAAGGAGATCAGGTTGGTTTGGCACGATCTACCTTTTGTAAAACCATGTTGTAATTTGTCCCAATTGCCATTAGCCTCAATGTCTCTAACTACTTTCTCCTTCAAAAATTTTTCCAGGATCTTACATACTACAGATGTCAAACTAAGAGGCCTATAATTACCCAGGTCTTATCCCTTTCTTAAAAATCGGAACTATATTAGCAATTCTCCAGTCAAATGGTATAACCCCTGAGTTTAGAGATTTATTAAAAAATTTTGCTAATGGACTTGCAAGTTCATGTGCCAGTTCCTTTAATATTCTTGGATGAAGATTATCTGGGCCCCCCGATTTACTCCCATTAAGCTGTTCAAGTTTGGCTTTTACCTCGGATATGGTAATATCTACCTCCTTATCTTTAGTCCCATTTGTTAACTTACCATTATCCCTAAGCTCTTCATTAGCCTCATTAAAGACTGAAGCAAAGTATTTGTTCAAATATTGGGCCATTCTTAGATTATCTTAACCTCCACTCCATCCTTAGTAATTAGCGGTCCTACTTCTTCTTTTTTTGTTTTTTTCCTATTTATATGGCTATAAAACCTTTTAATAGTGGTTTTAATTCCCTTTGCAAGGTCCAGCTCTACCTGACTTTTAGCCTTTCTCACTTTATCCCTACATGCTCGAACCTCAATAAGGTAGCTTTCTTTACTGATCCCTCCCATTATAACTCCTTAGATGCTTTCTGCTTTTTCTTAATCACCTCTCTGAGATGCTTGCTCATCCAGCTTGGTCTAACACACCTGCCTATAAATGTTTTCCCTTTTCTAGGGATACAGGCTTCTGACAGCTTCTGCAACTTTAACTTAAAATAATTCCTGGCCTTCTCCACTTTAAGATCCATAATTTCTTTAGTCCAATCAACTTCCCTAACGAATTTCCTTAATTTACTAAAGTTAGCCCTTTTGAAATCAAAAGCCCTAGTCTCAGATTTATTTTTGTTTATCCTTCCATTTAATTTAAACTGAATTAGCTCATGATCACTCGAGCCAAGGTTGTCTCCTACAACCATTTCATCTATGAGGTCCTCGCTACTCACCAAAACCAAATCTAAAATAGCATCCCCCCTTGTTGGTTCAGCAACTACTTGATGAAGGAATTCATCAGCTATCACATCTAGGAAAATCTGAGCCCTATTACTATTACTAGCACTTGTTCTCCAGTCTATATCTGGAAAGTTGACATCTCCCATGATTACACAGTTTCCATGAGTATTTACTTCATTAAAAACATTAAAGAGGTCTCTATCCATATCCAAATTGGATCCTGGTGGTCTATAACACACCCCAAGCACTATTCCAGGGGAGGATCTGATAGTTTTCTTCCCCAATGTGATTTTTGCCCAAACGGACTCTGTCTTCTCCATTCCATCACTTTTTATTTCTTTACAATCTACCTCATCTTTGATATACAATGCGACTCCACCACCTTTACCCTTATTTCTGTCTTTCCTAAACAGCACATACCCTTCAATACCTGTACTCCAGTCATGCCCAGTATTCCACCATGTTTCTGTTAGTCCTATAATATCTGGTTTCACTTCCTGGACCAATAGCTCTAGTTCCTCCTTTTTGTTACCTAGGCTCCTCGCATTGGTGTACAAACATCTTAATTTTTGCTCTTTGGCCTCATTCACATTCTTTCCTCAATTTGGCACAGACGTTGTACCTCCAATGTACCCTTTGTCGCCAGGGCTCTCACGCCAGCTCTCTTCTGCAGCGCCAAAGTGATACAACTTTTAGACAACACAAAGAGAAGGGTCTGTATTAAGCAGCTCTAGACACCACAGCAAATTAGAACACCGGCAGCCATCATCAGTGGTTACAAGCTAAAGCTGTCCTGGAAGATACTAATTGTTCCTGATTCAGATAAAAGCCCTTTTTTCCCATATAGACCCCATATCAGTCTGCACACCCAAGGTTATATCAGTTTGGGACCCCTTGGTGTGAGAGACACACACCGGAGCTAGCTACAGCAGTGAAGTTGCAACAGCAGAGGAACCTCTGTGGGTAATGACATGGGTTGCTAACCCCCTGTATCAACAGGTGTGTTGTAAGCAAAACTCGTGAAGTCATTCTGCCGCTCTACTCTGCACTAGTTAGGCCTCAGCTGGAGTACTGTGTCCAGTTCTGGGCACCACATTTCAAGAAAGATGTGGAGAAATTGGAAAGGGTAAAGAGAAGAGCGACAAGAATGATTAAAGGTTTAGAGAACATGACCTATGAAGCCAGGCTTTATGAACTGGGCTTGTTTAGTTTGGAAAAAAGATTAAGGGGGAACATGATAGCGGTTTTCAAATATCTAAAAGGGTGTCACAAGGAGGAAGGAGAAAATTTGTTCCTCTTGGTTTCTGAGGACAGGACAAGGAGTAATGGGCTTAAAGTGCAGCAGGGGAGGTTTAGATTGGACATTAGGAAAAAATTCCTAACTGTCAGGGTGGTCAAATATTGGAATAAATTGCCAAGGGAGGTGGTGGAATCTCCCTCTCTGGAGATATTTAAGAACAGGTTAGATAGACATCTGTCAGGGATGGTGTAGACGGAGCTTGGTCCTGCCTTGAGGGCGGGGGGCTGGACTCGATGACCTCTTGAGGTCCCTTCCAGTCCTATGATTCTATGATTCTATGATTGCCATGGCTTCACTGAGCCTGTGTACAAACTAGCTTTTAGCCAGCGATTGCCACGTAGACATACCTGCCATGAGAGAAAGTCCCTGCCCCAAAAAGTTCACGGTCTAGACGAGACAGAGTTGACAAGGATTATCATTTACTCTATGCTTGTATAGGGTCTATTAGGGTATGTCTACACTGCAACATTATTTCAAAATAACTTTGACCGTGTCTACACAGCAGGCAGTTATTTCGAAATAATGTTGAAGTACTGTCAAGTTGGAGGACGACTTCTTACTCCAACTCCTGCAACCCTCATTGTACGAGGAGTAAGGGAAGTCGGTGGAAGAGTGCTCTATTTCAAAATAAGTGCTGTGTAGACGTTCCCAATTTCGAAATAAGTGAAGGATAAACTTAACTGTTGTTAGTATGACCCCTGCTGTGACCTGGATGTTAAAGTCTGGTTTTTGTAAAGAGGTATAAAAGGTGCTTACAAAAGATAAAAAATGTAGCAGAAAGCAAGGTACAACAGATGCTTCTGCTAAACGTACAGAACCCCCCAAGAAAGACTACAAAAACACTTGCACGTTTGAGAATAAATGGGAAAGGATGCTTCAGATTAATTGTGATCCACAAGTGGATCAAAGGGGGAAATGAAGTATAAACTTAACTGTTGTCAGTATGACCCCTGCTGTGACCTGGATGTTAAAGTCTGGTCTTTGTAAAGAGGTACGTGCTTGAACACAGGTATACAAAAGGAGGGGACAGGTGAAACTGGTTTGAACCTGTTGTAAGGGCTGCAAAAGGACTGTGAGGGGACAAATGATGATTGGAGGGAATTTGGTGCAAAGGGGAATGACCAGTATGTGCATGCAATTGTAAGTGGTCAGTAAAAGAGGGGCAATTACCATGTAAGAAAGTACAAAAGACCTTGCCTTTTGTTTGGGCAGTTGCAGAAACTTTGCGGGAACTTTTTTCCTGAGTATCCTGGAGATTTTTGCCCTGGAATGCATTCCTGAATAAAGCTCGTTGCTTAAGAAGGGTGTCTGGAATTGATTTGGTAGGGGTTTTGGGCCCCCATCCGAACCCTCGGATTAAATTCTCCGTCATAAGCTACACAATCGACATAGCTCAATTTGCATAGCTTATTTCGAATTAAGCCCTGCTGTGTAGACGCACCCTTACACCTTGCAGTGGAGTCCAAATTGGCTCTCACCTTTTGGCATTAAAAGTTACATAAGAAAGGGAGTATTAGTAGCCCCATTGTACAGATGGGGCAGCTGAGGCATGAGGAGACAGTGACTTGCCCAAGTCACACGGGAAGCCTGTCGCAGAGCTGGGAATAGACTCCTGGGTTTTATAATCCCAATGCAGCACATTAGCCCAAAGCTGCACCTTCCGTTTGGTTTGCCTGTTAACATGTTTGGTTGGTTCCCAGTGCAAAGGAAACTGGCGAGGAAGCAGAGATGGAACGTTCTTGCTTTATCCCTCTGCTGCTGTAGAACTGTGCAGAGGCCCCAGGCACTCAGCGCATGTCCTTAGAACATGGTACTCAGAGAGGCTCCATCATCTGTGAGCACAAAGGCAATCAGAAGTTAGCGTGTGTCGAGAACAGCATGTGGGTTCAGTGCCTTCCAGGGTACGTCTACACTACGCGCTTATTTCGGAATAAGCAATTTTGGAATAATAATTCCCAAAATAACTATTTCAAAATAGCATGCCCACCCTACAGGGAAGCCTTGAAATGAGTCAGAGGCAGGATCCCCTAATGTGGATGTGCTACCTCGTTTTAGAGCCCCAGGAAGCACTGGGGAGTAATTACTTTGAATGGCCCTGGGGAAGAGCTATTTCAAAACAGCAGCAGTGGAGCGTCCATACAACCACTAGTTTGAACAGTAATTTCAGAAGAGGTGTTATTCCTTGTGAAACGAGGGTTTATTATTCCAGAATAGGAAGCCTGTAATTTTGAAATAATTCAGAATTAGGGGCTTGCTTTGTGCATGCTCACCTTGCTATTCTGAAATAACGTGAGTTGTTTTGAACTAATACTGTAGTGTAGACATGCCCCCTCCCCGAGACTAAAGCGCATTTGTTTGGCACCACAAGTTCTGAGGCTTTTACTTTGGGGAGTTCTGGACTAAGGCACCTTAGAAATGCTATTCCACATCAGTTCTTGGACTGCCCTCGTTATCAGAGTATTGGAGCATTTTCCAGTCGTGCATTAAGCAATGTGACTAACATCAGTTACTTGAGGTCCGTTCTCACTCTCATTCCTCACAGTAATATGTTCTGGCAGGCTTTCTGGGTTTGGATGGCCTTTGGGGGGGTTCACCTTCCTGTGTTCTCAAGCTCCATCGTCCTCATGCAGAACCCTTTCCCTACGTGCACTCTTCCCAAAATAGAACTTTCATCTCTTGTTGAGGGGCTGCTGATCTCAGAATTGGATGGACATCCTCGTGGTGTTAGACTCTTAGAATCATGCAATCCCAGGGCTGGCAGAGACCTCAGGAGTCATCAAGTCCAGCCCCCTGCCCAAAGTAGGACCAACCCCAACACAATCATCCCAGCCAGGGCTTTGTCAAGCCGAGACTTAAAGACCTCTAGGGATAGAGACACAGTGTTGACTAGGGCAGTGTTGACTCATGTCCAGCTTCTCATCCACTGTCATCCCCAGGTTCATTTCTGCTGAACTGCTGCTTAGCCACTTGGTCCCCAGCCTGTGACAATGCCTGGGATTCTTCCGTCCCAAGTGCAGGACTCTGCACTTGTCCTTGTTGAAGCTGCGTTTCTGTTGGCTTCGACACAGGGCCAGATTCTCCTCTGACTTACCTCACTGCAAATCAGCAGGAACCCCACTGAAATGGTGGGTAATAATTTCTAACGGGGCACCACTCTAAGATTTTGGAAAGCGTTCGAAGGCCACACACTGCCATGAAATGAATGGAGGAGGTACAGGGTCTGGGATGGAGGTTGGGTGCAGCAGAGTGCACAGGGTAAGGGACTGGGGTGCAGGAGGGAGACTGGAGTCTGGGATGGAGTTGGGTGAAGGAGGTGGTTGTGACCTAGTAACAGACTGCAGTGCAGGGGTTTGGGATGTGACCTAGAGTAGAGACTGATGTGTCAGATCTGGGAGGGGTATGGGTGCAAGAGAGGGGCAGAGGGTTTGCCCACACAGAAACACTTCGGCCAATTCCTCCTCGGAGCAAAGCTGCCATGATCCTCGTTAGCTGGGCTTTCTTCAGGACCTTTTGCAAAATGGAAAACAAGAACTTAAGGGGATGGATTGTTAGATTCTGCGTCCCAGACATGGGAAATGGAGGCACCTGGCTATCGTAAGTGTCGTCTTTATCTCCCTACCAATGTAGGATTAAGTCCATTCCCCTTTGTGCTTCAACCCTTTCTCTTGGGGAGGGGAGGGGAGCAATCCTGACCCTACAATGATCACCAGGAGAGCTTTCCTTAGTCACCACTATTTTCTGCTCTCAAGAATCAAATCTCTCTTTTCCCAGACAATGCATAGGAGGATTGGCCGCCTTCAGCACCAGATAGTAATGACAGGACCTGAGGTCTCGCAAGCTGTGTACAGTGAGGTCCTAAACTCACCGAAATGACATTTTTCTGTTTGCAACACAATAAATTCAGGATGATTATTTCTAAAGACATTTTTTTCCTCCCTTGCTGCTTTCATTTAATGGTGTTAATGGGATGATGAATGCCCCACAGTACGGCCTTTCCGAAAGGACTCTCTCTCCCCATTACGTCGATAGTTTTCACCTGCTCCACCTCCATCCTTTATTGTTAATGGCAGCCTCTCACAGCTTTTATACAATGGAATGATCTTCTGAGACTATAAAATAAGCCACAGAGTTTTGACGGCCTTAAAAACATACAGCACATTGTGACTGCTGACTTACGATCCTTTTCAATAGCTTTTGTGTCTGTTTCACTGCTTTGAGAAATGATCAAAGTCTGTAAATTTAAAATGATGATTTGAAGGCAGAACATAATATCATAGATAGAAGATTAGGGTTGGAGAAGACCTCAGGAGGTCATCGAAGCCAACCCCCTGCTCAAAGCAGGACCATCCCAACTAAATCATCTCAGACTGGCCTTGAATACCTCCAAAGATGGAGATTCCACCACCTCCCTAGGGAACCCATCCCAGTGGAAATCGCTTTTCCTAATATCCAGCCTAGACCTCCCCCACTGCAACTGGAGTCCACTACTCCTTGCTCTGTCATCTGCCTCCACTAAGAACAGCCTAGCTCCACTTACGAAGAGATTGATTTGTTGCATTGTAAGGATACAAGGCCAGGGGTGTGTTCTTTCTTTCTAGCCAATACTGGGCATGAAAAAGGGCAATTTCAAGCTGCCTTTGGACCTCCCTAACGCTGCTCTCAGCCACGAGGTCAGCTCTCACGCCTTGAGCCCTGCTCACGCTGCTGCACCCACAACAGCTACATAGACACTACAGCTTGGGCCGGAGCCTGGGGCCCTGAAGCCGACAGGGGAGGTTGGATTTCGGAGCCCTGCTACCATCTGAGCAGGAATGTTTCCACAGCTATTCGGAGTGCCACAGCCCAGTCTGTGACACGGCTCAGAGGCTCGCAGCCACAGCAACGTGGCATCATGCCCCGCTGGGATAGGCCATGGCCTCCGAGTGCTGAGACCACTGCCCGCCATGCTCATTAGTAGTGTCTTGTTCCTTCGCATGTCTTGTCTGACACGTAGATTGCAAACGTCAACGGGGGACGCCGCTGCCCCCACCCCCGGCTTCAAGCGCTTTTCACCATACACAAGGGTTAGTTTGGTTCAGTGTCTCTCAACAACCGCACTACACACACTGTTCCAGCCCCCTGGTAAGCTCTGTCTTTACTCCAGATGTGCACAGCGCCTAGCACCGTGGGGCCCTGGTCCACCACCAGAGGTCCTGGGTGCCATTGAAACATACATAATAAATTTGTAACTTTGCCACCAACTCAGAGCAAATCAGTTAACTTCATTGTGCCTCGGTTTACCAATAATAATAGACACAAATCAAGCTTCTCATCCACAAGTTTAAAAATAAAGTTTAGTGTTATCCCCATTTTACAGAGAAGGAACTGGAGGCCCAGTGCTTAAAGGCTGTGATTTTCCTAGGGGAGTTGTATGCTCATTGACTTTCAGTTGGGTGCCTAATTTCCTGAGGCTCCTTTCAAGACCCAGGCAAAGAGACTTGACCAAGGTCACATGACAGATGAGTTGCAGAGCTGAGAATGAAACCCAGCACGAAGGAACCCCATCCGGAAGCTCTAGGCATTGGCTCCCTATTGGCCTCACCAGGGTGCTGGAATGCTTTCATTAATGTTGGGAACGTACTTTGCAATTCTCAGATGAAGGTGCCATAGGACAGCATCTTGTTATTAAACTAATCGGTCATGGAGATTTCACGCTCTTTCTAAAGAACACCTCTTTCCTAACCCCTCCTATGGGCTAATGACTTGTTTATTTACTTTCCTTTGAAACCCATTTATCGTGTCAGAAATTACAAGCACCCTATAGAGGAAAGACAGTGCCTGCTGGACTGGAGTCAGATTTTGAAAATGGGCTGGGAATTTCTTTTCTGTTTCTACCCAAAGTAACTTCTGTCGTTTGACACCTGTCACCACAGGGGCAGGAATTCACTGCCTACCGTGGGGAAATTAAATATTAAAGTCAGAAAAAAGACATTTGCATATAGTTGTGTGATACCTGAAAAAAATATGAATTATAGTGATATTGCACAAAAGCAACAACTGTGACAAAACCCACCACAAATGCGCCAAGAAGAGTACTCCGCTCTTTCACTTCATTCTTTTACTTACTGCTTTATGGGTCCTGTCACTGCAACATCACCCAGACCCCGGCGTTACATTAGTTTCCCTCCAATTCTAGGTACTTACATGGCCTTGTTAATGTAGCATCTGAGCACCTCTGTGAGGCAGGGCAGCACTATTATTCCCATTTTACAGACTGGGAATCACAGCAGAGATGCAAATGACTTGCCCAAGGTCACACAGGAAGTGTGTGGCGCATCCCTGCATCATACGCTTATTCCCTCCCAACATTAATGTAAAACGCTCATATCTAGACCCAACTACCTACTTATAAGCCCCTTAGTGCAATATGTCAGTACTTGGCAAACATTAATGAAGTTATTCTCAGAGCATCCCTGTGAAGTAGGGAAAGAAGGACTTCCTTTCGGAGGAAGATATTTGAAGAGGGACTCAGTTGGATTAGTTGGAAGGATACGAGGCGTGATCAGTGAAGGAGAGAAGGAGGAAGGATATCTTATAGTGGCAGTACATCTAGTGGGTGGGTCATATGGTCATGCACACAGAAAAAGAACCTAGTATATCTTTGAGTCTTTGCGAAGATGTGCTCAGAGAGAG
Organism: Pelodiscus sinensis; assembly: GCF_052426305.1. Classification (NCBI taxonomy): domain Eukaryota; kingdom Metazoa; phylum Chordata; order Testudines; family Trionychidae; genus Pelodiscus; species Pelodiscus sinensis. Next base: position 16,085,192 of record NC_143079.1, read on the forward strand.
GATTTATGCTTGGAATAAAAAAAATCAGTCTTTTCTTATTAAGCTGGCCTCCCATTATGGTAGTACTTCTTTCATGCATTTGTCAACACATTATACCTGGGAGACATGTCAGTGCTGTGATCCTCATGGTACACCTGGGGAATTGAGGCAGAGAGACAGAGACTATGGGTCTTGGCTAAGACCCCACAGAAAATCTGTGGCAGAGCCGGGACCTGAACCAAATGTCTAAACACTGGGGAAAAAAACTAGAGCAAAGGATGAATGGACACCAAAGAGATCTTAGAAATGGTAACGCACAGAAACCTTCGGGGAACATTCCAATTGGCTTGGGCACTCATTAATGGACTTAAAAGCAGCCATCTTTCTACAAAGGAAATTTACAAGCCAACTACAGAGCAAGAGTGCAGAATTGACCTTCGTATGCAAATCTGACACTATCTCCCTAGGCCTGAACAAAGGCTTGAACTGGTTAACCTATTATAAAACCAGTTCAACACCCTATTGACCTCAAAAGTATGGGACACGTCCAGCCCACTCAATTAACCGCATTAACATAGGCACTGCTATTGACAGGTCTTTTTTTTTCTCTCCCTTTTTATTCTGAGGGTCCCCCTTTTTTTATCCACTCAAGATCATCTCATCTAAGGAAGTGGGGTTTGTCCACAAAAGCTCCTGAGACCATATATAATATTTGTTAGTTTCTAAGGTGCCAGAGGACAACTCATTGTTCGTAAAGTTACAGACTCACACGGCAACCCTCTGAGACTTCTGAACATGCAAGGAAACGTTATAAAAGCAGACGAGGGGAATGAGGAAGAAAGGAATTAGCAGACATGGCCTCCTGCAGAGCCCTTGAAGGAGTTTAATTTACATAAATATTAAATCCACTAATGGATCCTCCCCTCCTGTTTTCAAAAGGGAATCCACTCCATGCTCCTACTGGGCCAGAGATGACTTCCGCTTATCATCAAGTCTTTGCATTGAAGTCAATTGCAGTTTGACATGGATGAGTGCTGTGATTAGGTATGCTGTTTGTATGCCTCCTCTCTTTTAACATGAGTGGCCCTGCCATGGTGCTTGCTGCTTTCAATCCTTTGTCACATCTAGGAGATTAGCGCATTAAGGCAGCGGCGTTCCAGCAGCCTGGGACAGGCGTGAATTAAGTTCACACAAGATTTCAGGCAAATTTTTAGTAATTTATAAACTACACGTTGCTCAGAGTTTTAAGTTTTAAAATCGTACTTCGCGAGGGAGAAGGGATAAAGATTGTGCATTTATGTCTCATCTTTACCAGGAGTTTAGCTAGCTCGAGCTAGAACACACCTTTTTCCTAGTGGTGACAAAGCCCGGGAGGTTTGTCTGTGCTGTATGGATATGCATAGAATGCAGATGTGATGACTATGACTTAGGCCAACTTCTCCTACCAGAGGTCGTCCTTCTAGGTCAGATCTGAGGCACTGCTATAAACAGGGCTGGATTACCCAATAGGCAGAATAAGCACGTGCTTAGGGCACCAGCAAAGCAGGGGCACCCCAAAAAAAAAAGGAGAGATTTTACGGTATAGTATTGTTTTTATTTTGAATTACATAACGGGGGGAGGGGCACCATCATCTTTTCAGTGCCTCTAAAGGTCTTAATCCGGGCCTGGCTATAAAGCTGTACAGGGGGGAGTTGCCAGACTTCCCTATCTGTATCTACCCCATGGGTAAACTGAAGACTCAAGTCTTGAGAACTAAAATCTTTTGACAACTCCCCCGTAGGATTTTTAGAAGACTCTGCAAGTCTGGGAGATTTGCCAAAAACTCTGCTGTCTGCAGCAAGGGAGTATTCGGAAGACTCCGTCTCTAAGCAGCATAGTGAGCTATGGAATTTTCCCCAGAACACTCAATTTTATTGGTAGCAGTCTTGTTATATTTCAAAACCCAGAATAACTTCCTGAGATTTTCAGTTTTAGCCAAACTGCTACAGGTGGAATTAAACAGGAAGCAACTCATGCTGTCAGCCAAGACTATAAAAAACCTCTTTTCATTTGACCTCAGCAGCCATTGACAAAATGCATGCAAATGGCCTGAAAAGTGTTTGGATGCCAATTGGTAAGGCAAAAAGTGGGTGAGCAAAGGTTAAGTGGCACTTTGCACAGACACTGGTAACTGTCAGACACTTGGGCTATGTCTACACAGCAGCATTATTTCAGAATAAGCTACAGACAAAATGCATTTTGAAATAGAGCATCCGAACTGATTGGATGCTGAATTGCATTTAAGGCCACCTGGAACCAGTTCAGGTCAGTAGATAGCCACAGGCAGCAACCACACAAGATATCTGAGCTCATGCTTAAAGGGACTCCCCTGGACAGATATTTCTCAGGTTTCCCTGCTTGCTCACCTCTCTCTCTGACTGTATGTTTAGACTACATGGCTCGCCGACGGAGCCATGGAGATATGTTTACTCGGCAAAGGGAAATGAAGCGGAGATTTAAATAATCGCTACTTCATTTAAATTAAAATGGCTGCCGCTCTGAGCCGATCAGCTGTTTGGCAGCACAGCGCTGTAATCTGGATGCTCCGTGATCAACATCAAAGGCATTTGTCGACCTCCCCGGTATGCCTTGTGGGATGAGGTTTACCGGAGAAGTCGACAAATGCCTTTGATGTCGACCGCGGAGCATCCAGACTACAGCGCTGTGCCGCCAAACAGCTGATCAGCTCAGCGCGGCAGCCGTTTTAATTTATTTAAATCACCACTTCATTTCTGTGACGGGCGGGTGGCAGCCCGGAAGGGCAGCCCCGCGAGTCCCCGAGGCATGGAGACTGGGCGGCGGGGGCGGACACAGGGGGGCCGGGCGAATGCTTCGCCTGCCTGAGTCACGGGGGCGGGGCCTCCAGCCGGACACCCCGCCGGCAGGACGCCGGGCATGGGGGCAGACCCGAGGACGCAGTCTCCAGCGGGAGGCTCAAAAGCAGCCTCCAAGGGAGCCAGAGCGGGGGGAAGGGGCTGAAGCAGTTTCTCCCTCCGCGGTGGCAACGGACGACCCCTTCACCGGTGGAGAGACCGGGAGCATACCAGCGGGACCCCCAGGAGGAGGTAAGGGACAGTGCATCAGAGGTGGAGGCAGCAAATGGAAGGGTGGCTAGGAAGCAGCCTGGGGCAAGGCCATTTTGGAGGCCGTGGGCTGATGAGTTACGGGGTGGGACTCCGTCAGCTGGGTGAGGGTGTTCACCCGAACCCTTAGGGCCCTGGGCTGGGACCCAGTGGAGAGGGAGGGCCCGGGTCCCCCTAGTCCCCCAGGCCACCCTGGAAAGGCCCTGGTAAGCCAGGCAGGGGAAGCAAAGGAGAAGGAAAGGAGACACGAACAATGAGCCGACAGTCGGCAAAGGGAAACTGAGGCTCCCGGGACTAGCAGCCGGGAGTGGGGGGGGGGGACTCGCTGAGCACCTTCCGCCCTAAGGTTGGGTCTGGACGGTTGCTCGCGCCCAGTCTTAGGGACCGTACAGTCAAGACAGGGGGCTCGCTGGGCCAGGGTCCTGCTCGCTGGAGAGACCCCGGGCTCGCGTCCAGACGAAACCTGTCACAATTTCCCTTTGCCTACAACCCTAATCTACATGGCTCCATCGACAAAGCCAAGTAGTCCAGACATGCCCTGAGGGAAAGCAAAGCATTTTCTCTTCTTGTGCTGGTTGCCCTGACTCGGGACACCACAGAACTCTTCCCTACGGAGCCAGAGCTCCATCCATAGGCTTCAGCTCTTGGAGCTTTAGCTGCAAGTCATGCAGCACTTTTTTCAGGCTGCCTCCCAGGCTCTGCAGGAATCCAGCCCCCAGGACGTCTTGGAGACCCTCCTTGGGTATGTGGGGAAGCGGCTACAGGACCTGCCTACCGCCAGCTGGGGTTCGGGCACAGTGCCCCGCCACATCTGGCATCTGGACACCAGTGCAGACCAGTGGGACCACATCATTTTGGAGCACTGGGGAGACCAACAACTTTTGAATGAAGAAGGGCACCTTCCTCGATCTGTGTGAGTGGCTCGCCCCTGCCCTGGGGCAACGGGACACGCACACGAGGCCAGCCATCCCCCTCCAGAAGTGTGTCGCCATCACCCTTTGGAAACTCTCCGTGCTGGACAGCTACCGATCCGTGGGGAACCAGTTCGGCGTAGGGAGATCGACCGTCAGGGCCCTGCGCGTGCAGGTATGGCATTCTCGGGCTTTTGTCCCAGGAGGGAGATGAAAGGATGGAATGGTCTTCCCACAGGAAAAGGAGTCAAGGGGGCTAGTGCAAGCCCCCTCCCCGGGAGGGTTTTCTCTGTCCTGCCTTCACAAAGCACTTCCTGGGGTGACCTCACGGTCGGGGGGGGGGTTACTCCAGGTGAGTGGAGGGGGGGGAGTACGAGCGGGGTCTAGCACCTTATAATAGGGGTAGGTGTGAGGCTCTGCCCTGGATTGGGAGCTGCCCTCCTTGACCTTGGCATAAGCCTGGCAGAGCTCTTTTACTTTCATCTGCACCTGTTCTTGGGTGCAGATGTGGCCTTTGTTCCCCAGGCTGTCTGCCATGCAGCCATAGACGCCTGCATTCCTGCAGCTTTAAGGCTCCAGGGGGTGGAGGGGGATAGTTTTCCTGTGTGTGGACAGAGTGGCCAGCAGGGCACCCTGGGAAGGGCTGGAGGCTCCCTATCTTGAATTAGCCCCTATTCTCTGTCTACACAGCACCTATTCCAAAATAGCTATTTTGGAATAGGCACTATCCCTCGTACAATGAGGTTTGCAGAACTCGAAATAAGCCTTCCGCTATTCCGAAATTATTTAGAAATAGCAGTTTGGCTGTGTAGACATACCCTTACTGACCATTAGCATCACCATTTTTCTCCTTGGCTATGTTTACACAGCAGGCTTCCTGTGCAGGAACTGTTTTGCACAAGAGTTCTTGTGCAAAAGGTCTTCCACAACAGCGCGTCCACACTGCCATGTGCTTTTGCACAAGAGCGTCCATGGCAGTGTGGACGCTCTCTTGCACAAGAAAGCTCTGATGGCCATTTTAGCCATAGGGCTTTCTTGCACAAGAAATTCATGTTGCCTGTCTACACTGGCCTCTTGTGGAAGAGTTCTTGTGCAAGAGGGCTTATTCCTCGTGGGGGGAGGAATAACTCTTCTGGAAGAAGTCGTTTTCCAACGTTGTAGTGTAAATTTACTTGCGCAAGAACGTGCGTGCAGTGTAGATGTAGCCCATGTGTTTATATTTTGCAGACTATCAGCAATTGCAAAAAACAATTTTTGTTGTACTGCAGCTCTTGCAAATTTGGGAGTAAGAGCAGCTACAGGAGCAATAGTTTAACATATATCAGTTGTATTATCTGCACCGATTAGTACAACAGAAGTTAGACTGTAGCTGTGTGAGAGGAAAACAAAATACCTGCGCTTCCCAAGCCTTTTCATTTCCTGAAGGGAAGGCACATTTAATCCCCATGTAACTTTTTACCCCACAACATGCACTAATTCATTGCTACAAGACTTTGTCCAGGCAAAAAACTCAGCAAGCTTCAAAACAAAGAACTAGGCAGTAAGGGGAAAAAATCAAGAGTTAACAGTAAGGTCCAAAAAACAACTACCAGGGTCTTGGAAGGTATATAAACCCTCTGGCTTCCCTGTCTAAGTCAACATCTAGCTAATGGGGCGTTTTGTGTACCTTCCCTTGCAACAAACCCCGTTGCCAGCTTTGTCCACATATTTACTCTGCTGATACCATTATTGGACCTAACCAAGTGAGTTATAAGATCAAGAACACATATTCATGCGCATCCAGAAATATAATTTATGCTATCATGTGCCGAAAGTGTCCGTCTGCTATGTACATTGGACAAACATCTCAGCCACTTCGCCAAAGGATCAATGCCCACAAAACAGCTATTAGACAGGATCACAAAGAAAAAACAGTTTCTTGAATAAAGACTTTAATTATCTTACCCATTACAAAGATAGCTTCCCCAATTATCACCTCTAATATCATTAGCTCACAGACATTTACCCCCCCCCACCCTCTTCTGTTCTGAAATTTGATTTGTCCTTTTCATATGTGTTCTTTTTTTTTATTGTATCCTTTGGTATATATGGTTGTGACAATTTTCTTCCACTATTTGATCTGAGGAAGTGGGTCTGGCCCACGAAAGCTCATCATCTAATAAACCATCTTGTTAGTCTTTAAAGTGCTACATAGCCCTGTTTTTTATTTCTCTCCCAGCAAGACCTCCAACCAACTGAATTCAATTTATCCACCAAAATCCAGTAAAAGAGGGAAGAAAGACAGATGAGGAACTAGATCCCATGTGTCACCTATTGTGGTTTGAAAATACACTGAAAATGGAAAGCTTGGGGGTTAGTTTAAAGAGCTGTAACATCAGTAATTAAGCACTTATCGTGTAAAGATAGGAAATGAAGGGCAGGTATAAATGGTCCGTGTTCAGAATGAAGAGACGTAAATAGTTGTGTTCCCGGGGCCCTGTTCTGAGACCAGTCCTATTCAACATACAGGCAGTCCCCGGGTTACATGGATCCGACTTACATCGGATCCCTACTTACAAACGGGGTGAGGCAACCCCACACTAGCTGCTTCACCCCAGCAGACCAGGGAGATGCGAAGCTAGCGCCCCCCCCCGCCCCCAGCAGACCAGGGAGACGCGGAGCGGCTTTTCTCAGCAGACACCTCAGCTTGAGAATATAGGACTGAGGGAAGTGAGGTGTGGGAGAATAAAACTGAGCTCTGGAGAAATGTTTGGCTAGAGTTTCCCCTACAATTTGTACCAGTTCCGACTTACATACAAATTCAACTTAAGAACAAACCTACAGTCCCTATCTTGTACGTAACCCGGGGACTGCCTGTACTCATAAATGATCTGGAAAATGGGGTAAACAGGGAGGTAGCAAAATCTGCAGATGATACAAAACTGCTCAGGGTAGTGAAGGCCAAAGAAGATTGCGAAGAGCTACAAAAAGACCTCTCAAAGCTGGGTGACTGGACAACAAAATGGCAGATGAAATTTAATGTTGATAAATGCAAAGTAATGCACATTGGAAAACATAATCCCAGGTACACATATAACATGACGGGCTCTGATGTAGCTGTCACTACCCAAGAATGAGATCTCATAGTCATTGTACGTTGCACTCCAAAACTCTGTGGCTGTCTCTAGACTGGCAATTTTTTTCCGGAAAAACTTGCCAGCTGTCTACACTGGCCCCTTGAATTTCCGCAAGAACATTGATGATCTCATGTAAGAAATCAGTGCTTCTTGCGGAAATACTATGCTGCTCCCGTTCAGGCAAAAGTCCTTTTGCGAAAAAGCTTTTGTGCAAAAGGGCCAGTGTAGACAGCTCAGATTTGTTTTGTGCAAAAAAGCCCTGATCGTGAAAATGGCGATTGGGGCTTTTTTGTGCAAAAGCGCGTCTAGATTGGCACGGACGCTTTTCCACAAAAAGTGCTTTTGCGGAAAAGCATCCGTGTCAATCTAGACTCTCTTTTCTGCAAATGCTTTTAACGGAAAACTTTTCCATTAAAAGCATGTGCAGAAAATCATGCCAGTCTAGACATAGCGTGTGTGTGTGTGAGAGTGCGCGCGCACGCACACCCGCGTGCATAATAACAGAGAGATGTGGATTGTTGCTTTTGTTTTCACTTCAATAGCCACCATGATTAGAGTGACCCTATTTCCTTATGCTGAATATGGGACACCTGGTAAAATTACTTGTATTCAAGCAAATTGAGAGGTAATCAGAACTCTGCTGTACATACATTCAAATTAACATCATGTTGACTGAGCCCCGGTTCAAAAGAAATCCTGTCTCACTGGAGTCTTCATTCATCTTCTCATCTTTCTGGTTTGTATGTGTAGAAGTGACGCGCACGTTCCCGTACACCTCCCTGACACGGTGATAGGGGTGACCGACCGACCTGACCCAACCTTCCCTGCTCAGCGTCCTCCAAGCTCCAAACCCATCTCCTTTGGTACCTGGTGTTGCATAAAAAAGCCTCCGCCTAAGCCTGCTTGATTTTACACATGCATTTTCTGGAAATACACTAAAATGTAAAGT